>NC_140132.1:19655157-20021069 GCF_964035555.1 Netta rufina
ATAGTTTCTTGGTTTGAATAGGCCTGTAAATGAATTCTTTGAACCATTGGGTAGTGAGTTCACAGCCTGCTCACAGGAGTTGCCTTGCATTTGTCCTTCAGGCTAAGTACAAAGTGAGAAACTATGAGAGGTGTCTTTAAACATAACATAAGAAGGAATGTTTTCTACAGGGGAATAAAAATATATTATGCGGAAATCGCGACTACAGTGTGCATGAAATTAGACTGGCAGGATCCCTAGAGTAAATATCTGACAGACAGAACAACATATTAGTCAGAATCTGAGTTTTTCCAGTAAATCATTTCACCTGGGCATTTGAAATCAAAATTCACTTCAGCCAGCACTGCATTCTGCGTTAAGGTCAGGAGAGATTTCCAGAAGCACTGTGATTATTATCTAACAATTCAATTAATGGAGCCATAGAATTGGATGAGATTTTTGTCATTTCAGATGTCACAGCAATAGGGACCTTTGACTGCAACAACATCATGAATATTGGATAAGATCCTGCAGTGCCACTCCTCCATGTTATGATCTTATCCAAGGCTGAAGGTTATGAATACAGGTTATATTGTTCACTTTTTCATTGGTAAAAACAGAAAAAAAACACCCCATAATCAAGTTCCAATACACAACTAGATATAATATAGCTTTTCTTTATATATATATATCTGTATATATATCAAGTAAAAAAATCTAAAATAGTTGGAAGTAAAAAATGAAAAAATAGCTGATTGTGTTATTATTTTTTTTTTCTTTACAGTGATATGGTAGCAAATACAAGACAAATGAGTAATAAATCTTTACATAAGGTGTTCTGGTCCCATCTCCATCAATAGGGCTCAGACTGGAGTAGAAAATGGAACAAGGTGATTTTGTTGTGTGTTTTTTTTTGTGTGTGTGTTTTGTTTTTTTTTTTTTGGCTACAGCTTCTGCAGATAACGAAGATGCTGTTGGTAAGACAGAGGAAAATTATAGCACTAAATAAAATAAAACCACAAAGTGTTTTGCAAAAGACCTTAAACACCATACGGTAAAATTTACTTCTGAACTGAGGGAGGCTGTTAATACTGCATGCTTGTCCCTGTCCCTAAGATATGTCCATTTTGTGCCACCTAACAATAGAAAAACCTCTGGTGTTTCTATTTTTTTTTTTTTATTATTTATTTTCCCCCCCCTGCAGCCAATAATAAAAAAGCAAAACCACAAATCCATTGAATTGGACTGAGCCAGAGGTGAGACCTCAGTGATGCACAAGTCATTCGCTGCCCTTTGTCCAGAGTGAATTTCCCCAGAATCCAGTGAAAAAGTCAATTGACTGAGCTTGGCAAATGGTCACACTGAGCCCAATTTTGGCTGTAGAAAGGAAAGAAGTACTAGTCTCAGCATAAAACAAGATCATATAGACGGTCAACACAAAACAGTATTTTTTTCGGTTGTCTGCATAATAATAACATCATGTTTGCATATAGAACAGCTTTTGCATTATTGCTCTACTTATAAGAATATAGTAAGGAACTTAGAACAGACTTGCACATTACAAACTTAAGGTTCTTTGGTGAAGAATGAGAAAACAGTATTTTAGCGGTAATTGAATCTCTGAAGTTTTCATTCTTATCTGTTGATCCTTTGGATTCTCTCGCAGAGGAGGGAAAGGTATTGAGTCAGCTTTACCATTGCGACGATGGCAACGCCACCAATCATCATGCAGGTGGGCCAGAAGAGGGAGTGAAACAGTACATTAGAGCTGTATAGTTTGGTCAATATTACATTCTTCTGAGAGCCTTCGGGGTCATAGAAGCAGGAGAAGCGTTGGTACTTTCGGAAGTTTTCCATCACAACGTTCACCAGCGACAGGGATTCTTCGTAATTCTTGCCGCACTTGGGTATATACGAACACTGGGAAGAAATCAGAGGGAGAAAAATGCATCTTCAAACCAGATTCTATGTCTGTTTTCAGGTGACAAACAGGAGAATTCAGAGATGATTATGCTTCTCAAAAGAAACATAATGCTATTAAATCAGTAATACATTTATCCCAGACAAAACTCACTGTTATGTACATCTAAGGAATTTCCCATTGGAGTTCCTCCAAGTGCTGTACAAACATTAGTGCTTTAATCTGCACAGCGGCCTCATGGATAGGTGAATATATTATTATTGCTAATTTACACATGCAGAAATGGAACTGATGAAGCACCTCTTCATCTTAAGTGGTGTGTGTATTCTTGCAGTGAGATGGGTAATTGGCTCGCTGTAAATACAAATCTGGTAGATTGGACCTCACTTGCATTGGATCAACATGATCTTAGGCACAGGAGTTCTCTCACAGAGGGAAAGGCCCCAAAGAGACATTAATACAAATCTTCCCTTAGGGACAATGACTCAGATAAGAACAAATGGAAAGTCTAAGAGTAAACGGATTTTCTTAGGAATGTGGCAGAAGGCTTCCCTTCAGCCTCTTGCTGGAGACCAGCCTGGCTGCTGGGGTGGCCCTTGGGCTGTTGCTTAATTTGCTCATGGGTCCCACCATGCTCCCCTGCTGCACTGCTGGTCTCACTTTTATGGGGTGATAATTAAATTTAGATAATTTAATGAGAAGGAGTAACTTTTTTTGAACGGAAAAGACATCTTGATTAAAATAATGCGACCCATGGGTTTTTATTGTTTTAATGTATAAACTTTACAAAAGTCCCTCAGTTCTTTTTCATGACTGTGCTGTGACTTTTCATAACATACTGAGACAAATCTCTAGTCCTAATAATGATCAAAAGATTAAGCTCATAACAGGATTTGATTGATTCATTGGCAGGTTTATTAGCCCAGAATATGATTTGAAGCATGGCAGGAAGATTGTCTGGCATTAGCAGACTGGAGCATTAATGGTAGAGCATGTCAGCCTGCCATTATGAATATTTCATAGAGCTCTAGAAATTAGAGATGGAAAATATCAGAGCAGTAATATCTCATCCATCTTCCCAGTGGATACAAGACTGCTCCCCCCTGGATATTGTCTTGCACTCTGTTCAGATTTGTCTTAAATTTCCAAAGCCACAAGCCATCTTCCACTGCCTATGACTCTTCAGTACATCAGAATCTAATAAGTAGGGGAAATTTTTCAGTGAAGCTGTGCCTCATTTTCTTTTACTGAATTATATGCTGTCACTGTCTTAGCAGTATTTCCAGCTCTGATGTTTAGGTGGTGGGTGTTTGTTGTTGTTTTGTTTGGTTTTTCAAATTTGGTGCTAGATATTTTTGTTTCTTGAAGTCCCAACTGTTACTGTCCTGAAGGAAGAGATTGAGTGAGGACTTGGCCACTTTTTCCAAGCTCTTCCCTCAGAAAACAGCAGTCACGTAAAAGCCCAAACAATGACAGATTCCTGGACTCCAAGTCTGCAGAAACACCTCAGGAGTGCAGTGGGGAGGTTCTGCAAGTCCTGGCTTCCTGCAAGCTGGACTATTTTCCAGACACTTTTGTAGGAGACCTGATGCAGAAGCAGAACTTGAGCTGCTGCCTCTGATGCCTGATGGCCCTGAGCCACCAGCCATATTGGGCTGGTTGGGCTGACTGTGCCAAGAGGGTTTGAAAATACGAAGCCGTGGAAGTCAGTTGTGCAAGGGAGGTTGATGTGTTTTGTCTCTCAGCCCAGGCACCTTGTGCCAAAATCATCTCTCTCTGTGCTACAGCCTCCTGTGTGCTCTCCGAGATACAGTGCCCTTCACTCCACATGCTAGTGGCCTTGTCCCAGTTCCCCTGAGCATTGTGTAGGTGACTGGCAGGCAAGAAGGCAGACACTGATAATGGGATGCTTGGAGTGTTTCCTTTGTTTTGATCACCATTTAGTTTTCTCCAATGCCTGGCAGGGAGTTTTGCGTCTATCACTTACTCTGTATCTGTGAATGTAGCCTGCTAACTCTATGCTGTTTTATTACACTTCTGCATTGTTGAACACCTGGGAACCTGCAAACATGGAAGTAAACTTTGTGTCTCTGCCTCCAGTAAGGATTCTGTGACACAACATGAGAAAAGTGGCTCTTGTGTTACTTGCAATCTGATCACAAGAAGCATGCCCTAGGTAGATATAAAGAAAACTTATATTTCCAGCCCTACTTTTCTAATTTAAAGGATCAGTCAGTCTGTACAGGCTGTCTACCTGGGGGCATGTCCAGTCCAAAGCTCTGCTCAATGAAGAGCTGCTCAGGGACTTATCCAGTCACATGTGAGTATCTCCAGGGATGGACACCACGCAAATCTCTGGGCAAGCTGGAGGCGGTGTCGTTTAAGTCAATGAAGTTGACTTCTGCAGCAGGAGGCACCGTCTCTCCCCAGATTTTGGCTCTCGAGCAGGTGCAGCTGCTGCCAACAGCCTACTTGGTATCACACGTATGGAGCACTGCTGAGATGGGCTGTGCTGGTCTGAAACCTGGAGGCTCTGCTGATCCCAGCCAGGCACAACAAGCCAGGTAGTTTACAGCTGTTGAGAACTTGTATTCAAAACTGCATTTGGATTCAGGTCACATAGTCAGCAGCAGCATATCAGGAAAAGCCGGGAATCCTCCCGAGAGCAGAGCTTAACCTGTAAAACAACCTTGGGCTGGAGGAGTATTAACCGTGCCTACATTAAATTAGGAAGAGGAGGTGGCTGGGGGAATTTCAAAGTCTGTTTTCAGCAAATAAAAATAATCAATAACAGAAAGTGAAGATTTATGCTGAACTTGCTGATTTATTTGAATCCAGTGGAGCACAGAGACTGATCTGATCTGTTTTAACCAAATCACAGCATGAGCATCACTGGATTTTACTTCTGCCCCAGCAGAAATTTGGGTCTGTCCTGGCTTGCAAGTGCCGTGGAATGAGCTGAGTGTGCCTCATTTCTGCACTGACTCCAAACTGGGCTGGGGAGCACTGCTGCATTTCACACTTCAGATCCAGAGGACTTCATCTCTCAGCCACAGGAGCTAATTATCCAGCAGAACAACCGGCCCCGTGCAACTACTCTGTGCTTTGACTCATTTTAATATCACTTCATCTTAATATGCAGAAGTAATTTGGTCTACCGAACTGCTGCCATAAATAGAAACACAATAGGTTACGTTGTCAGCAGCCTGACAATGGGGCTCAGCCTTTGCGGGCTGCAGTTTGCCGAGCGCCTGTAGTTTGGGGTTCGGTGACCTTGGGTAGCAAAGCAGTCAGTGCAGCTCTGGCACTTGCACACCCACTGCCTGAGCTGCATCCCGGCTCACTGCAGCCTGCAGACCTCAGTACCCAGGTGCTGTAGGGGCAAGGAAGGGGTGGTGGGGAGAGGGCATCCTGCCAGCCTCGCCTTTGTGGCCGGAGGGATGCCAGCCGTGCATCCGCTGCCTTCACCACAGCCGCCAGGCGGGAGCTGTCTCCGTCCCACCTGGGCTAAGTCACGCTGGGTTTCGCAGTCGTTGAAGCAGAGAAAGGAATTCTTCTGTGAAATATGTTTTTGTTTCAACGTCTGGAATCGGGGAAATTGTGCAAGAAAGATGGGCTGGCTTCTTAGTCTGTCTTTTATTTTTATGCTATGTCTTTTCTCCTGACAGTCTCTCCTCTGTAAACTTTCAGCATCTTTGCACCGCTGGCAGGGATAAGTGCTGTGCCATGGCCCCAGCAACACAGCTGACCTCAGCAGAGACTGCCAGGGCTCAGGGTTTGTCACCAGAAATGCAGACGGAGCCACGTCTGCTGCCAGGCACAGGGCTCTCATCTCCCTCTGCTGCCTTGTCTGGCCCTGCAGAAATGAGGCCGTTCCTATTCTCCTGCCCCCCTGGGACCACCACCCCATGTGGGATGTGCTGTTCTCTGTCTGGGCTCTGATTTCTGCTTTCTCTGCTCTGTGCTTACCAGGGAAGCAGGAGCTGGAAGCGTTATATCGCTTTACAGCGGGGAATGGATATAACAGAACGAGCAGCCCTGCAGAAACCCACTTTGGAAGAAATTTCACTCTGCGCCCCTACCTCAGAATTAATTTTCATTGTTTCTTCGTTGTGGTAGAGCAGAAGCTTCTGGCCGGAAGAAGTGAGATTGACGTACACCTGGAGGCAGGGGTACTGAGAGATTTTCCAGCAGTCTGGACCGCAGCTAAATGAGCAGTTGAAGCTTTCTGTGATGGATGCGTTGAGAAGCGAGCACTGAGCCTCTTCCGTCCAGACGCTAAGCAGACAAAAGGAGATGTTAGAGCATGGCAAGAATGGGCAATAAGCGCTAACTGCAGCTCAGCCTTCCCATCAGGGATAAACCCGGGGCACCTTGCAGGCTGATGGGACACGCTGTGGGGCTTTGAGCAAAGGCTGGGCTTCCTCATGTCACACATCACAGACAGAGGGTATTATTCTGCAGTCCCTACTGCTTGTGCTTTTGGCACAAAAATACCTGATTTGCTTACTCCTATGTGTAAATGAAAAAGGAACTCAGACTGAAGAAGGTATATCTGAGATCAAAGGGAATCAGCAGACAAGGAAACGGAGCAGCCTGCCCTGGGGAGAGCAACTTCATGATGGGGCACTGTGAACCAAGACTCAGTGGTTCACCACAAAGTCCAGCTCAGCTTAAAGTGGGGGACAACTTTGCATTCCTGGGGTACGGATATCCATATGCACAAGCCCCCAGTAGCACACAAGTGGTACCACTTGCAGCTCTACCAGCAGGAAAGCTTTTCTGGTAGCAGCTTGCCTGCTTTTCAGTAAGTTAAATCTCCTGATGTAGTCGTTCTGGGGGATTTCAGCTTATCTCACATTCACTAGAGGTTAAAACTGGCATGAGGGAGCCTGGGTATGTACTGCCACTGTTCACCTGGGTTTTCTGTATGTATTTAACAACCTATGGCTGTATTTTCCTTAGGGAGGAGAGCGCAGCCTGTCCCTGGCCACAGCCAGGAGGAAGCCAAGGTCTGCTTGCTCCGTGCCGAAGCCTGCAAAAGGCTTTCAGTGATAAGTGATAGCCAAGATTGCTGACTAATTCTCTTGGTATTTCATTTTGGCAGTAATTACGCTTGTATATTCTGTTTTACATTTTTATTAAATTATGCTATGATTTCTGGAGGGAAATCGAATGAAAGATTTTTTTTTTTTTTTCTCTTTCTTTTTTTCTTCCCAGGAAGCATTCTGCTGGATGGGTATTGCTGTCTGCAAAGGAAAATAGCCCCTAAGGAGATCTGGCTGCACCGAGAGACGTGACAGCACAGGGTAGCCTTCGTTTCCTCACTTTAACCTTTATTCATGTATGGGGAGGATAAACTAACACCTATCTACAACAGACTTGTGAAGTTGGAATATGTGGTACTTCATAGGTGCTTTGGTATCTTCTGGCAATTTTTCACATAGATTGTAATATAAATCATCTTTCCACATGAGCAGTTCTGACCTTAGTAGCCTCTACAATTGACCCTGGTATTGCTAAAAGGTCTGGGAGAGCAATTTGGAAATGCAAATACTCTTAGATACTTAAAAGGGCTTGATCCCTATCTTCAAAAAGCTAAACTTTGCCTGGATTTAAAAAGGGACAAATACCTTTATCACACAACTAAGATGCTGAAAATCAGCACAGTTTATGCATTGTGGGTTTGTGTGTTGTTTTTTTTTTTTTTCTTTATTGGGGCAGGGTCAAGAAGGAATATTTTCCTGCAGGTGCACTGTTAGAATGGAGGATATTCATACCAGTTACCTTCAGGCACTAATTATGCATATCTAAATATGAAGCCTGCTGGGGATAAGCCAGCATGTGCCAGGTATTGGCCACTACCTCAAAGTGGGTTTGGGCATGACACACCAGCCTTTTGATCCGCAATTATGCATTTTTCATTCTCCTAACTTTGCTGATCAGAGCAGAAAAAACATTGTTGACAGCCTTATTACAGTCTAGGCTGAATTTTAAATAGGGTTGGTGCTTGAAAACTGCTTTCAAATACTGCTAATGAATTACAGGCCAAACTTTCTGCTCAATACCAGAGAAGAAAGCCAGAGAAAGACTCAGAAAAATTAAGTACAGAGCAGTAATGATGAAAGATGATCCTTCACTTTCAGCAAATTACTCTATTTTGGGAGGATTTCACTTGTTGACATGAAAGCAGTAACCTACATGGAAAACTACATGCTCCAAAGCAGCTGGATTTCTTTCCCAGATAGATTCTTCATTTTTCATTTGTAAATGCATTGTTTCTTGAGGCAGCTAAATATTTTTGCTGTTCTCTCCAGAGTTTGCCTGGGCTTTACAGCAACAGCCTCTGCGAGGCTTACAGAGCTCAGTAGGCTGCAAGCCAGCTGATGTGGATATTATAGATATGTTAAACTGTGGCAAGTCTAAGGCTTATGGATCAAGATTTCGTCAAACAGGGATCTAATACTTCCCTTGCTTATGCTGGCATTGCTCAGCTTGCTTTTCACTGTAGCTACGCGTAATGTATACTGGGGTAAGCAAATGCAGAATCTGATGTATGTTGACCAAAGGAAAAAAAATAAAAAAAATAGTTAAAAGAATAACCAACAGTAAGTCATCTGGAACAGAGCGTGTGAGGTCAGGGCAACTGTAATGAAATTACCTTTGCATGTAAGACCGCAGCAGGGTGATTCCCAGGAGAAAGTACATCATGATAGAGCACACCATCATGGCCAGCCCGAGGAGTATGGCCCGGTCTTCTCCAGCTTTTAGGGCTGTGACTGTTTTTCTTTTGTCCAGTAGATCGTGATCCCTGATTTTTTGGTAAATATTTCTGAGGTTGAAAATAATACATTCTTATGTGAAGTTCATATTTAATCAATGAGCCCTCTGCGGGGTGGGCAGTTCCACCTCCATACCCATCTTGTGGGTGAGAAAGGCTTAAGGGTCCTCAGGTGTCCATTTTCAATGGATTCACTCTGACCTGGTGGAAATTTATTCATCTCCAAAACAAATTACAGCCATTTCTGAAAAGGTAAAAACCTCTTATTGCAAATAGAAAGATTAGACACTTGTGCCAGCTCAGTAAATCCTTCTTTGGTGCAGCTTCATTGGCTCAGCGTAATTCTACTGTGGATGAATTTGACCTCTCAATGCCAATTCTGGCCACCAGAAGATATTTAGTTATAGGAGGTGTCTTTTCTTCAGTTCAGTATAGTAACAGGTCTTACGTTACATGTAGGAAAGAGCCTGAAGAAAGTAGTCACCGATTTTTTATGAAAGGACAGTGTTCTTTCTTGATTCCCTATAGGTTAGCGGAAATTTTCCACGCTGAGTGTGACTCAAAGCTCATGAAACACTATGGGGATTTTGCAATTGATTTCTGTGGTTTTTTTTTTTTTTTTTTTTTTTTTTTTTGATCGGGAGCTTATTTACTTTATTTTTAAAATTGCTTTCTGGAAGACCCGTTACTCATTACATTGAAAACCCTCACAGAAAATTATTCACTAAAGCTATTTGTTCTGGGATTAAAAAAAAAAAAAAGAAGATACAACAAACCATTCCCCCTTCAGCAGAGTCCTTTCCATTTTCTAACCATAAGTCCTTCTTTCATCTCCGAGCCTTTGATGATTCAATGGGTCATGAGGACACAATGGTGAAGAAGGAAATATTTGAGTACATTTCAAACACACTCAAACTTTGTGGGTTTAAAATGTACTTACAGACCTGAGGATGGTCAAAATCTCCTGTGTTTTCTGTTACGGTTCTTTTGAATCATCCAGGCAGCACCCGAAGCATGTGAACCGCACGCCTCTGAGCCCTGGCACCACCATAACATGGACATAGAGGTACACGTGGAAGAAGTTCCTCTTCTACTGTCTGCAAAATGGCAGGTGAGCAACATCAACATCACTTTGGGCTCTAGCAAACCCACCACTCTTTTAAGCTGAAACCACCAAGTTTCACGCAACCGTGGAAAAAAAGCACCATGTGACAGACCAACCGTGTAATTTACATCCACTAATAGGGACAAGGAAATAGAGTTAAGACAGATGCAAAATCATACATAAGCACAGTAGAAACAAGAAAAAAAAGTTCAATCATAAACTCCTTGAAGCTGGAATTGAATTTGTGTTTAGATGATGAGTCATAGCCAGGCAAAGCACATATGGTGTGGGGTTTTACAGCAAAAATTGTGCTTAGGTGCTAGTGCAGTCAGATAGTCTCCCATACCTATGACCCCCTGAAGTTTCTTCATCCTACTGTAATTTACATCTTTAGCTGTCCATGATTTCTCTTCAAAACCATCCTTTAAATCTTGTCAGTGTTTTTCTAGTTGGAAATTAAATGGTAATTCAGCCTGTCAAAATTTTCGCTGGTGCTGGGGAGAAAAATATATTGTGAACTGGTAGATGCCGTTGCCTTCAAAGAAGTGATGTAGAGCAATAATCTAACGCTACTTTTCTATTATTATTTATCAAACTGTATTTAACTCTGAGAGCTGCTATTAGGATTTGCAGTGCTCCCAAATGGAAGTCGACAGGAAGGAAGAAATTGTCATGCAGTTCCAGAACATTACCCGATCACACAGCATAACTCATGTCTGCATGTAGACACAGAGCACACAGTGCCATCACTCACTGATGTCACCAGAGCAGCTAGAACATAAGAAGGGTCACCGATGGACAATTTAAAAACAAACAGCTAATTGAGAATGGTTGCAAATACTCCTGATGTATTTCATCCTTCTGATGTAGAATGAGAGGTAGAAAAAGAGGGACTGAAGGGTGCATTGTAGAGATGCACTCTCTGGCAGGTGGTGGGCAAAGAGGACGGTGTGTGGTCCCCACCTGCCTCGTGGTGGGTGGACAGCAGCCCTGATACCACCCAGGAGACACACTGCCTGACCATCCCTCCTCCTCCTCCCACTCCTGACAGCTCTGGGGAAGGAGCAATGTGCTCCCTGTCACACCAGGAACACCAGCTATTACCTGGCTGTGCATTTTGTACTACAGAGCCCTGGTTTTGGGGACAGGATAGTGTACATACAACATTTTGCCACTAGCAGGGCAGCCTCAGCATCGCCTCAGCTGGAGCAGCAGCTATGGCATCTGCCCGTGTGCTTGCTGCTCTGTGGGGAGGGGAGGATTTTGGGTACATGTGAACTTGTGGCACAGCCCAGGGACCTCTCCCTGCTCGGTGAGCCGGCAAGGCGTTGTGCTCAGCCGGCTGATTCTGTACCCCAGGGCTGCACAGCTGCAATTAGCTGACGGCTGCCCTGCGTACACACACAGCACTGCACCCCGACACCGTGCATCTTGGGGACTCCATCGAATACTTGTGATTACGTGTGACAACTCCCCAAATAGGACACTGGCGTGGGTGGGGGTGTAGTTTGTTTTTAAAGCAGTGCCAGCTGTCAGAGCACAGATTCTGCAAAGACATTTAATGGAAAGCAATCCTCCAAGGACGAAAGGTCTTTGCTGTCCTCATCATTTCCAAACTGAAGTTCTCCCCTGCTAAATCTCCGTGTTCCTTTTGCCAAATTGCTCGCAGGATACGGGCTGGCTGCTCTACCCAGATTCAGCTGCCAGAGAGGAAACCTCAGCCGTGACCGTGCCTGCCGGGGACAGAGCAGAGATTTCCCTCTCTGTATCTCCCCCCCGCAGCAGAGCAGGGATCCCTCTGCAGGATGCTCTGTAGCTCCTTCTGTGCCCTTCAGGAGATGGGAGGGGAAGGACCTGTGTGAGGGATTCTGGCAGCCTGGGTTATGTTATTAGCCCGAATACTAGACCACCAGGGAGAACTATAGTGCTGGTCTGAGCCAGCCAGCCTTCCTAAAGAAGTTCTACATCTGCAGAGTTGCTCATATTTGCTGCAGCCAAGGCCTTCCTTTGCCATCATGGGGGACATGAGCTTTTAGCACCAGCTTACATAAAGGATGAGGCTTGCCACATGCTCCCCATGTGCTCTGTGGGTTGCTGGGGCAGGACTTCTCTGCAGCCCGGGGGATGTGATGGATTTATTGGTGTTTAGTAGAAAAGGTCCTAAGGGTTTACAGCCAGGTGCTGTCACACAGAGCAGGAGGGGGCTGAGGTAAGGCTTCTCCAGTATAGCAGTTCTCATTTCACTCCCAAATGGGTAGATCTAAGCATGCTGCAAAGGCAATCCAGGTTCTGGAAAACTGAATAACCAGGAAACTTGAAAACTAGAATAACCAGGCACCTGCAATTGCTTTATTTTTCAGAAAATAAATATGAGTTACCTCCACTCAAATTTCTTCCCTTGCAGATGGGCCATGGTGCAGGTGCTGAGGGAGATGCTGCCTCTGTCAGAACAGAGCTGCTGTGGGGTTGGCAGGGGGGATACCCGTCTGCTTGCATTATTCAGAGTGACTTTGAATTCACATTTACCACTCGTATATCACAGTTAGTATGCAGAAGTCACTCAAATTACCTCATGTTGAGATGTCTGCTGATATCAGAAATCCTTGAATGCAAAACTCAGAAAACTCCTGTTTGTTACCTACAGTATTGCCAGTGCTCAGGGGCTTTTCTGCTCAGAAGCCAATTTCTTTACATTTTTCTTTACCGGGTATATTTAACCACATTGCTTTTTGTTGTTAGAGCTATGGCAACATGCGATCTCCCTGGAGCTCTTACACAAATCTTCATGGTGGTTGTGGAAGGATTCCTATTGGTAAGAACAGATTTCACTCACTTTATTCCCTCCCTTGTCCCCACCAAACCAGACCAAACCGAACCACACCAATCCAGTGCTCTGGTTTTCCAGTCTTACAGTACTGTGGAAACATAATGGACAGCTGAGGAAGAATGAGGGCTTGGTTAGGTTTCCAAAGCCTAAAAGTGGCAGATGGGGAACAGCAGATTTCTAAAACAGAGCAACGAATATAACTTTTGGCCTTGGTCCTGCAGAAACAGATGCTGGTAAGACACCTCCCACCCAGGAGAAGACGATTCCCCTGCAGCAATGGGTCATTGCTGCAATGGGTCATTGCTGCAGCAGGCTATTATTAAGGTTTGCTGCTACGAAAGTTTGCTGCCCCAGCTGACAATTTCCCATCTGAAGCTTAAAGAACACAGAATTCCTAGGAAAGGATCGCTTAGGGGATGTTATTTGTCTAAAATGCACTGCCTGTTTGGTACAGTGATGCTGCCAGTGACCTTACATGTGTTAAAATTTCTGCCAGACACTAGCAAATGAATCCCTCCCATCAGCAACACTTGCTCCACATTCACACCTCTCTTCTACAGCCCTGAGGCTGCGGTCAGCACTCTCCTGTTCCCATTTTCTCTTCTTCCCCTTCCATCCTGCATTTATTTATCACTCATAGGGTATGAACGATCCTTCCTGATGGCTTGACAAGGCACCTGAAATTGCCAAGGCCAGCGTGTAGGTACAGGGGTGCTGCTCCCACCTCTCCAGGCAGATGGGGTGAGCTCTGCCCAGGTCTGAGCAGACCAGATGCTGGCCAGCCCTGCTTAGCACAGCGCCCAGCCCAAGTCAGCCAGCCCTGCAGGAAGGCATGCTAGGAGCTGAAGGCTGTGCTAATCAGGAGCACGTGGCTCCTGGCCAGCCCGTCCTGTGGGCAGATATCTCCTGCAAGTGCCTAGCCTTGGACCATCCCGTCCATGTCTGTATTCACACAGAACATTAGCCTGGGGAAAATGCAGTTGCAGAGGACACCTGCAGAAATGCAAGAGGCAGAGAGCCAGCTCCAACTGAAAGTCCATGGAAACCTGCTGCCAAGTTGAGGTCCTCCAAATATCTCTTTGGGATCAGAGTATCCAAAGATGAGCACCTACATGGCCTTTGCAGCAGAGTTCAGCAGACTGGTTAATTCTCCAAAGAAACCCTGCATCCTGAGGGCAGCTCTGGGGCCTGAACTCACCAGCCCATTTTCCCAAGCAGATGCCAGCAGTAATGTCTCATTAGAATATCTGAGGAGTGTGTTTTGCTAATTGGCACTGTAGATGTACTGACCTCTGCTTTTGTTTCACTGGAGTCTGATTTTTTGTGATTGCATTTAGCAGTGACTGCAAGGAGAACTGAAGGAGAGGAGGCAAGGGAGAAGGGGGAAAGGAAAGAAAGGGAAATGCGTCCGGTTGTGACAAGACAAGCTGTCCAGCAAATCTTACTACAAAGGAGAGAGATTTTGGAAGGATGAGTCTGAGTATTACTGACAATTGTTCTTTCATCAGTGATATTTAACTTCTTTCATTCCCAACTGAGTGCTTCTTTGTCTGAGGACTTAAAACCTCTCCTTCCCTTTCCTTCTCCTCTGTGCAATTCTCTGCCCCCCGGGAGACCTAGTAATTCGTTTATTCCTCTGTTTCGTCAGCCTATTTCATCCAGCAACACCACTGAAGCGGGCTGGCACTCTCCCAGTAGCCACCTCCCTTTCCACCTGCTTGTCATCACTCATCTGCTGTGCAGTGCCTTGCACACATGCTTGCCCTCACGCGTGTGCACAGGAACAGAAAACATCTCCAAGAGCTGGACACATCACCCAGATGTGGAACAGTTAGACATGGTTTGGAGAAAGGGGGTTGTGAGCAGCGTAAGGAGGGGGGTGGGTGTGCTCTGGGCTCCTGGCTGGAAGCGGGACACCTGTGAAAGACATAGAGCTGTGGCTGCAAAACTACACCTGGGGATTGGTGTGCCATAAAATGTGCAATGCGTGCATGCCAGCCTCAGGGATGGACCTCAGAGAGGAGCTGGGGGTAGCAAGGGATAAGAGGATGCACCCTTTGCATCCCCCCTCCCTCTCCCTATGCCCCCACTGAGGAGCCGTGATAGGGCACACTCCTAGAGATTCAAAACCCATCCGAGACAACCAGCATCGATGCCATTTACCTTTTCTCATCATGTCTGTAAGATGTAGAGCTCCGGCCACTGGTCCAAATAAACATTTTAGAGGGTTGCCCAGTGTTGTTTTTGCTTGCTGCAGTGGGACGATGGAAGGACCTGGGGGAAGAGGGATAGTTTTTGTCACTGCCCATGCAAAGCAGCAGTCCAAGTTACTTCCAATGTGCCAAATCCCCTGTGGCTGTGCCCAGCGTGCTTTGAAGATGGACCATTCATTAACGTGAGGTGAGATGTAAAATAATGGGGATGGCAGAGCAGTGGTGGATATGAAGGACAAATCTTGTAAGCCCTTCCTTCCTGTAATAACTGTAGTTTAGAAGGTGAAATAGCATCTATCAGCCACCAGCTAAAAAGTGTTTTTATGGTGATCACAGCCAGAAATGTGCTGTGTGTCCTTGGGTCTAATCCTCATGCTGGTGTTTCTGCACCGAGCCGAAGAGTGCAGAGCAGATGTCCAAGAGCTGGAGGCCATGTCGGATGTTGGACCAAGACCTCTCCCAGCCTAAGCCCCAAGGCTCCCTGTTGCTGGGAAATAAAATTATATATTCATCACTGCTCCCTTGAGGGTGTCATATGTGAACTGCCCAGAGGAAAGCCCAACTGGCTGTGCTCCCACAGCCTGAGTTCTCCTGGAGCCAGCCAGAGGTGGTGGTGAACACTACCAGAGAGTCTGTTCTTCTTTGAGCAAAACTTGGGCATGCATTAGAAGTAACTAGCAGCTTCTGCTGCCTGCCTGAGCTGGCTGAGCTTCCTCAGCAGGGAGGGAGCAGATTCACAAACTCTAGAGCAAATCACAGCAGAGGGCCTGTCCCACTGAGGGGATGCCAGCAGAGGAAGGGGGCTGTCCTTCCCCACGAGGTCAGCGTGATTTCAGACACTCCTCATAGTGCCAGTGCCTTGCAGCAGTCCCTACGTGATTGCGTTAATGCTGCCTGCTTCATTAGCTGGGCAATCCAAGCTAATGGTCACTGTTTAGCACGCAATTGCATCCCTAATCTTGTGTAAAATCCTAACACTGATGGCATCACGGCAGCCACTCCAGAGGCCAGAAGTGACTGAGGTCTGAGTTTCCTTTAGGTGAGGGTTAGCTCTGAGGTAAAAGCCTTCTGCAGACCAGTAATGTTAAGATCCCCCCTCCAAGGCCCTCCTTTGAAGACCTTTGTAAGACTTCTAAAATATAATGGCTACAACCTACACAACCGTCTCCTCCTGGAGAATACTCCCACAGGGCATCTTACCAGCAAGCTGCTGTACCTGGTGTAACTTCTCTTTTGTACAGTCAGAGTCAGGATGCTGGGTTGGACCCTGGGCTTTCTGCTCAGTTTTGCCTGAACAAGGTTGTTTCCTTCATTATTTACCCCATGTGGCCTCAACACATTTGCCTCTTGGCACTGTTGCCACAGAGACAGTCAAGAAGGCCAAGTTTTGGATTTTACAAAACACACCTTGTTCTTGGCACTGGGGACCTGTCCTGAATAAATGTACAATGCTTATGGGAGAGGCTCAGAGTACAAACTGCACAACTCCTATGAACACATTTACACCCATGCCCAGGGCACTTTACTGCTCTGGGCTGGCTTGAGAGCACCTCTAAGAGCCTGTGACACCAAAACCTCTGCCAGGCCTAACCCATCTTCTCTCATCTTCTCCTAGTCTTGTCTTCTTCTTGAACATTATCTTCCAGTGAATTTTATAGACCTCACTAGAAAACCCGACAAAGTTTCCACTAAGGAATATCAGCATGTCTCCCACCACCAGCAGCAAACAGCTGAGGCCCGTGGTGTGAGGAGAACCTGCTGGTGAAGGCCTGCTTCATATTGCTCCAAAAGAGACGTAATTCTGAGGGTGAATCTCAAAATCCTTAGCAGGTGCTTTGCGTATTATATTGTGATCTGCTTGCCCTAATTCCACTTGTCTGTGGCCATAGCAGAAGAATAGAGTAGACTAAGAGAGACAGCAATAAGCTAACTCATAAAAGAAATGTATCCACATTAGCAGACGACAGTTACCACTTAGGGAACATTTAACGCCCTGGCAGCAACAACAGTAAATCGTGAAGCAGCAATAGCAATATCAAACAGTGCATTTCTGCCCCGTGACCAGACCTTGATGTACCGCAAGCTAATGGCACAGTGCAGGACAGAGGGACATAAATAACCCTTCTCGTTGGAGCATCTCCGGAGCTCCAGCTCTACTACCTGACTAATCCAACTGGCAGGTGACCTTGAATTTGGGTTCCTTGTTATGGGAAGGGGAAAAATGGACACTGGGGAGCTGGTGTTAATGTACTGACAAATGTTTAGGAAGACTGATCGCTAATGATGCTGCATTAATGAATGCACCTCTATTTCTAGACCTTTTTCTAAATCTCTCCCGAGCTTGGAGCTGAGCTCTCCACCTAGGTTTTGAGCTGAAGGTTAATGTCCAGGACCCAGGGTGGTCTTTCTGGGCTCCCAGGGGACAGACATGGCTAAAGGAGGCTCCGTGTCCAAAGGAGGAGAAGAATGAGGCTACCAGTGACAAGTCATCACACGGGGATGCAGCTCAGCTTTGGGCAAAATACAGGTGCATTTAGTTTTGTTTTTAAAGGCAAAATTTCTTTTAACTTATGGCACAGAGGCTGCTGAGACTGATCCAATGTCTCCCAGGAACTCTGTGGTGGGCTTAGTGGAGAAAATAGCCTGGAAGAGGGTGGGCAGTTACCTCTCCCCTGGTGAGGAGGGTGGACATGTGCAGATCCCCATGTCAGAGAGCAAAGGCAGAGCCCTGCTTCGTGCAGTGCCAAGTCCCATCAGCAGGGTCGTCCCCTCCAGCTCCAGCTATGTGCAGCAGTGCCTCAGCTTCACACACTTCCAAAAAAGACCTGATCTGAGAAGTGCATGGCTTTTAAATATCCCTGAAGAGATGTTTCATTTGAGGAAAGCAGTGCTAAAACCCTGACGGTGTGTGTGGGTAGGAGCACACAGAGGGGAACAGGGAGGGCACCAACTGCCCTCAGAAAGCCACAACAGAGAATGGGATCAGAGGAGCAACGTGGCTGGGGAGAGAGGTGAGGACAGAGGGAGATAAACAGCCGCAAGGCAGCACCCAGAGGAACAGCACAAACAGGCAGGGCAGCTATAGCAGGAGCGGTTTTTCTCCCACCTAATTCCCTGAGAGGGTCAATCATCTTTTATCTCCTTTGAGCCAGTCCCCGTGCCATCGAGAGCACCGGCCGGAACAAAGCAAAGGCAGAGGCGATGCTGAAACGGCTGCCCATCGGGAACTGAATGCTCTGGCACTATTTATTTTTGAGTCCACATTTGGATTAGCTGTAAAGAGCTGTGTGGATAAGCAAGCAGGCAATTACAGCTGGGACGTGCTGCTCATGAATGGAAACGGCTCCAATCTGCTCAGGACATATTGAAATTCTAATTCAGTTAGATTCCTTTAGTTACAGCGTTCATCGCAGACGCTAAAAGAGATGGGATTAAAAAATAAATACAACTCTTATGCCGCCTTTGGTCTGCCTTCTCTGCTCTCCTTTCCCCCCCTCTCCTCCTCTATTTTAGCTGTTGTTTGACTTTATTTTCTGTGGCAAAATGCAGCAGTCCGCATTTAGTAGCTTGTTAATTTTTACTAGGCTCTAGCAGCCTGCAGTGGGCTGAACGTGTTCGCTGCTGACGGGTGGGCAGTCAGTGTGAATACCAGACCACCACCCAGGTTTCACATATCACGTCTTACTAAAGATCATTACCAAGAGATGTTTTTATTATTGCAAAAGTACAGGCGTGAAACCAAGGTGCAGGGGATATACAGGCAAAGCGGATGATTTGCACAAGCACTTAATTGACTTGTCCCTGGCTCAGAGCAGTGCACAAGCCCAGCAGACCATGCTGCCTCCCTGGTGAGCAGGTTGGCTTCCTGCTTTAGATGTAGTTGTGCTGTTTCACCTTTGTAGGCAGCTGCTATTGCACTGGGTTTGTGCAGGTATGTCAAGAAAAATCGGATCCAAAACAGTGGCCAGAGAAGAGGACCAGGAGTGCTGGACCAGCACTGCCAATGTGACCCAGCAATTCAAGCATGCTATTTAACTCTGCGCTGCCTGATTTTCCCTGGCTGTCATTGAAAGACGTATTAAATCTGCTGGCATATGCAAAGACCAGTTAGCTGAATCTAAGTGTCTGAGATCGCCAGATGGGAGGAACAAGAGGAATGTGAGCTCGATCCCTCTGCCCACACTAGCGGTGTCTTGGACCTGCTGGAGGACCTCTGGACACAGACACATGTTCAGTCAGGCTGGGAATAGTACCGACCACATTAGTGTGTAAACCTGGTTATCATGTACACCGAGTAGAAATGACTTGTCTTCCTTAAGACTAAGAAATGATCTTGATGGGGAAAGGCAGATTTAATAACCCCATCCTACAGAAATGAGACATGAAGATGTGAAGTAGGCACCTCTGTGGTAAATCAAAGAACACAGTTCAGAGCTCATGAGCATGTTTCCTTTTTGTCTTAGTACAAAATGGTAAATTCTGCAGTGTAAATACCCTGTGGTGATTTCTCACCCTTTCAGAACCTAGACTTCATTATCTGTAGCCCTTTGGTATTTGAATATGATCAGCAGTTGCAATCAACATTTCTGATAGATTCATGTGCAGAGATCAAATCCAGCCTGGGGAGCAAGCCTGCTGGAAAGTTAGAAATGAAATGGGCTGTAATAAGGCAGAGGATTAGAAAGTTAGGAAACACAACATAAAAGATAATAATGATGTGCTCACACAAGAGAGAATAGGAAGAGCGTCATTTTGCAGAAAAGCAGTCACAATATCTACCAAAATAGTTGTACGAAGTGGATGGGAAATCTGGGGGAGTCAAGTGAGTCAAATGACTACAGAGACGAGGCTGATGAGCTGGGCTTAGTGCAGTGCAGCACCAGTCTCTTAGGTAAAAATCAGTCTAAGCACTAAATCACCAGCTTTGTGGATGAGTTCAGCACACGATACACTGGATGGTACAAATGCAGACTTAGCCTCCCTAAAAAACTAATACCTTGAGAGCTTATGAATCTCTATGTAGACGTGTTCTTGTAATATACTTTTTAGCATAAAACCAATTTTTCTTGAGAGTCATGAAAGAAGATAATGAGAAAGAACAAAAGCAAAGTCTCTATAAGGGAGAACAATGCATATGCCTTCTATGCAGTTTTGAGACAACAAAGGGAACAAAATCTCTGCAGTCCTCTGAGGCCAGCAGAGCACTCTGAACAGTGAAAGGGACATGTCTCCAAAACAAAAGCCCAATGTATTTTGGTCTCATAACTGGTCTAGAATGAAAACAATGTCAGGAGCAGGCACAGATACTTTCATTCCTCATCTGCCAATAATCTATATTAATTACAGCAAGCATCCAGCTTCAAGCTATGTCACTGCAGTGCTATTAATGTTGAAGAGTATTGAGTTTCTAAGGAGGTGAATGTCTTTTTCTCTCCCTAATCATGATTACTTGGCTTAGTACTTGGGCTAAGCTTTTATTTAACCAAGATAAATGGATATTTCCAAAACCAGTGAGTTAACACTATGCATCACATTATTACTCTCTTTTCAGATTTCTTGCCTTGTATGCTATTTTACGCAGCTGCTAAACACAAATAACAATAAGAATAGGAAGGAGGAGCTGTGCAGAATTCCATATGGATTAAAGATTGAAAAATAAATAAATCTGGTTTTGACCCATTACTTCCCCATTCTATGCCAGCATTTCCCCTCAATCAACGTAACATAACTCTATTATTTTCTCCTATAATTTCCCTCTCTTGAAACATGAGCGCCCACACCACATTGCTGCAGACACCACCAGCCTAGCTGACTAATATTGTGTTGCTTTCTATTTGGAATCCCTCTTTATCATTTAAGCTTATGTGCCAATGCTGTAGGTTAACATTCAGAAGAGCAGATGGGGAATTAGAGGCAAAACTTCTGTCAGTGATAACGGGGTTTCCATGCTTCATTTCCCCCAGGGCAAGGGGAATGTTTTCCTTTTCAACAGTGCTGGGCAAAACTGCCCTAAGGAACTGGTGGTAGCAATACCGGGCTCTGGCACCACATTGAAATAATCAGGATTTTCAGTTGTGGGGTTTTCAGAGTGTGTGGGATATGTCTGTATTTTCTACTTTTAGGGAAACTTGATAATTGTCTCTCAATTTTCACCATTTTTGATGAAATTTACTGCTTCTACCTTTCCTAAGAATCCCTGAGCCCCAGTAATCAAGTGAATTTAATTCAATCAAAATGAAGAAAAACTGTATTTACAAATTGACCTTGAAATCTTGTAGGTCATTCCCATCTCCTGTGGGATACAGCTGGTGTGCATCTCACTATAATTGCATAGTATAACACTTTTTTTTTTTTTTGGTAAGTTTAACCAAAAATGTTTCTCATAAATGGGTATTCTAAAGATCCTGTTTGCTACTAAAAGCTAGTGTTTGAATTCCTAAATTTATTTAGATCAATTTAAGCAAAAATGCCTGGGGGAAAGGTTGCTAAGCTATCAGCTAACACACTGTAGGTGACCTGAGCTGCCCCCGCTGCAACACTTGTGTGCCTCGCTGTAATACAGCATAGCAGGTAAATAAAAGCTGATTGTCTTCCTCCTAATGTGTTCAGAAGGCTTTTCTCCTATATTAATTTGATAGCAGTAATCCAATTACAGAAAACATCATCGGAAGTTGTTGTAACATGGATTGCATTTTTATTTTATACGTTGCAAAATGTTAACTTTCACTCCCCTCCTGCTTCTCTCCCTTACATTGGAAATGCTTTTGTGAATTCCCCACCTCAGCAGTTTTTTTTTGAAAGCTGATATATAAGCTTAATGAAGTCTATCATTTCAATGCTCTTTCATATGCACTTCAGAAGAGATTGGATACTGGATTCTCTTCCTATTTACAGCCAGGTCAGGAGTGAAATGCAGAAGCAACCAAAGGGTAGGGCAATGGCACAGAACTTCTCAGTGCCAGAGCAAACACTTTTCAGTTTGTTATGTTCCCTTGGGACCACGTTAGTCCAGTCCCCAGCTGGACCAGTGTCAGATGTTGTTTAAGAAACACTCTCCTTAAATTGGAAGGAAGTTCCAGTGTCTAAATAAAATCCCCGCTGAAAGAACACTCAAAAACTCAATTTTGACCTTCATGCAAACCAAAAAAGAGGTTTTCAGTGTCTGTAAGGATTTAAAATTGATGTGGAACACTTTGTCCAGTAGTAACTTGAATTCCTCATAGTATATGTATTTATTTTTACCTTTTGCCACAATGGCAACTTAAGTCAAATATTCAATCAAAGGTGAGCGTTTTATCACCTTTCTGCTCTGATGTCTGAGTCAGATGCTTAAAAAGTAACACCAGCAGCTCTGTAAGTAGTGGGTGGATAAAGAACAGGTAAATCAACCTTTTGTGCTGTATCTCAGGGAACGTTTTCTTCTTTTCTTTATCCAGGTGAGGCCATTTGCTATCAGACCTTGCCACTATCAAAAGTGATCTGCAACTGACACCATACAGCTATTGGAAAACATTGCTACTTGAGTAATTTTGGCTGCTAGAGCGCTCCCAGTCAGACCAGTCTGCGGGTGGGATGTTCTGGCTGGTGGCAGGAGCCTTGCTATTAAATGTTTTCTGACTGGCAACAGGCAATTTGCTTCCTCTTCCTCAGGTACAGAGAAAGGCAGTATCTATTTAATCTAGAAGGTAGAAAGCTGGAGTAGGCTTAGAAAGATCATTGCCTAGCACCTTTCCACAGCTTCCCTTTATACCCCCAGAAATGTTTTTCTTCACCACTGCTTTAAAAGCTCCCTCCTCACTCATGGCTGCTGGGGTAGCTCTGCTTTTGGTAGCCAGCTCCTCTGGGGTCTTCTGGTCCCAGGCTAGGCAGGACATGAAGGTCTCCACAGGGTGACAGAAGATGCTTGTCCAAGCCATTGCTATCACCAGTCCTCCTAGAGGATGCACCACCAGTGTTAAGATGAAGGACTCACTCTAAGACAGCACAGCTGGTTCTGCTTCTGTAGGTTTTGATGCACAAAATAAATTCCTGTGAGGTATGCAGGTACTGGGCATTGCCTACTGAGCAAAGATATCCATGTGTGTGTTCTTATCTGTGTCCCTGCTCTGACTCCGTGCCCCTTGCAGTAAATACAAACCAGTCAAATGACACGGAAAGTCCATTTGGCTCCAGGAGTGCCCTGGCCCACCTTTCTGGTCACCTCTAAAAGAGCATCACCCCAAACGTCACCTTGGCAGTACTGGGGGGAGTGCCAGCAAGTGCAATAAATAACTGATAGTATTTCCTACAGCATCTGTACTGTCACTTCCATGGAAAACATGGAGCTGATCTAGGAGGACTTAATTGGGGAGCTGTAACACAATCACGGTGAAAAGCAGCACTGGAAGACCGCCCGTGGATTTCAGCAGATCAGATTCCCCGTAGTTAAACTAAATGTCATCACACCGTACGTGGCTGCTGATTTCAGGTTTGCTAATTTGTAAAACAATGTGAAGAACATGCTGCAGTTGTGAGTGGAGCAGCTGAATTATAGGTACTTACACAGCACAGTAGGGATATGAATTCTGTTTATTGCACAAACCTGCCTCTATAATTAATAGAAATAGTAACATTTTCTTGCTCTGCTTCCATTAATTCAGACTGATAGCTTTGGAAGATTGGATTGGATTAGGAATTGCTTTTTTATTAGGAATTGCTTCTTTTTTTTTTTTTTTTTTTTTTTTTTTTTGGAAGAACAGGATAGAACCACAGGACTTTCTTGGCTTTTTTTGCATCAGTCCTGATCTCCTTCATTGTGCAAGGAGCAAAATTACTAGCAATGCCCTGTTGTTTGTAACAGACCATCTGTCACCATAATTGTAGCTTTATTTTGTTTTTCCCATGCTTCTGGGAGAAAAGACTTAAACTTCCCCAGCTGCCTGTCTGCACTGAACATTATGAAATGTATTTTAAAACCTTGAGAAACAGCCACAGTCAGTCCAAAGCCTGCTTAAACCCCAGCAGCTCTCCACTAACATTGGCACCTCCTGATTAAAACTGGCTTCAGGGTTTACCTAACAAGCTGCAAATGATCTGAACAGCCATGACTCCTTCAGTAGGGGTTTTATAGGCTTTCCCTCTCTTTTAGGAGGCCTGAACATACCAAGGTTTCAAATTGTGCTTTATTTATCTCAGTGGTATGGCACAATAAGCACTGTTGATACTTTATTGTGGTGGGTAGGAGGGCATGGCATGAAGCAGAGCTGATGCATGGGTTGGTTTAGCCATTGCTAGCAACAAATATAATATAGCACAGGCTTCAGGCTGGGTTTATTTTAAAATTTGGGACTTTTTAGGGACTGGAAGAAGGGAGTGGCTGGAAAAGTAGCGTGAAAGCTGGACTGCTGCTGAGGGGCAGTGGACTTCACCTTGCCTGGTGGAAAGCTTTGCCCCAGCACAGCCAGCAGCCTCGTCCCTCTCAGGGTCAGAGGCATGGGAATGGGTATGTCAGAGAGGACTTATTTTCCCAGTGGTTCATTGAAAAAATATTAATCTTAATATCTTTCTTACATGAAGTACATAGTGACCACTGAGCTGCTCTAAGGAGGACCTTTTATTGATACGACTCCGTAGCCAAGTGTAATGCAATTAAATGAGTGGATTTCATTACGTATATTGACAGGGTGTCACTGACGGTTTCCATTCCCCCTATTATTTCTATAAATAAAGTCATGCCATAATCAGAAAATATGAACGTGCTAAGACCTCCATTAATTCTTCCCCATACTAATGTAAGAGCTGGGCAGATGTTTATTAATACCTTGTTACACTGCATTCATCAGCTGTTACCAAGAATAGAAAGGCTGAGACCTGATCTCATGCTGAAGGTTAAATAAGAGCAGATCTGCCTAAATCTAGACTTCTGATTGACTTTTTGACAATATTTTTGTTCCCTATCTAAATACTGTTTAAACTTTTAACCTCTCTTTCTCTCTCCCTCCTTCCTGATGTGCTGTGGACCACTCCTGAAGCCCAGTGGCTTTCCCCTCCCTGCAGCCTGGAGTTCAGCAGTCCTTCAGCTGCATGCTGACATCTCTTTTGATTTCAGTGGAGCTGAATCACATCAGCCTGTGACCTGCCCTCTGTTTCTCCCTCCCGGAAGGAGCAAGGTGAGAGCCCAGGTCCACCCCACTCAGTGCTAGGCCCTGGCTAGTGCCTGCTGATGGTGCTTGGGGATGGCCCTGAGGAACAGAAGGTATGGATGGACCTGTGCTGAGCTGTGGAGGTGCTGTGACCGACTGATGGGACCTCACGCACCCTTCTGGGTCCCTGTTGTTGGCAGGGACCAAGCTGGAGCTGGTTTGTCCTCTGGCCCAAGCCATCTCTCATTGTCCCCTGCACTGGCTTCTCTGCCAAAGCAGCTCCACGATGTAATTTCTCAGTGAAAGTACTTTTTTTCCTTCTTCAAAACTTAAAGAAGGAAATCTTGACTTCTTTGAAATGTAGTGCTCTTTAACCTAGGGTCACTCCCTGATCTTCTCCTCCCCTATTTCTCTAGCACTTTCTCTTCCCATTCTCCAATCTTCCTCACCACCTGGTGTGGGCTGGGGCAGCTCAGAGCCTCTCACACTGCTTTCAGTGGGGCTGCACTGCCTCGTACCAGCAAAGCAACTGTCCTGTGACCTCTGCAGACACTGCAGATGCTCTCGTGTGTAATGTCTGTGCCTACGTGGCCGTATCGAGGCAGCTCTGAGCTTCGGGCTGCTGCCAGCCTTCCTGGTGTGCTCAGGCTGCCTGTGGGGGAAGGAGGTGCTTGATTTCTGGGATAAGCCAACTGATGTACAAACAATGCTGATTCACATCAGATGTCCACTGAAACAAAATGTAAGATACATGTCTGTCTTACTGCATTGGGGCTGCAGTGGATCCAATTTCCTTATTTTAGGAAAAGTTTGAATCTTGCTGGCAAAACTCAGTGAACTTTTACTGAAGGACCCAGCCTCCCAGGCTATTTCTTTTCCCAGCTCATAATTATTGTAATTTTTTGCAAGCTCATTGTATTTTCAGGTACACTAACATGGATGAGATGAAATTGTACATGTCTTGTGATCTTTTCTCCCCTGATTACCAGCCTGTTTCAGTTCCTCATTTAAAGCTAAACAAAGGACAGCTATTCCCATGACTGGCCTTTATTTTTGGGGGTAAGATCTAATGCACTAAAACAGGTGGGGCAGCTCTTGGTCTGAACCTGCCTTGATGTTTTTGGTTGGGCAGCACTTGAAACAAAACTAGAACATGTTGTGAGCTGTCCAGGGCTGGGGCTGGCCTTTCATTGCTGCTACACCCAGCACCAAGCACCTGGGGGGTTTTGGTCTTCATCAAGCCTTAAAGAAAAATTTGAATAAGAATGTTTTCAAGATAGGCTGTCCACACTACTGTGGAGGATAGGCATGACCCAATGCCTATCCCATGGTCATCCATCCAAATCTTGGATTGATGAACTGGCTGATAAGTACTTTGAAATGCAAGTGTTAGTGGCCAGCCCAACCTACTGCCTCCATCCCATCCCATCCCATCCCATCCCATCCCATCCCATCCCATCCCATCCCATCCCATCCCATCCCATCCCATCCCATCCCATCCCCAGAGACAAGAAAGACAGATGGAAAACAGCTCAAAAAACAACAGACAGGGCCCATGTCAAAACTCCTGACCTTGGGAAACAAGAAGGTGGATGCAAAATTAGACTGCCTGAACCTGCAAAATGTGTATGCAGATACCCATGCTGCTCCTGTACTCTCTCCTGGCTTGATTTCAATTACAGTACTCAGACCTTGTTTTGTATAAATTAATTTGAAAGTTCTGTAGAAAAATCAAATCAAATCAAAAATCTTATGTTGCTTCCACCACTTTTTAGCCCCCGCCCATCTCCTTTGAGTTGGATGCTGCTTGTCTATTATCTTGTCTGCCACCTCTGAAATTACCCACTTACTTTTTGCACTCTCTTTTCCTTTCTCAGAATTGCATTTGCAGAAATGTACATAAACACCTATTCTTCAGGTCAGCATTTCAGTTAGTTTTAAATTGTACATTTCTATTTCCTGGGTCTTTACTTATTTATTATTAGTTATACTGAGTCTTCTTCTGAGTGTTTGCATTGATCCTGATAACTCTGTTGGGTTCTTATCTGTATAAATAGATCAATAGCTTTTGGATTGCACTTTCTGAAGCAACAGACTGAAAGGCTTGCTTCAAACTTGAAAGCTTATGTACTGAATTTATTAATATATCCAGCCATTACAAATGTGTGATCCATAAAATGACTTCAACCTCGTTTAAAAATAACTGAATTTTGTACATCTTCTTCCTGGCTAGTTGTATTTTGCAGTTGCCTAAGTTTAGTAACACCTTTTTACTTTAAAGACTCAAAGTAAAGTTCAACAGGGGAAAGGGTACTAACAGGGTCATGATGAAGTTCTTTCTGGAGTTGACAGGGTTGGCATAATTGCGTGTCCCAGCAGTCAAAGGGTGCATGGAGCATCTTGGGCTGCTCAAAGGGACTAATCTAGTCCCTTAAGAACTAACAGGATTAATCTAATAGGAATCAATCTCCCATCTCAGATAGGAGATGCTCCCTTCTCTTAAACTGCAGCAAAACAACTCCCCCTCTAAGCTGATACTGAATTGAAGTCAGGCACAGAACAAGACTTTCCATTTTTATTTCTAGCTTGCTCAGAAAAGACCTCTTTGCACTGTCTTTCTCCAAGCCAATTTTGGGCTAAATAAGAAAACATAGTTCCACAAAATCTCAGTGTGAAGCCAGCAGAAACACAGCAAGATAATAGTGTCACAAGATAAGGGGGATTAAGATTACCTCTGGGCTTTTTTGAGAAACAGGGGGTGAAAAAGTTAATGGAATGCTCAACTGGGAGATGTTGCTGGGACCTGCAAAAAAAATGATAGACCAAGATAGCTTGTCTTAGTGCACAGCAGTTGCTCCTTGTGAAACACCATTGCACATCCAGCCTTTTCCATGTACGTTGAATTCTACATGGCTCATGACATGGAGTCTTTTGGAGCTCTGGGTAATGAAGCTGATAATTTCCAGCTGATGTACGTAATAAAGAAGTGGCTGAAGCAAAATGATTTGGCCATTAGCAAAATTAGAAATACAACAGCTGGCAATGCAGTAGCATAATCATTGCAGGATGGGTGCTGTGTCTCCTGTTGGCCGTTCAAGGATCCCTTGGAGGGTGGGGTGAGGATTCATGCACAATTTGTTACCATGGTGGAAGGCTCTGCCTATCGATTACACCTCATTTAAGAAGGTCTGGTGGTTACATCTCATCTACTTGTGATATTTCTGGGCCAATTTGGCTCTTGCTTAATGCAGGAGATGGCTCTGGTGCAAGCATGGCAGTGCCTCCTACGTTCCGCTTGCACGGACAGCACACACTGAGAATTTACTTGTATTGTTGTGGAAATTAGAAGCTACTTTAATCACTGTGGTGAGTTTAAGTGGAATATTCTGCAGAGACAATAACAACCACTGACAGTCCAAATTCAGTGGAGGCCTGATCCAGCTTGTATTGAAACTGAAGTAATATTTCTATTGTACTTAATGGACATTGGCCTCAGACTCAAAAGAGTGCACTTCAGATTGAACTTCTCTGCTTTTGCAGAGATCTTATTAGATTTGCAGAGTTGGTATTAGATTTGCTCAGTGGTATGAGAACATTACTATGCCGTTAAATTACTTTTTCAGTTAATAATAAATTCTTTTCTACAAGGATTTTTTTTAAGTCCTTTTTACCTGTTTGCCTTCAACGGGTTAGGGAATTCATTCTGTCTTTCTGTTTCAAACTATTACATAGAGCTACCCTGCAGGAGGAAACAGCTCTTGTCCACTTCTCAGATGAGTACTCTGCATGCTAAACTTCTTGTCCCTTGTGCAGGATGTCACTGTTTTACTGCTGGAACCAAACCAAGAAGACCTTCAAGAGTTAATGGGAAACCTACATCAGAACAGGTTTTGACCCCAAACTTTTCCAGGGTGGGGCTCAGCACTGCCTTTTGGGGAACTGGTCCTCAGCTTCTCATAGTTGAGCCTTTTCTATCACAACATACAGATACACTTTGTGAGCACATTTCCAATGAAACAGATCTCTGAGATGTGAACTGTGATATATTATTTGTAGTATTTACATCTATAATACCAGCAGTGTGCTAAGTGCCTTGTAAAGGTGGTGGAGGACAAAGTCCCTGCCCAAAGAACTTAGTAGTCATATTTTATTCAAAATGAAAAATATCCATACTTTAACCCTGTATGATACTGGATTAAAAAGGCTTTTCTCCTTACATTAGCACACAGAAATACAGCCCCCTGAGGGAAACAGAGGAGAAAGCTGTGGAGCCCAGCTGGGATCAGGGAAGATTGAGCCCCACCGTGCTTCCCTGGCTGGATTTCCCTGTGCAGAAGATGGATGGGGGCAGCAGTGGGGATGTGGCCCCCAGAGCTACCTGCTCTAGCAGCAGCCTGTGCTCTTGGGACATGACCAGGTTGCTCGTCCCGTTTGTCAGAAGTAAAGAGGGCCTCAAACGTGGTTCCACCTCGATATTTTGTCACATCACATTTACTTGCTATTTCTATGTGCAGCACATCATAGTGACAAAACCGTTTCTAAAAATATATTAAATATATTTCATCTATGATATCATTAAAACTGAATGAAAAGTAAATCATAGCATCTGAAGAAATCTTTGAGAAAAGTCTAAATTCCTGCATCAAGTATCATTGACGTTCAGTGGAAGTGGGGTACTTCTGCCCTAATGAGCACCAGTGAGAGTGAAATAGAGCACAGTGCTCAGGTAGGGAACAGCAAGCACATCTATCTAAAACATTTTTGAGGTGAGGAAGGCAAACCCACCATTACACGCTGCAGGTTGAGAAGCAAATCTGACGAGAGTTTTGAAGCCCTAAGTTGCAGCTAATTGCAGAAGTCCAATGTGTTTCCACATGAGTGAGGCTTGTAAGCACAGGACTGGAAAATTAGGATTAGCAAATGAGTAAATTAAACTGAAATTTGGGCAAAGAGATAGGAAAGTAGATTTAAATGCTTCAGCCATCATGGGCTTTGCCTTCCAATGATTTTTATTTTTTTTTCCTTTGAAAACGGTCTATGAATTTGTACTGGATTTGAAATTGTTTCCATTACAGACACTAGAGATTTTGCAGGGAAATCAGCTGGCATTATGGAAGAACAGTAACAAGAACACCACCAGAAGAGATGTAGGCTGAAAGTGCTTCCGTTTTGATTTAATGATCTTGCTTTTGAGAAACTCTCAGCACACAAACAATTCCTGGGCTTCACTCCTGGCCACAACACAAAGACAAAAATACTCCATGCAGACCTTGCTGAGCTGCTTCCGGATCCCAAGAAAATGTCTGTAACAGTCTAACCCCAAATCTGACTTTGCAGGGTTAATTATCTCTGAGACCTAGGAAAGACACAAAGAAAACTGCACAATACAGGCAGGACAAATAACTCTGGCAATTGACTGCACAGTGGGGACGTGACCCAGTGGTGGCAGGCAGGGGACACCTGTGGCAGACCCCTGGGGTGTGCAATGTGCCCCAGCACCTGCACTAAGCTCCCTGCCAAATCTGCTAAGCTAAATCCACTTCCCAGCAATGGCACGTTGATTAACACAGGAGTTGGAGTAAAGAAGTCTCATGCTGATGCTGGAATGAGCCAGAAAGCTCAAACATGGAGAAAGCAATAAGCATTAGAGAAGAGCAGGTTGGGCATTACCATGATGACTTCGTCACTGTGCTGTCTTTCCAACAAGGACATGGAAAACCTGACATTGTTTTTGCTCTCAAGGAACATTGTAAGGGTGATAGCATTAGGGGAACAGAGATGTGGAGCAGTCTGGCTACTTTCCATGGTCGTACCTACTGAGCCACAGTTAGATCCAAGGCTTCCCTCTCCAATTTGCGAGGTTAGAGCATGCTGATTTCATCAACAAGGTCATTTTAGCACCAGTGCTTAATCCAAAACCTAGTCAGATATTTTTTTAGGAGATTTGAGTAATCTCTTTAAGAGAATTAACAAGTGCTGAAGTCCCAAGGAACAATCATCCCTGTCTGGAGCACAAGGATTTGAGGTCAGAGCTAGGTGAAGGGTCTTTTTAAGGAAGGCTGGAAACAAAACAAATTCCCTTTAGAGCCAGACTGCTTACAGGGAATAGAAGCACACAGCCTACAAGTGATTTTAGGTTGCTTTTTGGGTTCAGCTGTTAGGCTGTTCTGGAGGCAGCCCAGGATGTGTGGCACCGATGCTGCAGTATTGGTAAGGCAGGGGTTGCTCCAAGGGGCTCCCCTCTGAGCCACAGTCACCTGCAGTCTCTGGCCAAGCAACACATGAATGTTTTGACACCTTTCCAATGTGTCACCACATGCTGCCCGTTGGCCCTTCGTGATACAGTGCTGGCCCTGGGGCTGTGTGTTGGGAGATAATTTCTAGTTAAGGGAAAATTCACTCAAAGTCACTCATGCTCAAATACCAAGCTGTTAATCTTCAGTAAATCCTGGTTCAGAAATTTTTCCTTTTTTTTTTTTTTTTTTTTTTTGGATAAATGCTTAAAAAGATTATCAATGGATATAAGGTCAAATGTTCATTTGAGGCTCTTGGGTAAAATCTTGGGAAGTGCTTTGAGGAATTGGCTTTGAATCCTTGCATCCAAAGCTACTCAGCATGTTCTGGTTGTTGGATGGATATGAAATAAACCATTTCTACATGCCCTTGGCTGAGAATACGTGGTTGACATCTCATAAGATTAGTCCTCCTCTTGCAGATTGCTCCAAGAATAATAACAGAAATCCCACAAATGCAGTGTTCCCACAAGGTTCCTATCATGTCAGGCAGAATGGCCAGGAAACAGCTCATGGCACTGTTGTGATATTAACCCTTACACCCCCCTTCTCCCTAAAAGACCGATGAAATTTTATCTAGATCCAGAAACAGAGGACGTCATGTTGGCCCTGCGTGGGTGGCTGCTGCGGATGCTCATCTCAGGCACCCTGCTGCTTCACAGCTGGCAGCGACAGATAAATTTATCAGTCATCTGAGCCAAGGTTCACCAGATGGAATTGCATTCTGCTTAGAGGGAATATTGGACTATTGCAGCCTCAAGCGTGGAAGTAGTTTTGGGTATTAAACTCATCTTAGCTTCCAAGCTTTGGACTGAGAGAGAATTCGGAGCATAAATGGGAATCCTGAGGCCAAATACCCCAAACTTGAGAGCACATAAAGCAGCAGTCATACCTGGAAGCGGTATTACAGCTCACCTAGTGAGGTTTTACGGGGAAGTTTTCTATCCAAGACATAGAAAGCTTGTTATATACATGTGGCTGATAAATTGCAACAGCAATGATTTTACCATAAAAAGAAACAAACCTCCCATTAGACAAGTAAGAAGCAACATTAAATCTCATTCCTCTACATACAAGAGACATTTATATAGGGACTTAGTAATATTTTGATATTTGGAAAAATGGCAGCTTAGATGAATAAAGAGAAGAATAGCACATAGCAATCTTCGTGGCAAGGCCTGTAAAACTGAAGGTAAAAGATATATGTCAGGTGCTGCCTAAAGGAACACAACAGTTACACAATAGACAGCCAGGGAATATGGTAAATACAAGAAGAAATTGTTGTTAAATTCAACACACCCTTGGCAGACCATTCAGACCAAGCAATGGGGTTTAGGACACCTGCTGCACTCACTGCAATCCGCTGCTAACCACATCCTGGTGGCCTGGCTGGCTGTGGCTGCTGCAGAGGTGAGAAGAGGAAAAGGGGCCCAGAGGGTGCTAAAAGCCTGACCGTAATGCAGGCCTGACCCTGAGATACTTTCTTCTATTAATACCAGACTGAAAATCTGAAAGCGTAGTGAAAGTACATTACAGGAAGGCACGCAGCATTACACAAGTCATTGAATGTTCATTCCTTGGTTTAACATTTGTTTCAGCACAAACTCTACCAGCTCCATGGGATCGGTTCCAGGTTTATTCCAGGGCAACACTGAACAGCTAGTGCCTGAACCAAGGGGCCTGTGAGGCTGCCAAAGAAAAACACTGGGGTTAGAAGCAGCAGCTGCTACTGCCTAGCTCAAAGGCTTGACGTGAATTTCGAGGAGCAGAAGCGGTCCCCATTCAGACTCCTGGTCATCGAATCTTCCCCCGATCAATCAGAAGATCTCCAGGCCATGCTGGAGACCCGCAAGTCTCTGAAAGCTCAGCTAAGCTTTCAGATGGTTATCACAACAGAGCTTTAAGTACAAATGTACAGCGTCTGCGAGCAGTAATGAAAGCCTTCTGATGGGCGTCTCTGTAATATTCATACTTTATGATAGCCTAAAACCACCTCGTCCTGTATCAAACTCATCACTATTTGCAGAAAGAAAATCAACACATAAAAAAACCTGAAACAAACATAAAGCAATGAAATGAGAGAGACTTAGTGGTTCTCAGAGATGAGGTGCCTAAGGGTATAGAGCAACTACATAATTTACAGGTCGGGAATACACGCACCTACCATATGGGTATCACACTCACGTACCGTTACCTTTCTGCACGTAAGCACACAGAACTGGTGGGGTAGAACCAAACAACTAAACCTTGCTTCTTTTTCAGCCCCTCGGCTGCAGACTGAAGCCTGCACAGACTGCAGGCTGCTGCTGGCAGCAGGCTCGCACAACACGCTGCTCATACAGACATCTCTTTTTGGTGGCGCTTTCAGAAACACAGGGTTCAGTTCACATTGTGGCTGCGTCATGTGAGGAACTAGGAAGTGCTGATACTTGGTGATGCATCATCAGGACATTTTTGACGTGATATACCTGAATATTACAGCTATACCCCAACACTGCTGGGAGCTGTAACAGCAGGGTTTATGGCTGTTAACGCACAGCATGCTGCTACTAGCGACAGCATTAACATAGATCTCCCAGTACTAGTGTTCTTTATTATTAAACAATACTAATAACATATATTTTCACCTGTAAGCAGAAGCATGTGCTGAGGGCATTCCCTAGCAAGCCTGTGCCTTTTACTCCCCAGCCATGCCTTGCTCGGAGCACAGCCCCGCTGACCCAGCTGGGGCACACATGGATGTCCCCGAGGCCATCTCCTCAGCAACTGCAGCCAGATGAAACACCCAAAACATCTGCCTCCTGCTCGCTGTCCCTTGCAGTTTTTGCTAAAGTGGATGCTAAACCTCTTATCTGAACAGCAGAGGTACAACCTATGTATCAATCACAAAGCAGAACAGTCGGCTTGCAAACAAGCTAACTTTTGTTACTATACTGACTTCAGACTTAATTGTAAAAATAACATTATTTTTCTACTGCGTTGTCTCTAAACACTTCCTGAGGTCATAAACTAATACAGGGAGCCAATGCCAGGTGCTCAAATGATACAAATTGTCATTAGGGATCTGTTAAAGTTAGTTGAAGCATGACAAGGTAGAGATATCAGCTGCTGTGTGCTTGCTGGCTCCAGGTGCTCTCCATCCCGGCCAGATTGGGAGCAGATAAAATGCTCACCCAGGAGACATAGGAGTTTGTTTGTTGGGAGCGGTTTTGGAGAGCTTCTTGCTGAGGTGCTTTGAAGGAAACAGCTTTTGGGAGTGTTGGCCAGAAGAAGGAGGAGCTGTGTAATATGGGAGAAGGTGTTTGCAAGCAAGGGTGAAAACACCATTTGTACATCCAAGGTACTGCATCTAGTAATCTGAAACTATTCCCTTTGTATCTGTTCATTGCTTCTTTGAACATTCAGTTCAAGTCAGGCTGACTGTATATGCTTTCCTCTTTGTGTAGGCATGCAGGTATGGGAGAAAAGTGCAGAAAAGCATGTATTGATTTATACCTATCACTCTTTGACAAGAGCAGATGGTGGGTTCAGGGTTTTAGTTCAGCTGATGGACTGTACTAAATGTAGCCTGGCTCTGCTGCTCTTGTTTATGGGTTATCTTTGATGCAATCAAGTTGCTTTAGAAGTATTTCAGAACGTGAAACAGAGCCAGCTTTAGGCTGGCTTTATAGGCAATAACAATAGAGTGATATTATTTAGGCTAAAATAAGTCAATATTTGGAAAGTTCCACTCTTGGTAAAAAGATCTTGCCTGAGGAAGGCTGCTTGGTGCTGCCTGTGGTGAGGGCAGCTCAGCACCATGAGCAGCAGGAGGAGGAAAGGCTGGTGGGACACAGAGGGTCTGAAACTGGGAAAATAAAACTGGGAAACTGGAACATGGGAACAGAGCTGTAGTTACAAGGTGGGACAAGGGCTGAGTGGGGCTGTATGCCTGGTGGGAGGGCATAGCCATGAGCTCCAGGTAACAAGTGGAGGAAGAAAAAGCCAGCTTGGAGAAGATGTGAAATGGTGGAGATGTGAGCTGCTGGGGGGCTTGTTCCTGGCAGCACTTGATGATGACCTTGTTCCCAGCTGGGGCCAGCACAAGGCTACCTGACCTGCTTTCCCAGAGCCTGCTAGCCCTGGAAACACCAGACTCCAGCTGTGCTATGCTGACACTTGTCCTGTAAAACTGACAGCAGTGATGAATGATAGCCCATATTTCTGTAACATCATCTCAGCACACCTAACAATGTACCATTGACACCACTTCTGAGGGCTGGACTGCAGCCAGCTTCTTGATGAGGCAGTAGCTGGGCTATGGCCCTGCAATGAGCCCCAGTCTGTGGTGCTTATGGTCAGCAGGTGGGGTGAGGGACTTCTCCCCAGTACCTCCCTCCCCCAGCTTAACAACCATTCCTTACAGCAAATGCTCTATGTCTAGGATGTTTAGAAGGTAGTATTTAGGGATGTCAGCTGCCCAGCCTGAGCATCTTGGTGGTCTCAGCTTGAGCTTCAAACCACGAAGGCACCTCTTCTACCAGAGCAAGTGTGTGCTAATCGGCTTTACTGCATTGGAGCAGCTGTCTGTAGTACCAGGCAGCAGGTATAATGACACTGCCAGATCAGTTCTGGGACAAACTACAGCAGTAACTCATTTAGCATAACTCCAAGGGAGCCAATTTTGCTAGTTTTGGAGTTGTTACAAGCCACTGAGAAATAAATTAGTTGTCTTTATACCACTGGTCCATTGCACAGGTCAGAACTTCTCTGGTTATTTCCAGGCTGCGTCTGTCATTGACCAGTGTGCAAATGGAAATTTCTGCCTTCAGGTTCATGGCCATTAATGATGGTGATAAGTGATGCATTTGTGTCACATGATGAGCTTGCATGTGGAAGCTGTGGACTGATGTGTCTGGCTGATACTTTCTCCAGTACTTTCTGTAGGAAGTGCCCATCTGAGCTGGCTGCTTGCTGGTGTGAAGTGATGCTTTCTCCTAGGAGCAAGGCTCCCAAACAGCTGTGTCTTTCTCATGCTCTGAAGGAATTTACCACTTCTGGGTTGTCTCTTTGTAAGAATCAAAGGGGACAGGCTAAACTTCTCCGATCCTTTGTGTTAGTTTCTAGTAAAGTTTTCTGCCCAGACATTCTGCCTTATTTCCTCTGGCTCTGTCACTTGCTGGTCTCTTTGGCTCAGTGGCATAACACAGACCAGATGTGACTTGGACTGTAGGTGTGTAAGAAGGGAGCTGAAGCTGGCAAGCATCTTATGTATGCAAAGGAGTCTGCAGCTGAGAGTGACTAGGCTAAAGACTACTTTAAATCCTTGAGTGTGGGCCTGCATAAACCATCTCACTCCAAGTGGAGTTTGAACAAGCTATGTGCTTATGCAATTAAGGTGAAGCTGTGCTGCTCCTGCTGTGGCTTGAGCACTTGATGGGGATGCAGACAGGTCAGTAACTGCTCTGTGGCTGTCTACTTAATCCCTGAGTGGGAGGAATTGGCATCTGTGCTGTGTGGAGGAGCAGTGGGTTTGCCTTGGGCCATGTAACTGCAGGCTCAGGCCCTGAGGAGTGACTGCCATCTCAGCAGCACCTGTGCTCTTGTTTTGCTGGGCTTGGTGCTTATCTTCATGGATCAGGAGGTTGCAATCAATTCCAAAAATATCAACAGTACAGTTTTAGCCCATTAGTCAGATCAGAAGTGGATGTGTACTTAGGAGAAATTGCTTTAAAAAAGTATCAATCTTATAATTGCTGCAAAGGACTGTCATAAGAAGGCAGGTTTTCTTCCACCCAGTGCAACAGAAAACAAGGAGTCATATTCTGGGTGGTTTTCAGTTTTTCCATTGCCTTGTGTTTGGAGATCAGCTACCTTCCTTCCTGGCTTTTCTGCCTGCAGGCAGGGCAGAGCTGCAGCTGAGGAGGTGTCCTGTGGCTTTAAGGCTGTGCAGGGATGGGAAGCTTTGGATGCTACTACAGAGATATAACATGATTAATCTGCAGGCATCTGAGAACACTTATGACTTAGCTTTTGGTCTTGTATCTGTTGTTTCACTTAGGGGGCTGTTAATAACTCATAATGCACATCAGGCCATATCTTAATGATTAAGAGGGGTCTGCTTTATCTGTAACTAGTGAGAAATGCAATTATTTTTAAGTGGTGTAACTTCCTGCACCAGCTGGACAAGCAGTATTAAATGGTTTTCATGCCCTGGCTGGAGGTGTGCTGGGAGGTGCTGAAGCATGGGGCCAGCTCTGGAGCTGCTGTGGGGCAATGTGGAGGGCAGAGGGATGGGGGGGAATTGAGGCAGGGCCAGGTGTGGTGTCTCAGATGGCTGGGGAGGGAGAACAACACCTGGGGTGATGGGGGATGTAAAAAGGATGGTAGAGCTCTGAGACACTGGAGGATGGGTGGGAGTGAGAGGGAAGGACTGGAGATGGTGAGGGAAAGAAAGGTCTGTTCTTCCTACACTGAGCCCTTGTGCTGGTGGTAAATCCCATGGGAGCAACCTTTGCTGCCTCATGCTGACCTGCTAATTGCTGGCAGGCAGCTGGCAGTGCAGGGACCTGGTAGACCTGCTGGTAGCAAGGGGATGCTCTGTTACCCTTCCCTGCAGCTGAAATGTCCAGTGCTTGTCAGCACCACACACCTTGGAGCTAATTAAGCTGAGTATTTGCAGAGACAGACCAGTTTTAAGCAGAAAGAAAAACAACACCCTACCTACATGCTCATGATTGGGTTTATTCAATTTGAGATTTTTATTCTTCACGCAAGACATTTTCTCTCCCCTTCAGTCTTTACACACCAGCAGTGGAGTTAAGAATTGGAAACAGAGTGAAAAAGGGCAATTCTCAAGGCTTGCCACACCTCCAGTGTGCAGGGCTGCTGTTCAATTCACAAACCCAGTACAAGAGCTAATTGCTGAGAACAGTGGGGTAGTTCAAAGCTCTAATTAAAGCTGATTTTCCATCTCTACTGATAGTAGCAAGAGCATGCTCACTGGTATGTTTCCAGCACAGTGAGGCTGCAAGACCACCTTATCAATGATGGTGCAGATGGCCTCTTCCAGAGATGGGCATGGCTCTGCTGAGCAAATTGGAAGTTAAATTGACTAACACTGAGTGGAAATTTGGCCCATTATCCCTCCTGCACCCCTGGCAGTGTGGCTGGGGAATATCTCTGAGCACAAAGTGTCAGGCTTGTGTCTGTGCTCAGTGGTGAGTGCAGTGCTAAGGGAAGTCAGCTTGATTCAGATCCAGCCCAAGGTACCAGTGTGTGCCCAAAGCTCAGGGATTAAAGTGCCTGTGTAACTGCACCACGAGCTCAGACATCTGGAGTTAAGTATTAAAACAGAAGCTTTACCTAAATGACAATTAACTTGCTTTCTAACTGTGCTTTCCCTGCTTCATTCCTGGTGAAATACCTACTGAAATCACTGCCTGCTTGTGTAAACACCCAAATGTTACACCCAGCAGCATTTACCTGTAAGTGGGCACAAATGAGTGCATCTCTAGCCACATGGGAGCCAGAGGGAGTTCTGTCAGAGTTCAACTAGCATTAAAATAATTCCTGTAAAAGTGCATTTCTACCACTGTGCTGTAATCTCTGCTGTGGACCTCTAGCTAAATGCACATTAAAGTCTAGGGTCAAGGCACCTGGCAGTAAATTAATGGTCTGTAGTGTGACTGCTACTGTGATGCCTCTTCTATTAAGAGGCAATGTTGCTGTAAGTGGTTTGTGTGCCCAGCTTAACGGTGCTCACGGCTTGCACCTGCACAGAGAAGGATGCTTGTTGCATTTCAACAAGACAGGAGCCCAAAGGCACTGCTCAGCCTAAGAGGCACTGCAGAGCTACCTTGTTCTGAAGGGGGCTCCAAATTGGAGTGGGAACTTCTGGTGTGCCCCCCTGCATCATTTCTGGGGACTCACATGGACCCCTTCACCAGCAATACTGAGGGGTATTGCTGCCTGCTGTCCTGGAGGGTGTCACAAGCATCATGCTTGTAACCTCTGGATGAACATGCAAAACTCAGGAGGCGCCTTCTTACCACTGCTCTTTTGCTGGCACAACGTGCATCATCTGGTTACCAGTACAGTTCTATACTGAATGATCCTTAAATATAAAGGAAGTAAATGTTGGGTCACTCTGGCCACATGCAATACTCCAGCCTACTCAGTTGCCTCTGAGTATTTCAGGAGCAGCCTGCAAAGCAAGGTTCAGTGCTCTCTGGCACCCTGGTGCTTGGCATGCAAAGCGGCACAGAGAGGGGCTGATTTCTCTGGCTCATTTAAAAAGAAAGAGTAAAAAACAAAAGGAAATAAGAGACATTTACCATCTGTGAAGGTGGGAAGGATGCTGAGGCCTTCTGCTCTCCTTTCCCATGGTTGTGCTGCTTTTCTCTCTGGGGCCCCATGGTGCAAGTCCTATGCTCCCATCTGAAGAGCTCCAGCTGCGGGCTCTCTCCAGAGCCCGTTGATGCAATTTGGGTCATTCAGAGAAGGTTGTCAGGAAGGATTCTGCACCTCCCTGCTGTGCTGGGGCTGGGATTTGCCTTCCTGGTGTGTGAGGGGCTGGGCTGGTCCCCAGTCCCCATCCTGAACCCAACTCACTCAGTGTGCTGTAGCCTCTGGACTCACAAAGTATCCCTTGAGGGGCCAGCTGAGAAGGACAAGGACACAGTGGCACTGCACTGGGGACATGGGGAAATTGTCCTGTGGGATCCATCTAAGCACTTTTTTTTACATAGGGACAAGTCAATGGCTGAAGTTAGCACTTTGTGGCTATGCCCAGGGGCTGCAGGTGAGCCGGGGAATTTCCAGCAAGGCAATGACCCCCTCCTGGCACAAGACTGCTTTTCTTGAAGTGGGGCTGAGTGGATTACTGCTGGGAGCTAATCCGTGTGGCTGCTTCATACATTTCCCTAGTGTATGGGCTCGGTGTTCAGCATCAGAAACTAAATGTGCAAAGAATAACTGATTTCAGAAATGCTGTGCAAGGATATGCACGTGCAGAGGTCCAGAGCAAATTGCAGATAAAATACAAAGAAACTGATGCAACATCTCTCATGTTTTAATGCCAGTTTAGTACCATGGGATTCGATGCTGTGCCAAGCACCACGGTTTGGTGGAAGCAAGCATTACCTTACTCTAGGTATTTACACAGCACTTGAATGCCAGTGGTGACAAACCTAACTCCAAGGTAGAAGCTTTGGGGCAAAACAATGGTCACCAGAGCAATGAATTCCCAGGCACTCCACATATATACCACTGCAAAACAATGGAAATCAATGCTTATGTTCCTGTCTGGTTGCTCTTTCTGCTCAGCTGTAGGCTTTTATTCAATTTATTTCAATGCTCAGTGCCTCAGTTTCCCCACCTGAAAGTCCCGAGCTGGCCCGTTTGTTGTTCTTGCATTAAAAGCCCTGTGTAAGATATGGTTTGTCCTAGCAGCTGCCTGTATGAATTCAAAAAAAAAAAAAAAAAAAACCACAAATGAACTCAATGCTTTCTGTGGAGTATGGATAGCCAGATCAGCCTGTGACTGGGATAGCAGCACTGTCGTGGTGCAGCCTGATGCTTGCAGGCTGAGGTGTGCATGGAAGTTTGTGCTCTGCCCCTGGGAAGTTCGTGTGTAGCTGCTGTTCTCTCAGCCCTTCCTCATTTTAAATGCGAGTAAGTAAATGTGCTCGTTTTCAGCTTAAAATAAATGAAGATCAATATGAGGTTAAACAAGCTTCAACAGCATGTGAAGCCTGTGAAACCTGGGAGCTGGCAGCCTGTCTTCATTTGCTGCTGCTGCTACCCCTGTGATTGCCCTGGCCCAGCTGAGAAGCATGGCTGGGGGGGGACTTGCCATGAGCTTGCCCTGCCAGCTACAGCCAGAGGTTTCCTGATGACTTTCGTCATAGTGCCAAAAGCAACTTTCTGCCCACAAAGTTTTGCTTGTGCCACTTCCCTATCCCACAGGCTGTTTTCAGCCTCAGTGCATTCAGGGCTATTTCGCTTTCCACGTTAGAGGTCCACAGGGTGTTCTAGCAGGTCCCCCCATACAGTATTACAATATACATGGCTAAAATATTACCCTAAACTTTTAACTTCAACCCACAAATGCTACCAACAGCTAATTCTTCAGATGAGCTATTGTAATTCACATCCTAAATCAGTACTTGAACCTGTTTGCCTGCAGCATGTCCTTCTCTCCACTCCTTGACTTGCAGCCTGGCTCGCACCTGCTGCTTGTCAGATAGATGTGCTCTAGGAAATCCTTTTCTAAGGTGTGCTGAGCTGCCAAGCCTGAATTTGCTCCAACACATGCTATAATCACCATTCCCTGGCTCTGTCCCCATGTCTACCACCTCTCCATGCCCCACAGCCACCACCCCACAATGACCAGCTTTACCTTGGCAGCAGCAGTGCCCAAAGCAGAGAGTTCAGTGGGGCAGGAAGGTTTTTCCCATCAGCTACTTCAGTGCTTTCCACCTTTGGGAAAGCAGCCTGTGTGCAAGCTGGAGTTCTCAATGTGTCTCCAAATATTTCTCGCTGCTCTCACAGTTCCTGGGTTGTTTTAATTGCTTTGTATTCAAGTAGATGTGGAAAAACAAAAAACACCAACACGTTGTTCAGCGACTTCTTGGAGATGAGCTGCCAGAAGGAAGTGGGTGAGAAGACCCTCTAAATAAAGTCAGCCTAGAAAAGCCAGGTTTCCTCTCTCTGGATGTTACTCCCTGGAGCTCCTTGGTGCACTTCTGCCTGCAGAAGCCCCTCTTCCCACCTGCTCTGCCCCGGCTCCTTGCGTGGCCCCGGGGCATGGTGCTTGCCAGGGCAGGGTGCTTGCTGCAGTGGTGTCTTGCTCTTGCTTGCTCCTTGGAAGAAAACTGCAGGACTTGAGCAGAAAAGGGGACTCGCAGCAGTGTCTGGTGGTGGGGCAGCCCTGCTCCTGCCCTGAGCTGCTCCCGTGGTTACTCCTCGCTTGCGATTTTTACTTTGAGAAGTGCCAGGGCTGTGATGGAGTAGCTGTGTGGCTGCTACTACGGTGCTCGCTCAACCCTGTGCCTCCTTGGCGGTGTGATGACAGGGACTTTCCAGCCCTTCCCTCCGTCACCTCCATCCAGACCGCTCTGTCCTTGGGTGGTGTTTGCTTTTCTGAGCTGAGAGTGTGCCGGAGGGACTTGCTCACCTCATTCTGCTCACTGCTGTCCTACACTGTACACTTGCTGTTTGCTCCTATGGCCAAAATAAAAGCTGCTTTTCCTGGCAGGAGAAATGCATGATCCATGGCTGCGATAGGATCTTTTCCCCCTGTTTAAAATGTGAGGTCTAATGAATTAAGGAGCTACAACCCATCTAGATCTTATACCAGTCAGTCTCTGATTCATCAGAGAGTCTCCTTGGTAACTAGCTGTTCCTCTCTGATGGTTTGGTACGAAAAAGCTCTCCCAACTTAAAGATAAAATACAGCAAGAGCAGAAAGAGGAGCTGTGCCATACAGACACCTCATACACAGACAGATGCCTTGTGTGCATGTGGTTGTACAGGATATTTTCCAATGTGTGTGGGAAGCAGCCTCTCCATGCAGTGGCACAGGTGGGGAAGGGGCTGCCCTGTTTCTACCAGAAGCCCTTATTTTAGGGACCCCCATCTGCAGGGCGAACAACCCCGGAGGAGGTGATGGTGTTGGTGTGTAATGAGGGGCTGCCTCCCTCCCCGTTTCCTCAGGGACATTATGCCCTTTGAGTCCTGCAGCACTAATCCCTCTGAACAAACACAATAAACAGCAACAAATCCCTGGGTGTCAGGTGCCTTCTCTTTATCTATCACTTCTATCAAAGCGAGGGGCTTTTGGGCTCAGCACTGGAACTTGACCACCTCTGCCTGCAGTGCGGGCTGTGGGCTGTCACGCACCGTGAGCATTTTGGGGCAAAATCCGTTCCCATTAAGCATTGTGGCATCTCTAATGTCTGAGCAGAAGACTCAGGTTCATGTCCTCCAGCCCAGCCCTACTCGGACCTGGCCAAAAGTTTGGCTATAATGTCATTTACCCCTACTGGCACAGCCTGAAGAGCTCAAACCTCGATTCACCAAGTGATAGGGGTGGCAATGAACGGCTGCTGATAAATGAGGGTTCAGACAATCAGGCTCATTTTCAATGCAATTAATCCATGTCAGAAACATGACCTCATTCTGGATAATTGAGGTCTTTGCAGATAATCAAAGCTGTGATAACGGAGGGCTGACTCCCCCTGTGTGGTGGAGCCCCCGGGTCGTGGGCAAGGGGAGGGAGGTGAACACCTCCTTGTCCTGCTCCCACGTGGCTGCAGTGACATGGGAGGGCAGTCATCCTGCTGTGTCCCCAGCTTGTCCCCTGGCTGGGAACGGCTGCTTCAGGCCCAAAAGGAATCACAGGGGAAGCCTCTCCTCCGCCTCCATCCTGCCTTTTCGCTTTCTTTACAGAGCTTAAAAGGGAGAGCAAAGTCTTGCTGCTGTCAGATCTCGCACCTGTGTCTCCTGGTGGGAGGGAGGTGGTGGGAGGGGAGGCGGAGAAGTGGAGGATCCCTGAGGGGCCGGGTGTCTGCAGGGCACGGCCTGGGGGAGGCAGCAGGATGGGGGCCGTGGCTCCTTCCTGCAGCACCGGGCAGGCCATTGGGGCAATTCCTGCACTGCCTTGTTGTGGTTTGGTTGCAAACTGATATTTATTCTGAAAAACAACCAAACAGAAAAGATCTTGGGTGCAGTGTCTCCCTGTTGCTGTCTCCTTTGCAATGTGTTGGTGTTTTGGGAAACCAAGCAAAGGTGGCCGTGGTTATTTGGAGCAGGGGAAGTTGTTTGGGTTCGTGAGTTCTGGTTTTGCTGTGGCTCCTCCACTTCATTTCAGTGGCTGGCCTAATCATGGGGCAGATGCGAAATTACAGGAGTGGCAGTAAAAAAGAATTGTGCATGGCCTCGGCAAGTATTTCTTATGAATTGGATCTCCTGAGATGAAAGCTTTGTTACAGTGAAACAATGAGCCTGCTACGCTTCCAGTAGTACAAATGGGTTTCATTTGTATTAGGAAGATACAAGCTTATTATTTGTAGTCTGTTCCTCTAGCACCAGGAATGTTTAATGTGGTAATCAATGTAATTGAGGAACTGAAAGTACAGAAAATTGCAGCGCGTTCGCAGGTGATAAGGACTACAGCTGCTGGGAGGCCTGGGGGGCTGCACAGGTGAAGATGGGAACGTGCAGGGGGATTCCTGCAGCCCTGACCCCGACGTGCTCCTAGCACAGGAGGAGCCCAGCATGACGCTGCCATGGGGCTCTGGGGCTTTGTCTTTCTGGGTTTGCCATGACTGTCCCCTCCCCAGGAGCGAGCCCTGCTGTTTGTCAGTGATTTACTGTGTGCTTTAGGCTGTGACACAAGTGGCAGGGAGGAAGGATGCTCCTTTGCTCTGCCCTGCTTCCCTTTGGCAGGAAGGGACACCTAGGGTGGGCAGCCTGAGCGTGGGGCTGCCCCAACACCAGCCTGGGTGGATTTGGGCAAGGAGAAATGCCAGGGGCCCAGGAACACCAAGTATGTTGCAGGTGCAGTCTCCGAAGCTGCTAGATTCAGAGCAAACCTGAAAGAAAAGACAGCTTGCAAGGATGCTGTCAGGTTTCTTCTCAGCCCTCTCTGTTTTAATTTGTTTCACTTCAAGGAGGGAAATTTTCTCTGCCAAAAAGTTGCCTTGTTCTGGTGGTGGCCTAATAAATCACAGCCTCAGTGAGCAGCCTGTGCAGTGCGCATCACGTGGGGAGAGCTACGGCGGCTCTGCTCCACGGGTGCTGCCCCACAGCCCGCACCACTGGGGCTTCTCCCTCCTGCAGTCTTACACAAGTAGCTACAGAGCAGGTCTGACCATCGAATTAACTCACTTTAACACACGCAGTCAGCTGTGCAATGAGTTTCACACACGTGTGCTGCAGTCAGAGGGTGCTTTGCTCGGAGCTGGCTGGGGTCAGAGCTGGAGGGACGGCTCTGGCAGTGCGCTGTGCCGTGCTCACACTTATAACAAAGCTGCTTATGTTACAATGCAATTATCATGATTTAAAATTCCAATAGTGTTTTGACGGCTTATATGCCGGGGGGCTCCATTTGCAGAGATGTTTCTGTTATTGTACCTCCTTGCCTAATAACTTTTCTGTTTGAGCCACACTGAACCGTGTTTGTTGTCTTTGCTGAAAATCTCCATGCAGAATACAGCTCCATTGCGAGCTGCTTCTAGGGTCTGATTTATGTTTTGTGCAGGTTTAATTGGGTAAAAGTCCACACAGTGCTTCCTGCTCCCCTTCTTAATTTTTGGCAGCCCATCCCTCAGCCAGAGCAAAGCACGTCGGTGTTCTGTCACCGTGAGACCAGCAGCCTCTCCTCATCAGTCCAACCCCTCTGGGAGCAGCAGTCACTCTTGCAGTAAATTTTCGCCCCAAATATCATCTATCATTCTCGCAGCCCACTCTTGGTGCGCTGCAGACAGGCTGGCTTGGGTGGGAAGGGTGAGCTTTTCAGTCAGCCACCTAAAAGCAGATCTGGCGCTGGTGTTTTGGGGCTGCTGTGCGAGGTAAAGGTGCTGCCAGTCCCATCACCAGTGCTGGGGGCCGCGGGCAGGTCTGAGGGGCTGTCCCAGCTCCAGAAAGACCAAGAACTGAACCGGGACCTACTGCAGGGGATGGTTCAGACATCCCTTAATGCAGAGGGCACTGTCCAGACCTGACAATTCAGTATTTCCCAGGAGGGAGGGTTCCAGTTTCCTTAAACAACCTCAGGAGGTTTATCATCACACCACCATTTATTGTGTGCCAAATGCACATGGAGCTGCACGTGTAATTGCCATAGTAACCATAGCCACAGCCTTCCCGTGCAGGGATTTAAATGCCAGACTGACACATCCTGGGCAGTACCACACACACACGTCCTAGCACAAACCTGTACACTTCTGGCAGCCACCCTTTTGATTCTAGACTTCCACTGCCATGCTTATAAGCGCTCACCAAACCTTGATTACCGACTGTAATGAATACCTTTTCACTAGACGCAGGCTTCTGTGTGATGTCTTTAAGGTCATGTGGAATTCTATTTGCAATCTCTTTTATAAATAATAACACAAACACTTGCTGCTAAATTTGGCTGTCAGCAAGCAAATGCCAAGAAGCAAAATGATTATTATTGCTGTTATTTGCACCATTCCAAAATCCATTAATTTGCTTGTTGCAGTGTTAGGTAATGAGCGCTCCTGCAGCAAGGTCACAATTCTGTTTTATATCACATAACTATCTATTCCCACGTATCATGCATAAAGCATATTTCTTGCTTAGGGCAAAATGTTTTATTAAGATTATTTTCCTTTGTTCTTTCGTGCAGATTGTCTGTTATGACTGTACAGATTTCCTGCACGACATCTCTTTTTTTAAATTCAATGCATAATTATATGAAACAGAAATTCATCTGATGCCGCGTTAATAAACCTCTCATTATTTTCCTTGAACAGGGGGATGTGCTGCTATTATTTACACGACAACATGGATTTAGCTAAGCTTTGTGGAATTTTGCAGCCTCTGACACATGTATCAGGCACGGGCAGAGCAGCGATGGAAATAATGTGAAGGCAAACTGGTCGTTTCAAGTCCAAAAGACTAATGGAAGTAGTAAAAATGGGAAAGATATGAAAGCAAGAACCACTGAAATAAATATCTGAGCTGGGAACCTGCAGGAAGGGTTCAGTGCAGCTGCACCCAGCTGAGTGTCAGCTTGGGTTAATTTGCAAGGTGACGGATGGTTTGGGAATGGGCACGTGCTGAAGAAAAATCTGGTGTCCCTGGGCCAGATCTGCCCACAGAGCCGAGCTGCTCTCAGGTGTCCTTGGAGCATCCCTGATTTACTGCAGCTGTGGCCTTGGAGTTTGTGGTTAAGGATGGTTATGCAACCCTGGACCTTCTTTCATCTTTGGCAGTGCACAAAGCCTGGACCCCCAGCACTAATGCAGTTTCGACTGACTGACCCTGCAGTGCTTGATGTGTTGCAGCTGGTCTGATCTCCCCTCTGGCTCTTTCTCTGAGCCCTGTCCTGCCTTGGCTGGCTGCAACCACCTCTTACTGGGCTTCCCAGCCCTCCTGCTTGCCACCCTGCCCCAGTGCCTCTGCTTCCCCCCATCTCCTCCTCCTCCAGGCACCTGAACACCCGCCTTGCCTCCCTGGGTGTTGGTCCCACAGCTTCCTTGCTGGGGCTGGAGGAGCCCCGAAGATGCTCCCGATTTGTGGCAGCCACTGTGCGAGGACAGGGCAGCGATGTGGTCCCCACAGCCCTCAGTTTCTCCTGGATCTGCAGGAGGTGAGTGCTGCTCTTCCTGTGGATGTAGAAAACTTGCTGGGTGATGTTAAGTGCTCGATTCAAGGTCATGATGCATATCTTTGAAATTGCTTGATAAACTCTTAATTCCCACCAAAGGACATGCTTTGGGCTGTGATCTTATCCTATAACTAAAGCTGGGATATGTTCCTCCTCTTTCATTTTAGTCCAGCGGTACATTTTGCCCACACTTAATAGTAAGTGGAAAATCATTAACTTTGCCTTCTGATATATGTTTTTAATTTCTTTATTCATAATGAGTTCTTTGCTGCAGCAGCAGGGGTGAAATATGTTGTACTCCTGGAATTCCTTTGCAGTTCAGCATTAATTAATGTCCACTTCTTATACAGTGTTAACAGTAACGAGCCCAATCTTTCAGAGGCTACTGTGGGAAATTCTTTGTTCTTTTCCAGCAAGCAAGTTGTCAGAAATACAGTGAAATTTGAGCCTTAGCCTTTGTTTAAAGCTGCCTCTTAGGGGTTTTGAAGGGCTGGAGGATGGTGAAGTGTGGTGCCTTCGTTATCCAACCATGTGCCATGTAATGGACATCCCAGTCTATCTGCTCGGCTTGCTTTTTCGTGTTTGCCAGGCTGTGCAGGAAAGGGCACCTCATTTCCACAGAGACCGTGATCAACTTTGTTAGAACAACAGGTCTGTAGGTCCCTGCTCTACGCTGAAGAGTAAACACAAACCCTGGTGGCAGCACCAGCACGTGAGTTCATTGCACACCATGGCACATATAGATACGCTTTACCAAAAAAACTTACTCGACGCCTTTCTCTTTGCTACACACACTGAGAAATGTAGCCCTGATTAATGATATTTTTCCAAAGCTCCCATGGCATCTGTCTGTGCTGAATTCATACGCAGAAGTCTATATGAAGAAATGAATTGCTGGAATTCCTAATGAATTTGGTTATCAGAGAAGCCTTTCTAATAAAGATAATGTACGTCAGCAGAGCTGGCAGGGTTTTTACTGGGGCAATTTTTCATTGAGTCCAGAGTAAATGTTCTCTGATAAATCTTGTCAGTGCTGTCACTCTTGGTCTTAATGGCGTGAATAGCCTTTTAGCTCGCAAAACAGCAGAGCTGTTCAGTGGCTCGTGGGTTTTGGCACCACGCTCGAGTGTTCTCCAGCCCTTCCTGTCTTTTACTAATCTCTCTGTGACTAATTCACTAACTTTTTTCTAATGTGAGAGAGGTTGCCTCCATGTGTCTCTCCACCTCTGCTGCTCAGCCCCCTGTGACTGACGCTGCCTGCTCTCCCTGCAGGATGTGATCGACATGCTGCACTTCACCTGGCTGCCTTGCCAGAGGAGCGTAGGCAGGATTAACGCTTTGTTAGAGCACCTGTATGGTCTGTTCTGTGTCCTTTCCCTTTCAGAAGCTTTTGAATCAGATTTCTTCCCTGGCTTTCACAGCCAGGTGTAGCCGTGGATTGAAATGAGGTCTAAGAAATAAACCGTGCTCTGAATTTCTTGTGAATAGTGTTTTACAGCAAGCTAATTCATTATGAGCGATGCTGTGCTTATGCCAGCCCATTTCGTGTCTCACCCAGACACCCACGGCCTGGGGCTGTGAGCCTGTGGCTGTGATGGCTGCTTGCTATCATGATGACAATGACCTTGTTTTCCTGGCTGGGACTGAATTTGCCACTGTCTAACACAGGGCGAGGACCCTGCTAACTGGGATAAACAGGGAATTTGGAAACTGCTACCCTGTGCTTGGTACCTGGGACATGAGCTTACATATATATTCCTTGCTCTGTGCTGTGCAGGATGAGTGGATCTGTGTCCCACTGTGTGAGCCTCTCTGTGAGAAGTGGTGGGAGGTTTGTTTGGTTTAAAATTCTTTTAAAGTCTCTGTTGCTGATCTTACATGCCAACAAACTCCAATGTATGCAGCAGGGACAATATCTTGATGAGTGGGTTAGCATTTGTGGAGATCTCGGCAGAAAGAGAAAAATGAGGAAATGTCATACAGATGAGTGAGAGCTGTGTATCAACTAGATCTAATACTGACTTTGGAGAAGTCCTTGGATGATGTGAACTGGCTCTTATTGCTAGCAGAGAAAATAAAGCTGAAGCAATTTATACCAGCTGAGCACCTGGTCATTACATCTAATGTAGTAAAAGCTGCTGCGGAAGCACAGGCTAAAATGGCTATTCATCTTTGATCCCTCAGCAGTGCGGGAGTCTCAAGTAATCTCTAAGAGTGGGGTTAGAAAGAGCTCAAATTTTATCTACAGCCTGCTAGACCCTGTTTGCAAAATGCTTCGGTTCCAAGAGGAAAGCTGGGCAGCATGCAGAATGGGTGCAGATATTGCATCTCCTCTTCTTCCCTGTGCCTTGGTGGGGCTGGAAGGTCTGAGCTTGGTCTGGTGCCCAGCTGAAGCCCAGCACTTCAGGTGTGGGCATTTTGAGGAGCTGGAGCTAGGGTGCGTACTGTGTGGGGTCGGCTCTGCCTCACATGTCCTGGGTTGGAAGTGCCAGGCAGGGTGCAGGAGGTGATGTGGCACCAGATTTGGGGAAAGAAGGATCTCATTTGCGAAAGCAGAGAGCCACTGAGGCCAGGAGCCAGGGAAAGCAGCGATGAAGCTGTCTCAGGTCAAGGCTGGGCAGCTCCTCAGGCTGCGGTGGAGTGGTGGTGGGTTTGCTCTGGGAGAACAGCCTGCCTGGCTGTCAGGAGGAAAAGCAAAGCAAAACAGGGTGGATTTTGTGGTTGGCTTGCAAAAGTTGTGCTCTTTGAGAGTCCACCCTGGTCTCACATATGATAATGAAAAAGAACGGATTCAATGGAGGTTGGTGTGTTTTGGTGGTGGATGGAAAACTGTTTTCTTCCTTCTCAACTCATAGTAATAACTCCGTGTGTATTTTCAGAGTTTTCACAACAATGTTTTTGTCCCTCCCAAATACTTGGTACAGTGGTTATCTCGGAGACTGCAGGAAATATTTGCTCTGTCTTGCTTGTCCTTCTCTCAACAATGCACATGCATAAAAGCCAATTTGGAAATGTTTGTGAATTTTGATTGACAATAGAATTTTTTGCATTGAGTTTTGGCAAAAGATTCATGCTCCCCAGAATGCTTTTCAGTTAACTCTCATTTCATTTGCATGACTAAACAGTGGTTCTGCATTGCTTCATTACAAAAGATTTGCAGATCCAAATGTGTTTCATTGCTGGGAAAAAAAAAAAAAAAAGCAGTAAATAAAACTGCTGTGTATGGTTAAATTGCTTTAAATTAAGAATCTCAATAGCAACAGTTCTTTTTATCCCTTCAAATTTAGCCCTAGGCAATATGAAATGGAAAGGCTTCGTGCCCCAGAAGAATCTGGGTGTGGATGGTGGAAACAAAATGTTTTCTTTTAGGAAATAGTCCTGGTTACTGCCAGTGCAATAATACAAAACCCTGATGATTCACTGCTGGAATCCACTACTACATCAAATGTATTTCCATGAATTATTTAGCAAATCTAATTGAATGTTAATTTTGCTATTGGAGATAAGTAGCCATTGAGCTTAGGCTGAAAAATCAATTTGTACGTGTCATAGTTCTGATATCCCTTGAACTTGCTCGGGCTCATCTGCACTGCTGCCTCTGCTGTGCTGTGGTTTTGTGCTCTATGCTGTTAGTGTTGCCTGTGAAGTCCAACAGCACCAGGCCTACGGTATTTTACATCCAGGAGGCTGTGAACCTCCCTGGGGGACATCTCCAGCACTCTCTGTCCTTGTTGGAGCACTTGCAGCATGTTTGGGCAGCGTGACAGACCCCCTGGACTCAGGGAGTGGTGCAGGATGGTGCTGGGCCTGCTGCCCTGGTTCTGCTGAGCCACGGTGTAGAGGAGCCGGGGTGCGCCCTGCAAGTGCTTGGGAAGAGCAAGCAGAGCCCGTGTGGGCTAAGAAGCCTAGATTTAGACTATCAAGGTCAACGTTGTCCACTGAGGATTAGGTAGGATCAAGTAATTAAGGAAAAGGATAATTTACATCAGTTTTCTAATCCCCGTAGATGGAGTAGATGGCACATTTCTGCTGTCGACCCTCCTATGCATGTTTTTGTGTGAGGAAGCATAGGGAGAGGAAGGACGGGTAGCAGGTTGCAGAAGCCGTCACCGTCACTTCCAGAGTACCTCCCAGTGACCTCTCTTCCTCGCTGCAGATGCTCAGGATGCCAAACGTGATCTGGCAGAGCACCAAGGCCCCAGTGGTTCCCTCAGAGCCCCCAAAAGCAGTGAGCGCACAGCCGGGGCCAGCTCCAGCACACCACTGCTGTGTCATGGGGAGAGGCGGTGCAGCTGACCTGCCCCTTGCTGAATTTAGGCCTGGAGACACCAGCATGGGCAATCCACACCTCCTGTGCTCTAATTCAATAGTTTACGAATAGCAGAGAAAGCAGCATCCTTGGGGATGCCCAGGCTTGGGTCTCCGCTCTGTGGTATGGCCTAATTGCTTCCACGGCTCGTGCAACCGGGGTGTTTTTGTGGGCACCAGTGTGGGATGTGGCTGGAGCTGTGGGCTGCTGGAACGAGCTGAGTCCAGAATAAGTCAACATCCCTGTTCCTGTCTGCTTGTCTTGGTTGTAACTAGGAGCCTGTGGCTGGTGGTGGGGATCTCTCTCAGATGTACATCTGGGTGAAAACAGATAGCTGCAGCCACAGGTAATTTGACCAATCAAGGATTATTTGCTGCAAAATTATCCACTTGGACCATGAACAAATGGATTCGCCACCTTCTGAAAGCTGCTTCACATCAGGTGGATGTGCAGACTGTGGAAAACTATGACTTTGATATCTCCAACAACAGGGTTGAATGATCTCAGTGGAATTTTTCTGCTTCAGAGTGCTCAAACTTTTCACAAAAATGGACAATTTAGGCCAATTAGAGGAATAGTTTTGGCTGCAGAGAGGGGGAGGAAGAGGGCTTCTGAAACTGTCATTCCCTCTGTTTTGAAGCTGACAAAGTGCTGTTTCAATACTTTTACAATGAATCTCTTGGATTCTGCCTTGAAATGGTTTCTGGTTTGAAAATATTCCTAAATTTAAAAAAAGCTAGGCTCTAAAATATTTAAAGTAGACTTGAAAAGAAATGTGGGTTTTATTATTTACATGAAAAATGTCTTTTTTGGATCAACTTCAACCAAATTTTTCCTCTCTGGCCTGCTTCAGCCATCAGACTGGAAACTCCAGTATTTGCCCAACTCTACAAGAGAGATCAGACACTTGGCAAGTGGAAACTGGGGGCTGCTTCTGGAAGTGTTTGCACTAGGAAACCCCCGCCAGGTTTTGGGGTGCAGAGGCGTGATGCTTGAGCACCCAACCACATCATATTCCCTGACAGAACAGCTCTGAAGCACAGGAAGCAGAGTCTGAGTGCTCTGAAGCTTGTGGTTGCAATATGGATGTCAAAGGATGACTCCCTCAATGTTCTTGCTTTTATTGCTGAAACATGAGACTCCAGATTACTCAACCTCAGCATCCAGAGCCATTTAGCCATGTATGTGTGTTTCTGGGTGTATGCTGTCTTGGTCTGTTCTGAAGGCTATGTTTGGCTATGTTTGCTGCTGCATCTTGGTGTGCTTTCCTCCCTGATTCCATACTCACTTTGCACAACACAGGATGCTCGCCACCTCCCCTGATGTATACATATCACCTCTTTTAAATTTCTTCTTTAAATTCAAATTTTGCTTTCCCCCTGACATCAGAGAGACAGGGTGCACTCCCACCCTCTGAAATCAGCACCTGAGAAACAGAAGCAGCATATCTGATTGCATTTGATTTGGCTGCCACTAAGCAGCTCGTTGTCCCTCTGCTGTGGCATCTTGCTCAGAAATAATGTTATCAGATTAGCATAATCAAAGAGGGAACAGTTTCTAAAACCCCCAGTAGAGATAAAACTGCATAATCGGATGCAACATGCCTGTTCCTCTGGCACGTGGGAAGAGATGTGATAGGTGGTCACCCCAGTGAAGGCTGATAAGAAATGCCTTGAGGGAAAGGGAATGAAGTAGGAAGCTATTTCCCACTACCTGTTTGTAGTAGTCTGTAGGGTGCTGTGAATTGAACTCTATATTATTTTTCAGCCTGTTACTGCCAGCTATGTCATTCAAGAGCAGTTATGACTTAGCACTGGTGTTACCTGCTCCCTGTTGTGTCTTTTATGACACTTTACAGGTGTGTAAGTCTGCGCTGAGGTTGTAGCCAGGTGATGGGGCGTGGGAAATGCCATAGTATCTCTTATATCCTAGCTGGATTTCTGTTCTGAATGTTCCTCCATCAAGACAACTTCTTTTGTACACAGAGTGTCTTGCACCTGTTAATGACGTAATCAATGTAACACTGCTTAGCTGTCCTGCAATTGTAACAGATTCAGCAAAACAGTGATGGTCTAACTGGCAAAGCAACCTTTTTGGGATACGATTTAGAAGGTTATTTGTGGAAAGAAGAGGAATGCATCCACAAAAGTGAAGGTACAGTTGGGTTCTTTCTACCACCTTTTGGCACGGTGTGATGTAGCAAAAATACTAAATTGAGCAAATAGGCTGTGGCTGCTCCACATCTGGGTGGGGATTTTTTTGTGCACATCTAGAATTCACTGACCATCCCCTTGCTCCTGCCCAGCCCTCAGTGCTGCTGGGCCTTGTGACCAGCTGAAAGCCCTGCAGCTCGCAGCAGGAAAGTGGTTGCTTGGGGTAGAAGACCCTTGAAGGGCTATGCTTGGAGTGCAGAGGGATGCGATGCCTGGGGGCAGTGTGAAGGAGCAGGACTGGAGAAGGAGAGGCAAGAAACTGCAAGAATAGCCCCAGTCCCTGGTCTTGTAGGTCTGTGGGTGATCAGGGCTGTCTTTAAGAAGTGATGTGGAGCTGGAGCTCTAGGAAATCAATCCACCGGAGTTTGTGCATTGATCTGTTTGGAAGCATTAACCTGAGGAATTTCTCCGTCTACACTTGTTTTCATTTTGGGCGCATGTTCACAGGGATTGATTTTCTGAAGATCTGAGCATTGAATTAGATGTTTTTCTGGATGCATTGTTTCACACTCAGCTTTTGTAAGGAGCCATCAGCTGGGCTTTCACCTAATTTGACTGTCATTGAGATTCACTGGCAGTGAGCAGGTTTGTGACTACACTTTCCCCAGCGGCCCTGGAAAGGGCAGATTGCTCCTCTACCTGTAAGGCTTTACCATCTCCTCACCCCAGTGCCATGGGAAAGGGGATGCAAATGCAGATACTGCTGTGCAGTAGGGTCATGTAGCACAACTTGGGGCGAATTCCTACCCTAACAACACACAGTGGCATCTTAACAGGTAGAAAAGGCACCGTTGTCATCTTGTCTTAAGAGAAGTTGCATAGATATATACTGTGTGTGTGTGTGTGTATTCAGACTGTGTCCTCTGGCCATAGAAGATAAAGAGGAAGCCAGGCCACCCTGAACTGTGTAATTTTTGGTGAAAAAACATTTTGAAGGAGAAAGAAGTCACCGTGATGCTGCTGCCCCATCTTCCAGTGAATCCTGTACAGGTGCAGCCACGCCTGCCCCTTGACAAACCCCTAGAGCAAGAGGAGTGGACACTCACTACTGCAGGCACTGATAGTGTCATTTCCCATGTCTTCATCCCCTGAAATCTCTCTCCCTACATCTCCTGCCCACTGCTCAGCCCCAGTGCTCCTGGGACTGTCCCAAATCACACTGAGACTGCACCAAAACCATCCGGAAATGGAGCCACTGCTCTGTCACCAATAAAGAAGAGCTGCTCTTCCCTAGCTGCAACTTGGTCCCCTCCGGGTTTAGTACATCCTTACCTTGTACCTGACGAGCTGGGTTCAGGTCAGACTGAGGAAAGGTTCTAAGGTTCAGGGGTCTTTTGGATGCAGGGTCTGCGTTCAGACACAATGTGTTACCAAAAGCTGATAAATATATTTGGAACGCCTTTGAAATGCTAACTTCCCCTGAAAAGCCTGCTTCTTGACTATTTCTAAGCAGCACAAAGCTCCTTCCTAGACAGTCTGCTCCCTTCTCTCTCTTTTAATAAGCAGGAAGCATAGCATATGGCTGGAAAGAATGTGACAAGTATTTTCACATCCACCCAGCTCAGGAAAGAAGGGACGTTGTAAAACTTCAGGAAAGCTCAGATTCAAAGTAGAGATCTTCAGAGAGAAGGGAGCCTGGAGCAGCAAGGTCTGAGGCAGGGGACTGCCTTTCCCTCCTGTCCCCCTCCTTTCCCCATGGGTGTAGGCAGCTGTGCCCTTCCAGGAGATGTTTCATTTCTGAACTGGTTGCAAGAGCAGCCAAAAAAAACAGATTTCTGCTGCGACAGGCTCTGTTTAACACACTGTGCACTTGCTCTCCCCAGCTGCATTTTCCCTGTGCTCTTCTGAAGTTGGGTTTGCTGCTGAACTCCTTGTGTGGGTACACTGTGACCCATTTCAGCTCATTTGAACTAGGTTAGCTAAAGCGATGTAAAATGTAGGTCTTCTGCTGTTGTTGCCTCACTTGGAGTGAAATCCATTGGATGCAGAAGCCCAGTCCCTCAGCTGCTGTAAGTCAGTGCACCTCCTCTGACTTTGATGGAAGTTTGCGTCTTGTTTCCAGCTGCAGGTCTCGCCTGGCATCTGGTACAATTTATCCTGCGTGGTGTTTATTTTAATAGCCTGATAAAACTGTTATTCTCAAGGGGAGAGAGAGGCTGGTAGCTGTGTGTTTAGCAAAAATCTGCACCCATGTAGATTCCATAAGTATTTGCTTCAAAGATGTAAACATCACATTACCCAATTAAAGGAGCATCCTTAATAATTTATCAGGCAATTAAAGTATTCATTGCCCTTTATCCCAGAGAGCTCCACCAGTGATATACAATCTGAACTTGAGTTAAAATGCTATAATAAATGAACAGCGATGCAGTGTATCAACCATAATGAGAACATTAAGGCAATGAAGGGTGGTTTGTCAAGAATAGAGTACATAACGCAGTTAGTGGAGCTAACTTAATTTCTGGAAATACCACTGATCTTGGGTAGGGGCACAGAGGGGGATGTCTGGGAGAAGAAATCTCAGTAATAGGTTCTAGGGAAAATTTGCCCATTACGTAGTCAGAGACGGAAAAGGTCTGTCTCCCTAGTTGTTATTAATAAGCCTCCTGAGACTGGCATGAGAAAGGGAAACGAGTGACTGAGTGAGGGATTGTAGCAGGAGCTGTGTTTCAGCTTAGCTCTGACTGCTTGTCATAGCACGATATTGCTTCATGGTCGTGTAATGAAAAACAAAAGCAAAGGGGAGAGGAAAAGATAAAAAAGAAAATGCTTTTGCTACTAATTCGGGCCTGGATGTTTGAAAATGACCCAAGTGATCAGGAGTCCAGTTAGCACTGGGTTATAAGCAGACACAGACACTTTGTTTCTCTTCTGAAAATCTCAGCCACTGCTGTAAAAATGCCAGAGCTGCACCCAGCCTCCTGTCTGGTGTGCTGGGAGCTGCTGTTGCTGTGGGCGAGCACCCAGAGAAGTGGAGGAAGTGTAACCATGCAGCTGGGAAGTGCTCAGCTGTGGCTGAAGAAGGGATGATGTCTCCATCTTCCCATTTTGAAATTGTACCTTAAGGTGGGTGAGGCGACCAAGGGCCGTTGTTACTGCTTTTGAAGATTTTTTTCTAAGTCAATTAGTGGCATGAAAAAAGATGGGATGGAGGTGAATGGAGGTACAAAAACATTGGTTCCCACAGTTAGACAGCCACAGTTCCCTTTGCTCAACACTGAAGCTCAAATGTGTTGGCAAATGATTTCTTTTAATGGAAAACAAAGAAATGAAACTTGTTCTCTGACAGTGGTGGGTTTCACAAATATTCACAATTACGTTGCCTGTATGTGTGAATGTGACATGCTTTGGGAACAGGTTTCTGCAGTAGTGCTTTTAGTGCGTGAATTCTTGATCTTTTTCAGGTGGCACCCACTGTCTGCCAGTTTAGGAAATAACTGCCCTATTTAAGGCAATGTTGTGTGTTTGCTGGTTTATTAGCCAGCTTTGATAGACGTGTATGATACCTATGGAAACTTTCGTCATTAATACTGAGGTCTTAGCACAGCAGATGAGGCTAAATGTAGGTTGTCACTGGGAAAAATCCATCTAAAATCAAAAGAAGCCAACCGACCAAAGGCACATTTTGGAGTCCTCTGCACACAGCAAGGGCAAGAAGGATGTGGGCTCTGTTCCTGCCACCGTGACTGACTTGCTCTGTAACCTTGGACACTTTGTGCTATTATTATTTTTCTTTTGCTTATTTGGTCTCTTGTGAACTCTTTGGAGAATGAACAGCTGCTTGCTGCAGGATTGCACGGTGCTTAGTGCTGTATGGCAGCTCGTAACAATAGCAGGGAGGGTGATTGGATAGTGAACACTATATTAACTAATTTGGAGTGGATTATATGGACTAGAACAGTGTAATTGAATGCAGGGCTAATCTTTTCCCCACCACTTGCAGTACATTAGCTCCATTTATTTATAATGCTATGCTTTCTCCTTCATGTGATGCAAAGGAAAGTCAGCCTCCTGTTATGAACTCACCAAAGATTTTTGGGGTGAGGATCTGCTCATTACTACATATCTGAAAGCTTTTGTAGATGTTGCTGGTCTCTGGAAGAAGATACTTCAGGCCTACACATGGCTCTGCTATCTGTGCCTGCACCGCAGCATCCATGCAGGCACATGGCACTCCGTGCCCTCCTGGAGAAGCAGGCTGGGGAACAGGACACATCTTCACGATCCCCTATCCTAGTTCAGTGAACAACCACACCTATAGGGGTAAAATGCCTTGGTTTGTCAGTCACTTCAGAATCAACTTCTTACTGAACAAAACTTAAGGACAAAAGAATACGTTTAAATAAAAGCATGAGCTATAAGAAAGTCATAGAAAATAATACTTTTAATGTGATACATAATAGATTTTTTTTTTTGGTGGTGATTGTTTAACTCAGCAAACTTTTAGTTCTTTGTTCTAGGTTAAAGCAGCCACCTCCCTCTCTTAGCTTAAGAAAGGCACAGAAAAAAGGCAATTTTCCTGTGTTTGGAGCTTGCATGTCCTTGTATTTCCCTCTTGCCTTCTGCACTTGGTTCCCCTCTTTTTGTAACTGAGCACTTGGATGCCGTTCAGCCTGCTGGGGGACTACAGCTGTTCTTTCTCTCTTCATCATTCTGGTCATTTGGCTGACATTTTGATTGTACACCTCCAATTCCGCATTCCTGGATTCAGTCTGATTCCTTTGCAACCTTTCGAAGACAGAGCAGCAAGACCTTTTGTATTGCTATGAGACAAAACAAATGTCCAAGCTTCTTTGGACAGTCATAACTATTTTCTTGTGACTTAAGACAGTCAAGTGAGAAACAGCTTGTGTGGTTTACTGGTGCCCTACCTCATTGTAAGGGTTATGGGAACTGCTGAAGGTTCCTCTGCAGCTAGATACTGCCAGTATTTCCTTTGTATGACTGCTATTGCTTGACATAAAATTTAGAAGATGACTTGAACCAAAGCCAAAGACCCGATCTCCAATCCTCAGCAAACTAAGACAAATGCAGTCCTAAATGTACTGTGAAAAATACTTGAGTTGTGATGAATTTACAGGGAAAAAATTACTTTCTTGCAGAAATTGCAAAAATTTCTGTAGCATATAAGAAATATGGGGTTTGGTGACTGTTTGAATCCTCATCATGTCATGTAATTTATGTTAATTAAATGCTGATGGCATCTGAAGAAGCATATTGATGGAATATGTATTTGAGATACTATTATTAATTCATCATTCAGTAGCTAGTGCGTGAAATAATACATTCCTAGACTTTGATTTAGGACATTTCATTTTCAAAATTACCAAGCTCTTTTCTACAAAAATAACCCTTTGACATTTGTTTAAAAAACAAAAACAAAAAACGAATGAAAAAAGCTCAGCCCAAACCCCCAAAATTTCATTGGAATCAGGCTGGTTGAACAGCTCTGAAGTAATAATTATTTATGCACTTCCAGAGCTATCATGTGTACAGAGCATAGTTCTCCAGGACAATAAAACCTTAATTTAAAAATAATAGCATTTAAGTATGAAGAACATTAAACTCAACATCATCTGCCATGTTGTGCCCCAAGCTTAAATTTCAGCAGGTCTAAGGACATGACGACCTTCTCAGAAGCTCAGCAAGTCTTAAGTTTGCACCTAAATTTTGACCAGGTCCCAGGTGAGTAGGGTGCTTGTAGGTGCTCAAGAATAGCGGGAAGGGTTTGGGCAGAAAGCACAGGGGCCAGATTCCCACCATGTCAAGATGCTCACTGGTGCTGGAGTTGCTTTTATTCACTGAGCATTGACAGATGACCTATGTTTTATAAGTTAATCTGGGGAAACAGCAGCGCCCTACCACTCAGTTGCTTCCATTATGCTGAGCTTTACTGGCAGAAGGGAGACCGTCTGCTCTCCAAAAGTTGTTGTTCTTCACTAAAAGTTGTCAACCTTTACCCATCCCTGTTCTGCCCGGTGTCACCAAGAGGGACTGACACACGTACCCAGCTGAATTGTCTGTACAGGTTTTTGGGTATCCACCCAAGGCTTACAGCTTCCTCCCCTCTCTAAGAGCATCATTGCCTCAGGAGCTGGAGAAGCATTGCTGTTGACAAATGTTGTGTTAATGCATGAGGATGTGCACCCGTTCCTCATCACTGCGTGGAGTCCTGGGGATAAGTTTGGAAACGATGGAGAAACCTAGTGATGAGCTTATCTGAGGAAATTACAAATGTAATGGGGAGGGGAATGAGGTAAGCAGTGAAAATCAAGGTGAAATTTCACGACTGACTGAAGCTGAACTAACTGTGGGAACTTGCTGAAGCTGTCCCATCCTCTACTCCCAGGTGCACAGCTTTTACCACTTTCTTCACCCAATATGTGATATATTGGGTGAAGAAATCAATATCAATACGTGATGCAAACTGAACTGGTTCTTTTGGGGATATGGGATTAGTTTTCAGGTGTAGCAGTGAGCTAAAGTCAGAGGGAAATGGCTGCTTTTGATCAGAAGGAGTTGAGTTGTAGGACTGCCAAACTGTGGTGTACGAGTGAAGGTACAACGCAGATGCACAGGTGCCAGCTCAAACACCTCCTGAACAGAACTGATTCAGGCCCTGATGGATCACTTGTGATTTTCTTTCATCTGTTCAAACGTTTGAACAGATTTGTTAAAATTTGCTTCTGTTTGACCTATTAATGGGAAATTAGGAGGTATGGAGAACGGCCCCGTGCCAATGCTAATGAAGCTCTGTGCCATGGATAGAAAATAGAGCAATGCCTTAGAGGCCAAACTGGGCTTCCAGTTGCTTCCTAAGCTCCAGATTTGCAAGGAGTAAGTCACTTTTTTTTTCTTTTGTTCTTTACTTTTTTTTTTTTTTTTTTTTTTTTTTTTTTTTTTTTTTTCCCCAGTATGACTTCTGGAGGACATGCCTGCAGCCTTTGCCTCTTCTATCTCAAATACATGGTGGGCATTATCAATGTGTTAAGCAGGTTGCTAGGTGTGCTTCTCCTCCTTCCTTCCCCCTTGTACCAGCTTCTTTCTCACCTTGCTGATGTGGCTGGAACCAGATACTGACACAGGATTTTAATGGGTGAAGAAATAGTACTGAAGTGATGTAAACTCTTGCTTTGATTACAGAAGGCACTGATAGCCCTGAGAGGTGGGGTCTGGATTGGTGTTTTTATTCTCATGGTGCCAGCCTGCTGTGTGTGGCTATGAAACACCCCGCTCTGATTGTTACCGAAGGAGCTCATGTTTAGCTCAGAGACGTGCAGTGCTTTTTGGTGGTGCCAGCCTTTAAGTTACATCAGCATTACAGTGCTCCTGCTCCCTCAAGGAGTGTGGAAAGTCCACATGAACGTGCTCAGTCTACCAGCAGGACGATGCTGGAGGTTTCAGTCAGCTCTCCATGCCTGTAGGCTGCTGAGGCGAGATACCGAAGTGGCAAAGGCAGGCAGAGGCACCTGCTGCAGCCACTCATTGGGTGCTGGTGTCCCTGACCCATCCAGAGGGTGAGGCGGCAAACTGCACGTCAGAGCTCTTGCTGCTAAAACATCCAGAGTCCTGGTCATGGCAAAGCCCTCCTGAGAGGGTTGGGAATGAGGACACAGCTGTGCTGACTCTGCTTGCTGTGCTCCCCTGTGGCCCACCAACCCATCTGTCCTGCTCTCCCAGGGCTTCCTTAAGCAGTATGTAGTGCGTGGCCGAATTTCTGGAGAGTGGCCACCTCTGTAAGTTGGCAGAAAATGATTCACTGTCTTTTTTTTTCCCCATGTTGATTTTTTTTTTGACAGTTTTAAAAAACTAAAGGTTCTTAAACCTTTTTAACCTCGGATAAAGTAAGAGGTCAAACTAATGCCAAGCCAAGGAGGCAGCAGAAATGTGCCAGCAGGACAAGGGGACGTGTGGCCACTGCCCCTTTTGATCAGGTCTCCCCTGCCCCAGTCCTTCAGTGCTTGTAACACTGCAGGTTGGGTGCATGGAGCTGTGTGACACCCAAGCTGCTCTGCTGCAGTGGGGAAATGTCGGCTTCACAGTGCTAATAAGCAACTGGAAGAATTGGATATTTGGTATTAGCTTCTGGGGACTTTTATGTTTGCACCATCAAGAGAAATTAAGTTCTGGGAAAAGATATTTTTAAGCACCTGTGTGGAAAGGATGGAGTTGTTCCAGATTGCAAATAGCCACTTTCCCATTGTGCTCCCTGAGATGAAACAACCCCGGAGTCATTCTGCTTTTTGCTCATCACCATTCAGTTTGGTGGATTATTTTAGTTAAACGTAATTCCTGCAGCATCTCAAATAGTAGCTGGAAAACTTTCCATGCAACTTCACCAGGTCACTTAGAAAAACACATCCTGCCTGTTGCGTTTTGCTGAGGAAGTTGTCACTCAGGTAGGTGTGAAAGGAGCCGGAAAACAGCTTGTGCATGTTTGTGCGGAGCAGGACAAGGTGGCTGATCACTTGGACTCCCCATTCAGGCTGTGCTTGGGGAAGGCTCTGACTGTCCCAATGATCAAAGATATTCATTCATACAGCCTGCTGCCTGGCTGCAATCTGCTAATGGTGGTGTCTGGCAAGGGAATTCCAGCTATTAGCAGCTGTAATATATGGGCAGTTTTACTTAAGAAACCTAAAGCTGGAAATTCTTAAGAATTGCTTTTTGACCTCGAAGGCATTTGGCTGTCTGGAGGATTGGCTGGAAAGGGCATCACCTGTAGACAAGGCCAGGAGCTACTTGTGTCTCATGCTGGTTGCTCTCATGGATTTGGGCATTTCTGTAGCAAACTAGGATGAGTATCACTTTATAGGACTGATATTCACCTTTGCTTTTTGGCTTCCTCATACCCCAGGGCTGGGGTGTGGTGCAAGATCAGGAGCTGTGGGGTCTGCAGAGCACAAGAACTTCTTAGCTTCTGCATCACATTCACATCCTCTTTGTTTCTGCATTTCAGTGGTTTTATGTACATCCACTTGCCTGGGGACTTGTCATCTTATTTGTAATCTATTGTTTTAATTATTTTCTGTGAAGGTGCCCAAAGACCTTGGGGCATTGAGACACACATACTTTATTTTATTCATTAATTATTCATTATTGCTAACTACTTGCTACAACATAGTCAGATGCACCAATGTGTCTGGGTGAACCCTCTCCTGTGGTAGCAGGGTAGCTGCTTTATTGGCCTGACTTCCCTTGGTTGGTGGTCAGACTGCTAAAATAATTGGGATGGAAAATATTTCATGTGGCCAATAACTTTTTTTTTCCTGATGTGAATCTAAAAACTAACCTAAAATTCATCAGATGGAATATAGGCTCCTTAAGCAACATCCGAGGATCCCAATCTGTTGCTGATTTGTCCCAAAATTGCTAGGAGAAGGATTTACAACATGGGTAAAAGGGCTTAAACTGCCTGACTGCTCCCCCTCATGAAATTCGTGTCCTCCTCTCTCTGCAGTTTCAACCAGGTCTGAAACTTCTCCAGTTACCTCTGTAGTTCAGTGCACTGGTAGTATTCTTCCTTGCATTTTATTTTAAACACAGAAATAAACACAGAAATGTTAAAAATATAAATAACCCTGAGCTGACACAATTTCCCCTTCCTAGCTGACTGCTTTGTGCACCAGGATACGGTCACATTTTGTCTGCAATCAAGACTGGTGCTACAGAGCTAAGTTCAGTGATGGTCGTTTTGGAGAGATACTTAGTCTCAGTTCTTTGTATGCTTTTACTCATTTCTTGTCCCTCTGCAATCTGACTTCCACCATTTGCCTGCACTGATTGCTATAAAAAACAGGCCTGCCATGAACCTGCAGATGCCATCCCAACTTATTTCCATGGCAGGAGAAGCGTGTACCTGGCCAAAGCACAGTGACCTCAGCCTGCCTTCCTCCCTAACACTGCAGTTCATCCCACCCCTCAGTATCAGGGCGTATATGGGGTTTTAAATGTATTTTTAGCATGTAGTAGAGGTCTGAGCTACAGCCCAGGAGAGAGCTGTGGTCCTCTTGCCAATGCCCTGCAGCATGTGTGGCTGTAGGTCAAGCCAGATGCCATCACTTGGGGCTCCTTGTGCAGGTGCTGCTGGAGGACACCTTGCTTTGGAGCTGGTTAAATACAGCTCTGATGAGCAACAGCTTTAAACAAGGTCCTTTGAAGCCTCAGGGAAATTTTAACAGGCTGTGTGAAATTTGTTTTGGGGTTTGGTTCAAAATAACTAATAACTGCTGAACATTTTATGTTTGGCTGGAGGGGAAAAACTCTTAATTAGTTAATTGATTAGTAACGGGTCAGAGAGAGGTTGAAATTTCTCAAGTGGACTGACGAGGCTAGAATTTTTTCCAGGAATGGGAGGACAGGATTGCAGGTGGAGGAGAGCTGTGTGAAATATCTAACGACACCATTTTGTCCTACCAAAAGAGTGTCTTTTCAGAGACAGCTCCAGCCCCTGAACTGGAGTGTGCGCCTCTGGAAATAAAGCTCCCCTGCACAGGAAAATCGATGCAGGCTGCTGGGTATTGGTGTGATGAGCAGGTCCCATGGGACCAACAGGAGAATGTTTTTAGTGTGTTGAGGATGTTTCTGGGAGCTCTGAGAAAATCCTCTTTGGCTTCATGGACTCATCAAAAAATCCCCCTGGGAGTCTCTGGTCACCATGACTGTCTGTTCAAGAGATTTCTGCATCTGGTTGATTAGCATGTTGGATTGCTCCAGTAATCAAGGAAATTAAGTCTTTAGTGTTACGGACAGATTTTCTGACAGTCCTGGAGAGGGCTGGGAGGAAGCTTAGGTGAAAAATCCCAGCACTGGAAGGGTAAATCAAGCACTTGGCATTGTCGTCAGCTGTTTAATGGAAGACAGCTCAATCTCTGGCTCAATCAATCCCTATAGATTGAGCCCATAGCTATTATCAACTTTTCCTACGTCCTTTCTGCTTGTAATTTTAACTCCAACTCTCAATTATTTTAAATGAAAGGCACAGAAGTGCTGTAGAGGAAGGAAACAATGCTTCCCCAACATGTTTTTTGAGCACACTTTTCTCTGCATGGAGCTTAACTTCTGCCCGTTGTCTGCACGGATTTGTACCTTGAGTTTATACCTCTCTTGGTGCCTCGTTGCTGTTGTTGAGCAGCCCCAGTGCAATACAGCCGGCAGTACCTGTCTGTGCTCCTCAGTAGTTACACACCCTTGTTGTAAACACTTTAAAGAAAATGCTCTTGGGAGAGCACAGCTCATTGCACACAGTTGTGAGAGTCTCTAGCAGGATTGCATATATTAAGTGGTTAGCATCTCAGATGTTTTTCAGCGTAATTTTCCCTCTGTTGCTCTCTCTGGTACTCCCACTACTCTTGCTGCTCCTGGACTGAAGGAAAGGACTGGAGTAAAAGCAGGACTTGTGTATTTTCATGGCCTCTTGCTGATCTGTCTGGAGATGTCTAGCAAGCAAGGCAAGAAAATGCTGGAAAAGTGACTGTCAGTGCTCTTGAACTTGCCAGCAGCTTTGGCGCCACGCTCTAAGAGGACCCCAGCAGCCTATGTCAGTGAGCGCCCAGCGCTGCCACGGCTGCTGGGAGGAGCTGGGCTGAAGAACGGCGGAAACAGCCTGGCCAACCTGAGCTCCACACTTGGCTGCAGGCACTCAGTATTTTTAGCTTTCACACGCTCCCCAGCACCGAGGTGTTAATTTTGCAGCACCCCGGGCTGCGGCCTACAACTGTCTGTCTCGCGCAGCCCTGCTGTCTGTGTCGCGTCAGGCCCGGGCACAAAGCCAAAGGCTGGAGGCATTGGATATGGCAGCGACAGGAGCATCCCATGCCAAAGCCACCTCCTAGGCCTGGGTTAATAGAAAACAGCTCAAATGCTTGCTCAGTTTGAGAAAAGAAATGTCAACATGTCCTGGCTACAGAAGGCCTTAGCGTGTAATTGTGTAGAGACTAAAACTGCAGAAAGTGATAAACTCTGAGAGTGTCTCAGCATTTATGGGAACGAATACCCCATACATTATCATCTGATGTTATCGTATAAATTATCACCTTCTCTATACCTTCCGGTTGTCCTATAGCCCTTCCTAACGCTGCTCCTGGCTGTGCAAGGAGCAATGAGGAACCCGGTACTTCACACTGCGCCTCACACAACAGAAGTGCAACATTATTCTGACAGCTGTTCTGCTTGGGGCCCTGGTGCCTGGAGCACATCCAAAGCCGTCTGCCCCGCACCTGCGAGACGAGTAGAGCTAATCTGACACCGCATCTGCCTGCTCTGACCAGTGCTTCTCGGAAACACAGCAATGGCTCAGACCGACATCTGTAGAAACTGGATTTCACAAGGCTTGCTGCCATGTACACGTCAGTCCGTGCTCAAAGGAGAGAGAGAAACACGAGTGTGAAAGGATCCTACCTTTGATGCACAGTTGCCATAGTGAAAACAAACTTCTTCAGCGCAAAGGGTGCGACAAGGTAAAAGTTTGCTCTTAAAGCAAGTGGCTTGATTATGTGGAAATAATGGAGGGAAGAGCCGCGGGGAAGGAAAACAATCCTTTAGAAATTTCGTCATGGAACATGTGGGACAAAGGAGCCATTGAAAGAGGCTTTAACACATCGCAGTGATGGTGCTTTCAACAGGTCTTGCTGAAGTCTGAAACCATAAGCTTTCAAGTATAACGTGCTAATGATGGAGATGGGGCATCATCCGCAGAAATGCTGAAAAACAGAATTTCTCTCCAAATCCTCCCTGTCTTAGACTGTCAAGAACATATATATGTGTATACAGTACGTGTTCAACACCAGAAGTATCAGTAGAAAGACTTTACTAAGGAATAAAGAACTTTGTAGACAGAAACTTGAAGGTATAACATGCAAGCAAATTCTCTTTGCTGCCTGTTGCAATCTTCTAACGAGCAAAAAAAGGAACAGAAAGCTAACAGCTTTTTGCCAGCAGGTCATCTTCAAATGTGTAATTGGTACCGAATTGTGATGCTACCAAAGCTAACAAAAATTGTAACTGATGATCAGAAAACAGCATTTTCTGAACACACAGAGAGAAGTTTTTCTCCCTGGTTTTATAGACCCTGTTAAGTTAATTTAGCTGACCCTGTGGGGAAGAGATAAGTGCTACAGCAGCTTACAACTATCCTGCTCCCTAAGTGCCTGCAGCTGCTCCCCATGGTCCCCTCCTATCACTGCCTCAGAGCTGTTTTGATGCCAGGCATATATATATATATTTTTCTCTCCTGTATTAAGGCATTTTTTAATCTCTCTATTTGCCACAATATGCAGGTGGAGTCCCTGACCTGTGGGAACTAGTCCGCAAGGATCATGTGCCCTGTCTGTGATCACAAGGTTGCCTTATGCAGCACAGGGCAGATCCTGGGGCTTCTACTCAGATTTTCTTGACTGTCATTTTAAGCCAAAGATCTCCTTTAGACAAACTGTCTGTAATTATGGCTGTATTAGTGTTTATGCCATTCTCCCAGCAACCATCTCATTTCCAGGTCCCAACATTTCACCTTCTTTTGCCTTGGACAAGCTCAGAGCAGGCCAAGGTGGGATGCTGTGACTTGACCCAACTCCGACTGAAGTCAATGCAACTTCTCTCTCTTTCTTCCCATTCATTTAACGTCCATCAGGGTAGGGTTTTACGGATGGGGACAATGTTTGCAGTAGTGCTATAGCATGGCAAATAAACACCAATGGCCACTATATCTGTAGAAAAGAGATTTGTCCCACTGAGCTCACCATGCGGGGCAAAGGTAGTCAGAGCACATTGAAAAGACACCAAAAGTAAGAACCCAAAGGTAAGAACAATAAGCAAGAAAGTCTGCTCCACATATACATGAGAATTTTTTGACCCAAACCAACACGTTGTTTAGATAATGGAAATTATTTAACAAAACAGTATCTGGGGATTTTTAACTGGTGCAGATGAAAGGCGCTCATCCTTCCCTCCCTGCTGTTTGTCAGTCTCCAGCTTCTCACCTCATGGTGGCACGACTCAAAAGTGGGCTTTTATCTGAGGGAATGAAATTTAGCAAAAAAAAAAAAATATTTTTTATAAAAGCAATCTGCTCCCTGAAAGTGGGGTGGGAAACATTACAGCTGCAGTATTTAATATAATTTAAAAGCTGATTACCCTGCATGTGGAATAACTGCTTTTCATAAGGCTTTCTACTATGTATGGTACGCACCCTAATTCGTATTAACGGCTCCTAAGGAGCCATCATAGTTTATCAAGAAAGTAATATGCATTTTAAACGCACTCAAATAGAGATTTACATGATAAACCTTAATGACTCCAGAGTGTGTTATTAGCTATTGTACACTCCCAGAAGCAGTCACTCACTTCTGGCAAATTAGATAATTCAAGAAGCCCATAGAAAACTTTAGCCCAGAATGAAGCTGTTGCTCAGCCACTCGATGGGATTTATTTCACACATAAAGGGGTATTTTCCACCTCCACCTTGTTATGGAAAGCAGCAATTTTGTGGACAGGAACATTGCTATGAATCCCTTCTAAAGAAAACACACCATTAAATGCTAAAGCTCATTATTTATTTTAAAATGGTCTTATATTTCTTGCAATATTTCCTTGCAATTGTCCTGTCAGCCCGATGCTAAGTAAGATATCAGTATAAACCAGTTTCACAATATCTGTGAAATGTTGCTGGAAGATAATAACGTTGCTGAGATGATGTTTTTTAAATCATGCCAATAGCCAGCTGCTAAATTAAGTGATAGCTTCCGTAAGGCCAATGGAAAAATTAATACCGTGAAGAACTGGGGCTAGCAACTACATTTCCCCCAGCAAGATGAGATCAAAGTAACTGTGAATATGAAAATTCAATGACTCCTAATTGTGGAGGGTCCTAATAAAGATTAGGTCCCTAAATGGGGGTCCTAATAAAGATTAGGACCCCCATGACACAATGACTTGCATGGAACAAGAGAAAATACATCCTAGGGAAAAACTGCGTGCTCCAAGTAAAAGGATTAACTGACCTTTCTACGTCCTAGTCCTGATAGTTTGACTTTAAATATACTTCTTACTGAGACTGGCCATGTCCTAAACAGTGAACGGTGATTTACATTTTTTACCACTGAATTCCAAACTGACATTTTCATGCTATCAATTCTCCGCTTTTCAGCTATTCCATATTTGCAATTATTCTTATGGGAAAATAATGGTGGAGCACGGCCCGTTAGTGTGCCAGCTTTGCCCCTGCCTCTGCATGGGCGAGGAGACACAGTCAGCCCAAAAAGAGAGGAGAGCACTCAGGGCCCCAGCTCATCCTGTGCATCACCATGCAGTCAGTGCACTGCCTAGCTGCTTTATTTTTTTGTTATTGCTTAGACTTTCTTCTCCTGTGTGCTTGTGCTTCTGTGTACTTTCTCCAGAGGACAGCTTTCACAGATTTGGGGGGTAGGGGGAGGCTGTGAAGGTTTGCATATTCCACTGCTGTCTAGGGAGAATTAGTGAGAGCAGAAGACCAGGTTTCAAGTGCAGTGATCTTTTTGGATACTTAAATACCAGAAGGTTGTGATCAGCTGGAGCAGATTCAGATGGCTAACAACTGGTGAGGCAAATTGGTCTGCAAGATTATAAGTCTTTACCTTATCTTGAGTGGCATGGTCAGTGTCCGCTCACCTTTGCAGGGTGTGTGCTACAGAAGATTGTGGCTTGCTGCGGTCAGGGGAAGGATGTAATGAGGGAAATGGGACTGAAGAGGAGGAGCGTTTTACCGAACTGACCTGCACCATACCTGCACCTCAGACTGGTACGGCAGAGCAGAAAAGTGCCCATGAGTTTGAATTATGGCTGAGCAGGGCAAAGCAGGAGCAGTCCCATGGGCAGGTAGGGCTGGTTGTGTGGGAGCAGTGTGCTGCAAGCACCTGGCAGTAAGTGCAGGGCTTGTGTTACCCAGAACTCGTTATCCACCGGCCTGCAGAGTAATTAGTATGGCAAAATCCCAGAGAGCAGGTTAGTGCAGAAGCAAAGAGCACCGGGGGTGGACTTGATGGACTGTCCTTGCAGTCTGCAACCTGGCTTGGGAGGCGCTCCCCACCGTGTCTGCCATGGGGCCAGAGAATTAAAAGGAGGAATGAAAATACACCGAGTGTAGCCAGGCTGAGCAAGCATCACCAGCTGGGTGAGAAGCCAGCAGGAAAACACTCTCTTGGCTAGCTCCCACCTTGATGGTCCTCTGAGCTGTTGTGTTTTTTTTTAAATCTTTTTAAAGGGAAAAATGCAGCTGGGATTGGATAGCAGGAAAACCAGAACAAATTTATTTTACCTTGGTGCTGCACCATCACTGCAAGCATGTTTAAATAACATCTCCCAGAGCATGAGCTAAGACAGGGAGCTGCAGTGAGTGTGTTCAGAGGTGGAGTATTTGGGTATTTGCTTGGAAGCCTTGCTGTTTTTAAAGTGCTGTGCAGAGGGGACTGAAGGAGCAGGGTTAGGTGGCTGCCTTTGAGGAAAGGGATTGTGCCCTTTCTGTTTAAAAACATGGCAACTTTGGGGGGTTTTGTGTTTGTTGTGTAGGGTGGTGATACCTGAGCTACTGCCTCTGGGTTTACCTGGGCTGCGTTTAGGCCATGCACAAGGCAGGAGCCCTGGCTCGTCCCCAGCTGCCCCAAGCTCATTACCTGTTTGCAGAAAGGCTAAATGTCCATGAATGCAGGCAAATCTGAAAAACTGGGCTGCCTCCAAGTGAGCCGCAGCTGCCTTTTATGTAAATGACACACAGCTTGGTCTTGTGTTGGGGTTGGAAAGGAGGAGGTTTGGGAAGCACTGCACTATCCAAGGTCTGGGCAATGCGACTGGAAGCTGGGCTTGCCTTCCCTCTGTCCTTGCCTCATTGTAATCTTGTCTTAGATCTCACTGGTTTGATAAACTCTGTAAATACGCATTTAAAAATAATGTTATTTCCATGTAGGTTCCTCTTCCCAGAGCTCCTTCAGCAGCCTCACTCTGTTGATCCCATCTTGAGCATTATGTGAGTTTCTGGCAGGTGTAATTGGAAAAACAAACAAACAGAAGGGACCACAAAATGTTCCTGTAAGAACACAAGGAAGTTTTCCTTCCTTACCCCAAAGCTAAACTTTTATTTTTGGGCTTGAATTTTAGGTGTGTTTGGGATCTGTTGACACAAAATGTAGGGTTTAGTTGTGACAGGATGAAAGCAAATCTGGCTTTATTGATTCTCCTTCCCGTTTAAGTGATCACAGACGCAGCGGCCGTAGCACAAAGGCTCAGACGTGCTCATTTCACCTTAGGTGTTTACTTATGCCAGCCTAAGTCAGACTTTGAAATGAATTTTCTGCAAATTTGTTTGTATGAAGTTTGGCACAAAGCAAATTTGAAACTTGGCACGGCAGCGGCGAAGGGGAAACCGTTCAGAAATGCAGAGCAAGGAGCCTGGCAGCATTTCAGCGCTATTTACCTTCAGCTGGAAACCTCACTTGTAAATACCAGAGCTAGTCAAAGGCACACCGTGCTCCTCTCTCCTCTCCTCCTTCACTAACTTAGTTGTCAGTAACTGCCAGGCCGATGGGCTTGTGTTATCCCCTAACGTCTGCCACAAAAAATTGTGCTACTGAAGTAGGTAAGCAACTGGCTTGGTGTGGGAGTGCAATTCCTGAGATGGAGGGGCCATTTCTGTGGTTTACGTGAATGCTCTGAGTAATAATACTTAGCACTAATAAATTGGATTTTGGAGCAGTCATAAAAATTCATGCTTCAGGGCTTAATCTCTGTCAGGACGAGACCTTAGTTGGCATAGATCATCCTGTGTTTATCAATTAAGGAATTTCTGGTTCCTCCCTCGGGAGCCAGCTGCTGGCTGGCTTTGGGGACAGGGTTGTCCCCAGGCAGAGGTGGCAGCTCTCACGCCAGGCTTGCTGACCAGGGGTACAGCAAAAAGGGGCATAATTCCACCACTGTAGGCGTAAAGGATATTGAATGGGGTTTATCCTTTGTGCTGGGAGACTGACTGCTGACTTTGGTGTAGGCTTTCTCTGTGTTTTTGGACAATGCACATAATTTTCTGTGCCTCTGCTTTCACATAAGAGAATACCACTTTCCCCTGCCTTTTCAGTCCAAACACCAACTCTCTGCTGGGTAGGAATCTGCTCTTCTATGGGCTTGTGCAGCAAGTGCCTGGTACCATACAACCATGAAGCATTGATTGAATTTGAGGATTTTGATTTTTAGCTGTGATTCTGTTGCCACTCTTGGTGATAAGGATGACAGCTGCAGCTTTGCATTTTCTGAAGTTTATTGGTTTTCACATTTTGTTTTTATGTTTCATTTTCTTGCAGTAAAAGCTACTTTTCACACATAATAGCCTGTTTATTCGGTTTTTAAATTGTGAAGCTGGCAAGTAAAGACAGCCAGGAGTTAGCAGAAGGTGAAGTAATTTCACAATGTCACTAGAATCTGAATGAAGAAATCAGGGTTAATTTATGATAAAATGCTTTCTTTGCAACACATGTTTTGTCCTATTCATCCAAATTTAGTGAAAAAGATAGCATGGAGCAAGACACGTCTGAAATCTCTGGAGCTGGGAAGGTGCTGTCATATATAATTTGTAACTGTTTTCTCATGTCTGGAAATAAGTTAGAGATGAAAAAGATGAGTTAGAGAGGAGAGGAACTCTCTTTGGATCAGCAGTGTTTCATAGTTATGTGCGTGTGAAAGCCAGAAATATCACACATAATATTACACATGAGAGGGGATGGGAAAAAAAAAATACTGTCCTGGGAAACGCGTATCTGAGAATTTGAGCTGCAGATACTGCTTTGGAAAGGGCAGATGTGCTTCTGTAGTTACTATGAAACCACATGAATGAAAATGTTCTTCTGGATTTATGATTTTATACAGTGCAATTCAATGGCAGGCAACAAGCTCTTTCAGAGAAGAGCTGATGGCCCGGTTCCAGGGATGCTGTAAATACAGCCTTCCCCCCACCAGAAAAAAATAGTCTGACCGAAAGAGCCAGAAAACAGTGTGGTCTGTAGTTACCCCTCCACCTTGCTCTTCCCCAGCCACACCAGCACTGCTGTGCTCCTGCCCACCCTGGGATATCAGCTACCGCACAGCCAGCCTCAGCTAGCCACAAAATAAACATTCGGTTCCTGCAATGTGGCAGCCCATTTGCAGCTGCTGCTGTCCCAGTCTCTCATCACTCCCTGCTGCTCACACCGAACAGTTCAGAAATACGAATGAGGCCTCCAGGAAAGCAAAGCAGCTGGGGAGAAGGTGTGTGTGCGTGTCTCGCTGCTGGGGTCTTTGCCCTGTCCTTACCCAAGGAAGGCCAAGGGGGCTCTGTGCTAGCTCCTAGGCAGCCCGTGATGCTGGGGGACCAGCAGCCTGACAGAGGAAAGACCTGAGAAAACTGGCCAGAGGTTGTTGCTTTGTACATACAGTATTTCATTCAGAGCCCATGTGGTTTTGCATGTGGCATGTTGCTAGGTTTGGGGAGCCCAGAGCGGCTGGCAGGACGTTGCCAGTAGCATGGCAAACACAGCCAGCTAAGTGCTGTCCTGCTCCATGCTGTGCCCTTCTGAGAAACTGCAAAAAACTTAAATCCAGGTGCAAATCTTGCAAAGCAAATGTGCATACATTCAGGGTTTTAATTCCTCTTTAAAGGATGCACTTGGAGCTGCCAGACTGCAGCAGATTTGACACAGAGATGGGAGAAGTCTGGGGCATTGGGGGTGACACCAAACACTGGTTGTCCTCCTGTGGGAGGGCTCCATCTGCCTTGGGGACTGAACTCAGCCGGGGGTCTGGCAGTGGGTCACAATTTGGTGTGATACTGATGGGCTCCAGCGCTGCTGGGATCATGTCTCAGCAGGGTCCCTTCTGCATGGGACCCTCCCCAGGAGCTCTTTGTAAAGCCACCCAACATGTTCAGGAGAGTGGCAGCAACAAGCTGCCTCTGCTCCCGCTGCACGGGGAATCTCTACAGGATCTGACGCCTCACACCAGTGTCGTGTTCGTGTGCTGCCTCTGAAGGCAGGTAATTGCTCTTTATGGCTGTGTGTTTGTCCACCACCTGGCACAACCTGAGGCTTTCAGCAGCTACCGTGTCACACGCATCAATAATAAATATACCAATTAGATGCGATTAGTTTGGGAACTACTTTCTTTTTTTTTTCTTTTACAAACTCTTTAACCTGTAAGATATGACACCCGTGAGTTGTTTTATGGGGGCATGCTGAAAATGAAAGGCAAATTGCCTTGTTTTCCATTTACCATGGAAATCCGGAGGAGCTCTTCATGCCAAGGTGCTTTGAAAATCCAGCCCTTAATTTTCGCAGTGTTCTTTGAAGACAAAGTGATGGTGTTGGTGGTGTTTGCAGCTTTTGGCAGATCCCAAATTTGTGATACTGTTTTTCTATCTCCCATCAGCCAACATAAGGCGGTACACAACCATACCATAATGAAAAGAAGAGCAAGTGGCTTTGTCAGACCTCTGATGAAACGTTCATATTTGATTTTGTCTCACCTTTAAGACAAGAATCAAGCTGCTTTTTGTCCAAACCAGTTTGCGTATCTTTAGTTGACAACAGGGCTAGAAAAAGCCTTTATACCTGGTCTCTGGCTGTCCCTGGCACTATGCTATATAATCCCTTCTATTGGGTTATCAAACTCCATCATAAACTCTCCACCGGGTTTTTTTTTTACCTCCATTATTGAAGGACACTTTTATACTCTGATCCCTCTAGGGTAAGGCAATTTGACACCTAATATGGTTTCCAAGGCAGAATGTATTAAGAAGGCAAGATTCAGCAATAACGTTTATTCTCTGATTGCCTTTATAAACTCCTAATGCCTCTTGGCACACTTAGCTTTTTATATCCCTGACATATGCACAAGAGAGGAAAGTTATCAGTGTGAGGAAAAGCAAAAATCATTGAGGATGCTGCCACAGGTGACTATGATATTTATTCATGCACATCTGGGGGACTTCTAAGGCTTATGGAATGGCTCAATAGAAATTACAGGGTTTTGTGGATTTTTTTAGCATTAACAGTTGTTAAATATGTCAAAGCTGGTGGAGGAACTTTGCAAAGACAAATGTATGAGCAGCGTGACAGCTGGTGAAGCTCATTGACAAATTCTAGTAAGACTGATTGGAAAGAATCATCTCAACTTCTCGTGTGTTGGGGGAATTTAAATTAATTATGTTTTAACCACTTTGGAGGCAGACCTAAGAATAAACTTGTGGAACCCAACTGTAAGTAGCTGTTCGATAAGTGGGAGAGGAATAGAAAAGTAATCAACGTTTTAGCTGTGTACAGAATGAAAAAGAAATCAACTACTGAAAATATTATTACAATGTCATTAGCATAAATCAATTGCATGCTCTACTCTCAGAATCTTTTTTCATTTCTGGTTATCCTATTTCATAAAGTCTCTAATAGGTATAAAAAGAGCGCAGAGACTGGCAGTGAAAATGATTACGGACACATGGAGATTTTTGCATGAGGGGAGGCAATGAACTGGGACTGCTTAGAGAAAAACAGCCCAGCAGATCCAAAGAGCATTTTGGCTGCAAAACCAGGTTCCTCGACCACCCTGCCTGCCTCTTGCCTAGTCCTTAGGGTCCTTAAACTCCATAGGTACATTGGGTATTTAGCTTGAAGCCCCAGAGGCTCAGGGCTGTGTATGAGTGCCAGCTGCTGCTCCTGAGGTGGGTCGCAGAAAGGCTCTTCCAAAGGGTCCTGTCCCGAAGCCTTGGTGGAGGGGTCACCACATGCTTTCCCTGCCAGCACATGGCTCTGGCACCCAGTTTTGAGGAGCAGCCAGCACAACACTGCTGGCTCTGAGGGATTTCCTCCTCCCTCCTGCCAGAGCCAACTGCTAAAACAAAGCTGCTGGAAATTCTTTATCGTACTAAAATATTTACCGCAGGATACACACCCCTGGCTTAATAGGATTTATAAAAGTGGCCTAGAAATTTCTGGAGGTGAAGAGAATGTACATGTATATCAGTTTTATGGACCAAGCTGAATAGTTTGCAGATTATGGTGTCTCGTGCTTGAAGTCAAACACGTAGCCACGGCAGGCTCGGGCAGGGCTCCCTCCTTGGCAGGGGACTCTGCAGCTGCCCAGCCAGAGGGCTTCGTGCCATCCCTGGGGGACAGAGCTGGGCTGCTGGGGACACGAGGCACCCCTAGGTACCCTGGGGGTCCTGTGGACAGACTTCTGAGGGCATTTCACCACAGCAAGGCAAGCTTTCTTCCTGGTCATTTCATCTGGGGTGGGCTCAGCCCCTTGCTTACATGGGTATTCCTGAAAACCTCATCTTCCTGTCTCTCTCCTTGGCAAATGGAAGAGAGAACAGCAGCGTTTCTGTGATGTAAATAATGTTTAATGAGTGGGCCTTGGGGTTGTAAAGGAACTCGAGCACTTACGCTTAAATAATTTTGGTGGTTGATTTAGAGCCAAATCCTGCTGGCTTTACGGAGGCAATTAGCCTTATTATTGCCAGAGGGATACTCACACAATTAAGGTGAGCAGTGTTTGATCTCTATTGTAGAAACCAGTTGTCTATGCAGAAGCAGTTGGCATATAGTGGTGCTAGGGCAGGACAACAATGGGCACGGAGAGAAATCCTCAAACCCAGATGGAAACCCGGTGTCTTTCAAAGAAGAGGGATGGATAGATGGACCTCCTGCCTGATGCACTTCCGAGTGGAAAGCCAAAATCAGAGAGCAAGAGGCGCATCCTCACATGGTCCCCTGTAGGACTGCAACTGTTGTTGCCTCCACAGCTTCTCCAAAGAAGCGAACAGGCTAATTAGCTCTACAATTGCCATTTATCAAAAAGAGCATCTGAAGTCTTCCAGTGATATTTTTTTTTCCTTTCTCCCTGATATTTCTGAGGCACCTATCAATGTGGTACATAAGTGCCATCTGGATAGCTGGCTAGTGACCAGCAGGCTATGATGCGGGAGGCTTTGTAAGGATAGACAAACAGAACGGAGAGCAGGGTGAGCAGGCAAACAGGCACATTTTAATGAAGGCTGAAGATGTGAAGATGGCATAAATGAGATCAATAACAACGAAGGCCAGAGAAACCCATTTGTCCAAGATTTTCTGCTCCAAGAACAGGTGGAGCACACCACATCTCCTATCAGCCTCCCCAGGTATAATTAAATAGCCTGGGAAGTGTGCTTTGCAGAGCAGTGCTGCATTGACTCCGGAGATCAACGTTTGTGAAAGAATGGAAGGCACAGCACTCACAGCATGGATGTGCTGGAGTTTTGTTAAGGAAGGGGACAGCTTTGAGATCAAGTGTCCCGATGGCTACACCTCACCCTGAATTCAAGAAAGTTTAGTTTTTATTTGATTCATAAGAAACAAAGACATTTTACAAAATATGAGATATATATATATATTAAACTAACATGAAGAGTTTATGAATACTCTAGTCCAAGGCTTTGTGTGAATAAACATGTCTACTTATCCAACTTCTCTCATGCCAGCAGTTTGCTCTGTGTGGTAGTACTGCCCCCCACCTGGGTGCCATCTTGGTATGTGTGTGCAAAAAACAATGTCTCAGCCTGGCAGAGTATCCCATTGTCAATTATTTGGGGTTTTCTTTCAACCCCGATGCCTCTGGAGCTGAATGAGAACTTGTGGTATTACAACAGAATCCTGCAAGTTCTGTGATGGCTTTTGACAGCCTGGGTCCCAACAGGGGAAATCTTCTCACTTGAAATCCATCAGCTTCTTCGTCACACAGGAAAAATGAAAAAGAAACCCACTTAGCAACTCAAACCTTGTTTGAAAGGGGATCCTCTCTGCCTGAGCTGAGTTACTGCAGACATCTCTACATGACAAGCATATTCATTTAGAGAACCATCTAAAGGATGGTGCACTTAACAAAGACATCCTGTTCACGCTTAATGCACCAGATAAATTGTTTTAAAATGCAGAGTTATTTTGTGAGTTCTTAGTGAATAAGCACATCCACATATGCATCTCTGAAGAGATTTTTAATTAATTGCTTTCAGTGTTTTTCTTTTTGTAAAATTAGAACAATGATGGAATAGACTGGCTGTGGAGTTTGGCTGAGGAAAGATTATACTAATCCACTTGAAATACGACTAAAACAGTAAGCAAGAAGAGATTAAAGCAATTTTTCCAAAACTCGTTTACCTGTGACAAAATTCTTCCAAATCAGCTGCATACAAATTGCTGGATCATTTTAATTAAGCTCTACCAAAAAAAATGTTGCTGTGGACTTCTTGGGATACTTCACATCCAGACGGTAAGTCCTGTGATGGTCTTTGCAAGAGGGAAAAATGCACTTTTCATGCAGTTAGAGATTAGGAGAGCAGAAGAGCTTTCAAAGAGCAGAGTGTCAGCAAGATCAACGTCTTATGTGGAAGTAAATGAAGACAGAGAACTTGTCAGAAGTTTATCCTATGTCCTAATGCATCATTAGCATGGGTTTTCAAAAGCCAGAGGACTCAACTTCCCCAGATCCTGCAGTTAATAAATGCTATGGTTACAAATGAACTTCCTTTGTTCCCTTCCTGGATTACTGCTTCCTATGCCTTGAAGTATGTAAGCTTTGTTGAAGGAACTGAACGATGGCCTAGTTGCATTGATGTTTTCCACTCAGGCTCTCTGTCTGAAATGATCATTTCCTGGATCAGTAAACTTGACCAAATCGCAACAGACATCCTTACACCTGCTCTACAAGGACTGTTTTTCAATCCAAATCAATTCTTGCCCTATTGCCACAACAGCAGCTCTGGAATTCAACAGACAAGTTTAAAAATTGCTCCTCAATAGATAGATGGGCCACAATGATCAGAGAGCAACGAGCACAGACAGGCTGGTGTCCTTTTTTGCCCTTCAGTTCTTTTATAGGTCGGTCTCTGCAACACGTTGCTGTGATCAAGACGTGGTTATCTGAAGCCTGTTTCTGCAGCAGCCTCACTGGGTCATTAGGACAGAGGAATTTACGGGCGTTTAGCTAGAAAACGTGATGTGCCAGGACTGCCACTGCTCATTGCTCCCCATATCTTGCTAGCTCTGGTGCTGATTGAGACCCAGCTGACATCCCTCAGCCAGCTGAAACCAAAGCACAGGTTCCTGAAGGTTTGGTGAGCTGAACGGGCTCCCCAGGGGCCAGGTGAAGGTGCAGGAGGTGGTGGCTGAGTGGGAGCAGGGAGACAGCAGAACAAGGGGTGATGCAAAGGCAGCCTGGCTGCTCAGTCCCCTGGGCTGTGCTCCCAAAAACGTGTACTCCTGAGGTCACTGTCAGTCTGTCTGGCAGCAGCACTGAGGAGCACACCCACTCCTGTGGATGGAAAGGGACGTGAGTCTCCAGAAGGATTTTATATTCCTTTGTTTCCTCTGACTTTGATTTAACCATGGCCTGTGATGCTTTAAGTACCAGATATTAATTAGAAGTGGTAAGGAGCGTGTCCCAAAGGGACCATACTGCTGGTCTTCTCACCATTCCTAGTTTGACTTATTTCAAGTTAGTGCTCTGAAACGTTATTTATTCACTCAGGAGCCTGACGTTTATAAGGCCCATCTAAATTTGCAAATAACTAATGGTTGTCAGCAAAGAGTACCACTCTGCTGAGGTGGAAAATAGCCTGCCTGCAAGTAAAGTACAGCCAAGTGTATTGAATGTTTCCTGCAGCACTTCTTTAAGACAGGCAATGTTATCTTGTCTCTCCTTTGGTACCGTGCCTCAGAGGGCACACAAGGGCAGTGCTGTCCGGGGAGCGGTGACCTTGGGCAGATGAACCACATCGGGCTTAAACAGAAGCTTTGGTCTCTCTCTGATCTCTGAAGCACTGACAGGGAAGTGGGGAAATGGGACAAATGCTCTTTTGTCTCCTCTGGCTTTCAAAACCCTTCTGGCAGTGGCTGATTTAGGACAAGGCAGCGGCACGCAGAGCGGGAGGAACACTGAATTCAGGCAGAACCCCTGGGTGCCTGGGGATGGCTGGGGAGCGGGTCCTGGCTGCTCCATGCCCATCATCTCCCCTAAGGACACTTGCCCCACTGCTTTGGGATCTGCCAGCTCCCTGTGATGGGAGCTGTGGTGCAGCCCGATGCCAAGGTTCAGCAGGCAGGACAGGCTGGTGCAGGCTTGGTGAGGTTTGGGCCAGTTATGCAACGCAGAGGGTTAACTAAATAGCTCGTGCATTTACTGGAGTAGTTTTGAAAGACTGTTGAGGGCCTCAGAGCTGCCAGGTCACTCCTGCAGAGCTGTAGGACTGGCTGATAAGTAAACTGCAGGGACCCCCATGGTCACTAACAACCACCTTGCTGCCTCCAGTCTTTCAAGGATCTTAGAGGATGCTGCAGCTCCAAGATGTTGTTGGGTGTCCCTGCAGAGCTTGTCAGTGGGAGCTCTCCCCTCCAAGGCTCTCTGCTCCCCACCAAGCATCTGAGGCAGCAAAGCACAGACCAAGGGGACTAACAGCAACATGGGCAGAAAAAGCTGGGATCTGGCTTTCTCTGTGTTTTCTCTTCAAAAATGAATTACTGCTTTAAAAGTGGTCCATACAAAATAGTTCCACCTGGAACAAGCAGAGGTGGGGGTTCACCATGGGCAATAGGACAGCTTTGTATTAAGAAAGCAAAAGTAGCATTAGAAGAAAGAGACCTAACAGCAGACTTAGCAGTATCCAGGGGGAGTCTTAAGATGGGATTTCATCCCAGGCTACATTGAATCAATTTTTGTCCTAGCAAAGATCCTCCATGTTTGCTTTGATTTTGGTTCTTCTAATTCTTCTAGTTCCCTTGCTGTCCCCAAGCAGCATTAATCTGGCATTACATGTGCCCTGGTGGAATACGAACACATGGGTATTGCCCAGAGTGACTCTCGGTGTGTGACTCGCTTGCTGTGTGCAATTCAGACCCACTTCTAATTTTAGAATAAATAAGGATATCTAGGAACATTGGGGTTTAAAATAATTGGAACGGCAAAAAGGGCCACCTGTTGGGGGTGTAACGCTGCTGGTCGGCTCCACACGGTCACAACAACCCTGTTGATTCAGCACGCACCTGATTAATTCTACGTGAAGTGGGAAGTAGTTGGATGATACAATTACTCTGTAGGAGACCTATTTGACATAACTACAGTGCAAAAATAATTCAAAAGGGAAATATATTCCTGTTTTATAACCTTCTCCTCTTCATTTGTTTCTGAATCAAAAGAGCTTGGTGTTTCGACAGCTGATTTTTTTTTTCTGTCTGAGAAAAATCACTTGACAGAAATTCTTCACCCAACTGCACTTCGCTGCTTCTGAGCCACACACCAGATGTTGGATAGTTTCCTTTCTGCCTGCTATTCCACAGCTCCCCCGTACCTCCCTGGCATGCCGTCAGTCCCCGGCGTGACAAAGGCCAAACCACGTCACCCCGGGACCCGCAGCGAGCACCCGCGTGGCGCCTGCAGGCCGGTGACAGCTCCAGGTCCTGCCCTCGACTGGGTCTGCTGAGGCCATAGAGCTTGAGGATAATGACCCCAATTCACCAGATTCATGATAAAAATTGTTCGGGCATATTTATTTGTTCGTGCTGCGTCAGTCCCTGTCTGGTAATGTTTGTGCCCGTGGGGGCCACCTTGGTTTTTCTTCTTTCTGTGCTCTTCTCCTGCAGCCACTGCACCGCCACTGGTGCTCTCCTGCTGTCCTCCCTGATGCCTCTCCTCATGTCTTGCTACATGCAAGACCCGCAACAGGAGAAGCTGCCATGGAAAATTCAGAAATTTCCATACTGTCTTTTTTCCTGTTGTTTTGGCTGCACAAACAGTTTCCGCAGGCGTCATGGATTGATGTGCACAAGTTAGGGAGGCTGGGGGGCATGGCAAGCACTGCGAGAGATGGGCCCATGCCGTGCATGATGGATGGTGCTGACTGTACGTCCTAACAGAGCTGCAAGAATTCAGACGTTTGCCATTAATATGTATATGAATCTGAAAGCTGTTTAACCCAGCTCTCACATCTGCCTGGTGGGAGCACTTCAGCACTGATGTGTTGCTTGTGTGGCTGCTCGCAAGGCAGGAATTTTAAACCTGACTGCTCAGACAGCAATGGCAATCCAGTGTGAAACTCTACACTTGGTGGAGGAATTTTCTATTCGCTTTGTGTGAGTTAGTTACACAAATCATCTAATCAGGGAACGCCACATGACTGAACTAGGCAACACAGCATGAATTTGCAAACATTTGCCATTCCCAAAAGATCTGCAAACCAAGTGTTATTCACTGAAGAAATTCCCAAATAATATCAAATAAATAAATTAGAAAATTGCACGAGCTCTGCAGACAATTCATAAAGCAGAAGGGAAAGCGAGATTCGTGGCATCAAGTACTCATTCAGCTTTTGAAGAAAAGGGGGAAATTGTTTCTCAGCACAGTGAATCAATCTGATGCAGCTTACTTCATTATCTGCTGAACATTGAGGGAGCAAGGGGAGCGCTGAGAGATTTGGAGTCACTTCTGACAGGCTCTCAGTCGAATGGATGTTTGCTGCTGGCAGAAGTTTTTCTAAGTGGCAAATTTGTCTGGGATAGTTCTGAAAGCACATTTAGTCTTGGATGATGGGATTTGCAGTATGTCTTACTCATAGCCCAAAATGCTTGAAACATGAACCTGCTCATGCTACAGAAGTTTGCTTTTTGTTTTCCCTTTTCTAGAATTCCACGTTCAGCCTCATTACCTGAGCAGCACTGTCTGTATTTTCATCCCATGAAATGCTGCCCTCCCAGTGACTGCCAGCAGGGCTGTCACCCTTCCCTGCCCCTTCTGCAAAGAGGCTGGGGTCTGCCCACGTCCCCAGGAGTGGAGCGGGTGGCAGGGCGCAGGCTGAGCGAAGCTTCCCCTGTGGTCTTACCCCATCAGCCCCTTTCCTCCGAAAGGGCACCCACTTAGAATGAAGAATGAGAAATAAAACGAAGTAAGACCTCTTAAGCTTCTGAATAAAAGTGAGATGGAGAAGAAAAACTAGGTGCTTGATTTCCACATGCATTGCTCCTTTCTGACACAGGTTTAATATCTCCGCATAATATCTCCTTGACCCATCCTGCAAACCACTAGAAACATTGTCTTTGGAAGAAAGTTTTCACTGTTATCGTCATGTACCACATAGCACAGATGACATGGGTTGAAGTGATTTTCCCCCCAATTTGCAATGCAAAGTAATACACTTTACTGAAAAGTTGTTGCTTGGACCAAATGCTGAATATTTATAAGTTGTGTTTCTTAAGAGCAATTCCTGCTGTTCCTGGTCCAGTATTGCTTCCTTTTGGCACAACCTGTATTTACTGTAACTAAAGGCATTTGACTTTTGCTGTTAAATTGCCATCAATGTATTGTTACTAAACTAATTACAGCATGACCCAAGTACAGTGTGTTATAATACACTGAAATTCTCCTTAAAAGAACATTTGTTAGGGTGAGTAAATTCAAATTACTTGGTGAGTCTCGGCTACATAGGAATTCTTTTTCTATTGAGGATGTAATGAAAACAATCAGTCTAACTGAATTCTCCAAGTTGAGAGCATTTGACAACAGTATTGTAGCGTATGCCTAGTGACACCCACGTTAAGATAGATTTAAAACGGTTTCATAACCTTAATTTTAGTAGTTAGCAGGGCAAGTGGTACCGTATCTCTTACTGCACGACTTGACTCTCAGCTCCTTTAAGTGCATTTTTAATAGCTCCTGTGAGAAGTATTTCCGCCAGCAGAACATTTCATTGTCACTAAATACCACTCTCTCTCAAGTCTGTCTCTTGTTTGGAAATGAAACTTTAATGCCCAAGTAGAAACAATTAATCAATGCAGGGAACATCGCAGTTGGATCAAACACCCCGAATGGTAATGATGCTCCATATGCGTGTACATGAGATTTTTGGTTATTAATTTCTTGCTGCTTATCGTGGTGAGGGCCGTATGCAACCACAAACATGCAAACTTGCAGCCTAGCACTGAGCAGGGACCATGCACAGCCCGTGCTGCCCTGTTTGGCCATACAGACCGGACTCTGGTGTTTGGACATTTTCTCACACCAAACAGGCGCAGCATCAAAAAGTACGTGATGCTCCCAACTTTGCATCCCACCTCCTGGACTTCTGGCTGGGGAGAATCAAGTCTTTTCAAGGGGAAGCTTTCCTGTAACACTACTGAGTGTTTACTCCATCCCCAGCCCCTGCTCCCAGCCCTTTTGGCATCCAGCTGAACACTGTTTACATCCCTCCCCATGCTGTTGTTTCTCAGAGGGAGGGAGGGTGGCAGGGGCTGGCAGTGGCACAGGAGGAAACCCTACCTTTTTCAGTCTGAAACTACAATTCTTGTCAAGCAAAACAATGTCAACAGTGCAGAGGAAGCTTTGATAGTGCAAAATGGATGGACACATTATGTGTTTGTTGTTTTTTTTTTTTTTTCTTCTTTCCCAATAGGTTATAACTCAAAGAATTCCTCTCCCAGAAAATCCACCCCCCTGCTTTATTTTTCCCTTTCCAAAGGACAGCAGTGGCAACCCAGGCACGTTTTACATGCTAATAACACATCTCCCTCAGCTGACAGGCTCCATGCCTTTCCCCTTCCCCTTTTATTCCAGGGCACCTTCTCCTCTCCCCTCTCCCACCCCAGCAGCAGCCCGGCTGGCTTGGTAGCTAAGGGGTAAAGTGTTTCCTGCATGACCTCTAATGCATTTTGCTCCCGGGGAATGCACGCTCAGCAGGGACGAGCTCTGAGCCGCTGGTCCCCGAGGTTTTTCTGCCATAAACCCCAGGGCTAGCGGCTTCTCCCCCTGGCCCCCCACCTGGCTGCGCAAACAAAAGGCACCCAGCAGCAACAGCTCCCTTTGTTTCGCATGCAAATCCTACCTCCGATAGCTGTCACATCTTCCTCCGAGGCGAAGCCTAATTGTTAATAAACCGGGATCCAGTGGTATCCTCCAAAGTGCCACCAGTTGTTAAGCGCTGTCATCGTCCCCTCCCGGCGCTTCAGCCTTTTTGGACCATTAGTGTCACAACCCCTGCTAACTCATAGCCGAGTGCTCCCTGCTCAAAATGTCTGAAAGAGTTTGGAAGGACAATAGGAATGACAGGCACACTAGACAGCCATGCTTGAAATTAGTTATCTCGAGCTCACTTAAGGCTGTTTCGCCGTGTTTGTAAGGCACGCTCTCGGGAGGGTTTATTAGCCTAGGCTAGACGTGCCATTCCTGCCGTGATTCAGTGCCGTAATAGGATGGCTGCTGGAAACGCAGCGATCGCTCTAACCCTGCTCATCCCTCTGGAGCTTTTAAACCTCCCCGGGAGGGGAAATAGCTTCAGTCATCCTTAAACTTACTGAGGCTACTGTTTCTGCGGAACAGGGCTTCGCACGTTGTTTTGAAACTAAGGAGAGAATCCCTCCTGGGGCTGGAAGGTGCTGTCGCGCCCGGTGTGAGCGGCAAAATGCAGGCAGCAACATCCGTCCCCACCGAGCTGGGGCTGCCGCAGGAGCTGGGGAGAACAGTGGCTGGGGCTGAAAGTTCACAAAACTCTGCGAGGCAGACGTGGCAGGAGGGGAGCGAGGGGGATGTATGGACCGTGCTGGTATTGTGTTTATAGTCACAGACGTAGGCTGTGCTTCCCTACAGAGAAAGTGCAGTTTGCACATAGGAGGGTCTCACAACCCATATTTGCAAATTGGCAGCATCCAGGATAATAATGAGCTGAGGAAACACAAGCGAATTGTGGTATTTGCAGTGCCTGTGACGTGGGGAAGAAGTGTTGTAAGAGGATGCTGCTGGGGAGTGCTGCTTTCAATGAACCTGTGCGCATCCCTTGATCCCGGTCAGAAACACCAGTGCTCTGCCGGGATCTGGTAGGGTTCCTCTCCTTGGCTGCCAGTTCATGACCAGCCCTGGTCAAGACAGATCAAAGCTTGCTAACGTCTGCTGTCAGCTCTGTGTTGCTGATCCCAGTGTGGTCCCTAGTGGTCAAACGTAAAAGCCACCAGTGCAAACGTGTCTGCCAGCAGCGATGGCACATGGGGCTGGGGGGCACACAGGCAGGCTGGGGCCAGGGCAGGCTAGGAGGGAGCAAGGGGGCAGTTAGCACCTGGGCTGCTGCTTCAGCACCCATTTGGTGTTTCCATACTGCCCAGTCTGACCCTTGGATTAAAGCAAAAATATGCATGGAGACACCTCGGAAAGGAATGGCACTTGGAGGATTAAGGAGGAAGGCAGATCACAGCCAAAACCCACCCATGGCTGCCTCACACCATAGGAATGAAGGGGCTGAAAGTGCAAATGGACATTAGTTTTTTTTAATAACTGGGAGCTGAGGGGTACTGAAGGTGAGTTAAGGAGTGAGACCTCTCTTTTGACCACCAACACAGAAGATGCCCACACCAAAGAGCATGTCAGAGTGTGCACTCCCATATCTGCCTTCATGCAAACTGTGAGCGAAAGTAAGGCTAACGTGCACAGCCACATCCCACAGATGCTGACGGGGACACCTGGGACCACTACAGGCATGACATTTGCCCCCCAAATCAACGCCACTCCTAACTGGGCTGCCTTCGCACCGTGCTTCCCCATGCCTGTGCTTGCTATTGCTCTCAAGCACCTGAGGTCCTCTCTTCCCCTTTCTGTCCCCTGCACCTTACAGTCAGTGTGGGAAGGGAGGTCTCAGGGCTCCAGCTTTGGTTCTGGTTACAGTGGGGGACTATTAGCACCTTAAGTTTTTCCCAGAACTGGTGGGAACAAAGGGGACCTTGAACGTGGTAGGCATGAACCTAAGGGTGGGCAACAATCACGTGCTCACTGCTAGCGCAGCTGCCTGGACCATTCCAGCTTTGTGAATAATTTAAAGAATTCCGCTCCTGCCACCTACCCGGCATCTGCACAAGCACTACATTCACTTTAAAGGGGAAGAAAAAGGGAAAGAAAGAAGAATTCTCCTTGTCCTCAGCAATATATGTGTCTCACTACAGGGCTCACCATGCAATTGATTTGTGCGTGGGATGACACAGCAGATCAAGAGGCATTGGGCAGATTCCTATTGAAGATAGATGGGCCTGGGGGCACCAACTTTGTTGGTGATGTTTCAGAGATTTCAGAGCCAAAGTGGACACAACAGTGTTCACTGACAGGTTAAAGCAGGTGACAATTGCCACCTATGTCCAAGGTTCCCCAACCATGCATGCTGAACAAAATGAGGCTCATAAAGAATGCATGATCCCAGCTGCCATCACCCTTATGCAGTGAACAAACCACCCCTGGACCTCGCTGCCACAGCGATCCCAAATGCTGAAGTCCTTTGTGATAAGTTAAACCACTCAGCCTTGGTGGTCAACAGGTGACAACTATTTGTGAGAGCTGTGGGACCCAACGGACAGGGAGATGTACTTACATTGGCTGGTAACTGAAAGGGGGGTAAATTATTCAAGGAGTAAGGTGATAGGAAATGACCAGAAAGATCTTGTAGGGGTTGGTAGTTCAAAACGGTTCCATTTTAGGGTGATACTCTGAGTTACACACCTTTTTCTCAAGCTTTTTCTAATCACTGAGCAGCAACAGCAGCTGCCACCAGTGATGGGGCTCATGTGTGCTCCCCACCAACAGCACAGCTCTACTGCCCGTGCATTCTTCTGGTGCATCAGTCTGCTCCCTGCTGGAGACATGATACAATGATGAGCTCTGAGTTGGTCAGATGTGGCAATCTCCTACCTTCCCATGCTGCTGGAGTGTTGTGAAGTAGGGCTGCTCTGGGAAATGGAGGGCTCACAGGTGCTTTCACTTGGCTTTCCCTCAGAAAAATGCTAGTGACTTCTGCTGAGGCTGCTGTTCAGCTCTGCAGTAGACCCTCTTGGAGAAAACCCATCACTTGCAAAAGAGCTGTGGCAATTTTATAATGCCTGTGTCTATTTCTGACCGGTATGTGCATAGGAAACAACAGAGGAGGGATGAAGGAGAAGAATTCAGGAGATTTGTAGTTTGTATGCTGATTGTAAGTCAAACAATGTAATGAATGGAGCGACTAATGCATAATTTCATTATGAGTCATCCTAATTATAGTGAGAATTTGATAGATACATAACTGGAAAGTGTAACTATCTGTTACACACTCCTAACTGCACAGGGAAGTACACGGTATAATTAAAGCTGCAGGTTACACGTACCATAACCTTTTCTTCCCCTGTGGTGATAAGTTCTCCAGCAGCATTAGGAATTTGTTTTGAAGTCACACACCTAGCAGACAGCACTCTTTCTACCTGCTTGCTGAGTCTTTTTCAAAACGGATCTGCATTTGAAAGCAGCAGGGAGCCTCCCTAATCCATAGATAGTCGGTGTGATTCGGGTATTAAAGGAGTGACTGAACGATGGCTCTTCCACCTGGGGTCTCTCTGAAGAGTGTCAGTGGTCAGCGCGGCGTTAGCCTGCAGAGCTGTAGATGCAATATGCATGGCAGGGAACAGGCTGTATCAAGAATGTGTAGTTACAGCATAAATGGAAATTAGTCTTAGCCAGGAGAAGGATCCTTAAAATGAGGTAGGCCAAAATCCTGTCCTATATATCTAGTAGATACTCTTGGGCTTTGTGGAGCCTGAGCTGAGAACAGAATTCTGCAGATTCTGGCAAAATTTCCATAGAAAGGATGAATCCAGCATGGGAGTTGATGAACTTCTAATGGTGATATTGGCTACATGTTTTAATCCCACCCCTGGCTTTTAGGTGAACAAATTTTCAAGAAAGCCTTTGACGTCAGTCCCCAAGTTTGCGGCTCTGGCAGATCTCCCTTCCTTTCCCTGGGGTGAAACAGGCAGCACTGCACCTGCAACAATGCTGAGGTGCTACAGCTGACATGGTGCTGCAGGAAAACACTCAGCCAGGCTCTCCTGGCTGACCAGGCACAATCTACAGCTCTAGCATGAAGTCAGAAATCAGTTGTCTCCTCATGGTGAAGTGCAGCCCCGTGCTTGGCCATAGTCTTGCAGCCTCTCTTGTGCTGATGGTCACAGGACACCCAGGCATCCTGCAAAGCTGTCCCCATCTGAGTTATGTTGCACAGAATAGTTCATCACTTCCACCTGCTGCCTGGCTGTCCCCCTTTATAAGCCGTCTGTCTTTTCCTCACACAGCCCTTTCTGAGCCACTCGCCTAGGAGAAAACATCTACAGCTGGAATGTTGTTAAATGACCCAGAAGTGGCTGCTTTGCAGGCTGGCACTGTTTGATGCAAATAGATGGCTTCTTGCTGGGAAAATCTCCCTGGTTGACAACCCATTGGGTACTTCTGACGATAGTCGTTTGAGGAGTTAAAACACAGGCTCCTCTGTTTTTGCATATTCAGGCTATCACCCTCCTCTCACTGCTGGTACTAAATCCTTCCGGCATGGTTTCGGCAGAGGCCGATCTCCTCCCTGTTTGCTCGACAGCTGCTGGTGTGCACTGCTCCTTCTCTTTGCAGTCAGCTCTTGCCATCTGCCATCATTAAGTTGCCCAGGTGTCGGAAATCTTCTTGCTCTTCTCTTGTAAACATTATTTTGCCTTCTTCTTCACTAACTCAACCTTCGTTTATGTAGAGGCTGATAGATCTGGCTGGCTGTTCTCAAAACATCTGCTGCGCCTCATACTTGGTGGGGGTGGATGGGGAAGAGAGTACGTATCCTTGCTGGCAAAAATAAAGACTGCTTAACCCTTCCTTCACTTCCCATCTCCAAAAGCTCGCTGTCTTACTGCGCTTCCAGATGTGCGAGTTAATTAATATTTGCCAGTTGGGATGCTGCTCACAGCAAAGCTATCATAAAGCACAGCTAGTTTTCAGAAGCAGCAAAGCTTCCACATGCTGCAATGATGCCTAGCACCCGGTGGTACTGAGGAGCAGGTACTGGGAAGTGCCTAAGACAGGTACCAGCAAAGACAGCAGAATAAACCTCTTCCCCTCTTCAGGCTGCTTCTGCTGGTGCAAACAGCGCCTCGCTGTTTTTTTCCTGCTCGGATATGGGTCAGGCATCCTTTTATGATTACCTGGAGGGGGAATTCAGACTCAAATAGCATCTTTCACAATGATGGGTAGTGTAAACTATTGAATTCTTTGGGCAGAGATGACGAAATTAAATGATTTCTGCTGCACCCAATCCTCCTCAGTAAATCACCGAAGATTGACTGTAACTTTGAACAGCAAGAGAGCAGAATCCAGCAGAACGGGTTGCCTGCACAATGCTGCTCGCTGGGCCCAGGGAATGTTTACTGCTTAAATGCTAGTAAAATATGTATCTGGGGATGCACACCCAGCTGCTGGGGCCAGTCTCCAAGGCATGTGTAGAGTAATTCCAACAGGATTTCATGCTTCGGTGATTTTACTCTCCTCTGCGTTGGGCTCAGTACCAGCGCTTTCAGAGCCTGATTTTGTGTGCAGCTATTGGGCTGTTTCTTGCTCTGAACGGTTCTGCTGAGCAGCAATTGCTGCCTGCTGCTTTCCCATTTGTTAAGCAATGGATTACTGTTCAAACATTTGCAGCACATGTTGGTCTAAGCTCTGTGTGCAATTCTCCAAGTGTACTCCTCTCCTGGAATGCCACCATCAGAGGTGTTTCGTTCTCGGTCGATAATTTCCTCAAGCACTGTCCCAGTCATCACCGCTATGCTTCCCATGCTTTGTGGTGGGTAATTCACTGTATTATTCACCTTCCACAGAAAAACCAAATTGCCCACTTAGTTGCTGTCTGATTTTATATACAGTCTAGCTGTTTCTTTGCCAACTCTTACCAGCTTTTGCTATCTACACCGTCCTATTCCTATGTTAATTTTAATTCTCCAGCAACTTCAGCAAGATACTGCTGGATAATTCTTCCCTTGCCTTTTTTTCTTCCCACCCCCCTGCAAATCATTTGCTATGCAGTGCTCTCCTTTCTTCAGGACTCAAGTATCTCCTTTAATCTCTTCTTCCTTTTATTCTTCCCTCAGCTGCTGCTTTGCTTTGGTGGAATAGTCACTTCTCTGATGAAGCTCATGCTTCTATTTCTGTTCTCTCTCTTTTTGAAAGGTCTTTTGCATCAGTGCAGTGCCTGTTTTGGTGTCTTTGATGACTCGGTGCTGTGTGCTAAGCTCTGCTCTCCAGGTGCGAAGGATCAAGTTGTGGAGAGAGCATGCCACGAGGGAGGGAAAGTGACTGCTGCGTCCCAGCAAGGCCATTTTCAATGGAGTGATGTGCTGTGGGAGCAGCTAAATAGCATGGGTGTTGGGATCTGCACTGTGGAGGGGCTGTTTAGCAGTGCTGTGCCTCAGTTTCCCCACCTGTAAGGCAGCAACAATGGCATTGCACTGCCTTTATGAAGAGCTTTGTGAGCTTTGGCCAAGAACTAAAATAGGACAGCTGAAATTGAGCCTTGTCAAGTTATGTTGTTGCTTACTAAGTGCCTAAATCTGCCTCCATAGCCTCTGTACTGCACATTGAGGTTCACGCTGTACGTCGCTGGTCACATCCAGATGCTCCTGCAGGCACAGCTGGCCTTGCAGTGTCCTCCCAACCATCACACAGCCCAGCCTGTTTCAGAGAAAAGATGTGCTGGTGGAGGTGGGTGAAAACCTTCACAAAAAGCCAATTTGTCATTTTATCCATCCATAGCCTGTTGCTGGTGCTGAGAGGGGCTCAGCCCACACCGGGGCTGTGGGTGCAGGGTATGGGGCATCCGCCGAAGTGACTAGCAGGGGATTTCTTGGGTGTGATTACCAAAAATTCACCAAGGGTCCAAATCTCTCCGTTATCTTGTGTAAGTTGGGAGTGACCAGTGAGCTTTCACTATTATTTACTGTAGTAGAGTTATTTGGGATTTATACCACAGAGAGCAATGTTTGGTGTTAAATGTGCATCTCCAAAGATATATAGGTTGTGTACGAAGTTATCTCCCCCCTGCGAAAAAATTACAGTCCCTGTACAAAGCTGCCACCTATTTATTCCCTGTCATCACAACCACTGCGGACACTGGATGAGTTCATGGATAAATGACTCAGGAGAGAAAGAAAAAAAAAAAAAAAAAAAGGTATTTGGAAACCAAGCACATGCTTTCCAAGAGGAAAGGCAGAATGATAAAGCTTTGCCTTTATCACAGGCTAGAGGGGTACTCCTTTGGCATAAACACACATTTTCCATTGATAAGAGAAATATGTGCTTCTCTCTGATACATTTTTCAATCTTGCATATAAAATATTAATGTATCACCAAAGGCCACAGTGAAGAGGACTCCAGAGGAATTTAGCCAGTGAGTTATCTCTGGTTTTAATTACCTAATGTTATTTGTTTACATCTGTTTGAAATCATTTTATACTCATTATACCTATTGAGGTAATGTTTCATCATTTCTCCGCTTGGGTAACTTTAAAAACAGAAAAAAGAAAAAGGAACAGCTTGTCCATAAATTCACCTGTAATCTGACCTTCTCTTTGCTCTGGGAAGTTTTGATAATTCTCTAAATTTCTGTGGCTGTACTTGCTCTACTTTGGGACTCTTAGAAATAACCTTGACTCTAAGTTGTGGACTCTAAGGTAGGCACAGAAGATGCTCTGTAAGCTGTGGAGCACATCCCTACTTGTTGTTGTGACAGGCCAAACACTTAAAAAAATGCACTGCACACAGATCTGCTCAACAGAACCCAAATCCCGTGCTTCTATTGCAGGGGCTTCCAGCTGGAGCCTCAGCCCACAGGCACCGGCTGTTTTAATGGTGAGTGAATAGAATAAATCTAGAAAATCAGTCCCAGAAAGTTCTTACTTCCTCCAATAATGCCTCAGCTCCAGCGAGACCATCTGGATGTTGCAGGATCAGGCTTTGCAGATGCATTTCAGCCCCACTACCTGTGCTCACACACACACATGCAAGCTGCATCGCTAACCTTTGGCTGCCTCCTCTAATCCACCCTCCTCCTACCCACAGCCACAGCAAGAAAGATGTATTTCTTTACTTACTTTTCATGTTTATATTTCAAATACCCCTTGGTACAGTAAACTAGTTAAAAACCACAATCCCCGGCCATGCAGTACCTGTTGGGGGAAGCATGACGGATCTGGTAGTGCAGGAACAAATATCCCCGGGGTCCCATCTGTCTCACACAGTGTGTATATATATATATATATATATATTTATTTTTATTTTTATTTTCTCTCAGGCAGAGTTGCTGTTATTTTTGCAGAGAGGACTGGATCCTCTCTGGCCCTTGGTTGCCCCTGCTGCCCACTGCTCCCGTGCTGTGCTCGGCGGCTCATCAGTCCCCGCTGGGTCTGGGGGCTTCAGCCACTCTCAGCCCCCAGAAGCAAGCTCGGATGTGATTGCTCCGTAAGGAAAAGGTGACTCCTTGGAGCACCTGCCTGGCTCCTCAGACACCTCCTGCTGTTGGTGGAGTGAGGAGGGAAACAGCCGTGCCGGCACTACAGGCCTTTGGCTGCCTCACTGATGCTAACAGGTGTGGATCCACCTTAGAAGCAGAGCACCCCTGTCCCTCTTGTGCCAGTCCCTGCTCTGACCCGGCGTACCTGCCAGTAGGAAGGGGTCAGGAGCCTTATGAACACAGCTTGAAGTCCCCAAACTGAATATCTACTTTATCTTTCCTCTCTTTCACAAAGAAATCAATCATGTGCATTGATTATTTTGGCTGGCTCTTTTGGCCCTTTCAAGATTCCCTGTCAGGGACTGCTCTGTTGTGTCAAGGGCTCTACAACCACTGAACAGACACTGCCTGCCCAAAATTATTCAGGTACTTAATTTCAGTAGCCTCTTGGTATTTTAGCTACTGGAACATTCCTTGGACCACATGAAATATTTGAGATACTCTGAAGAAATTTCATGCCGTTAATTTTTAATATAGCCATTTTTAATGACTAGAGGATCAACACTGCGCTTACACACCTGGTATGATAGATATTCTCTACTGTATAATTACTACTGCCTTCTACAATTTCTGACTTTAGATGTACAAATGCATTTTACTCTTAAAAACTTAAATCTTGAAGTGGGATTTTGCTCTCGAGATCTTTTGTCCACTAAATAATAATGATGGTAGAGCCACCTAAACATAAGTACGAGCCCAGTGACTGTCAAGCAGCATAGTTTTACAAAGGAAGTCTTAAACATTCCTGAAGCCCTTTTGATTTCAGTGGGTTTACAGGAATATAAATGAGATAAATGAGAAGGAGATTACCCCCATTGCCGGCATCTGATTCTTGAATTGGATTAATTATGACAAGAGCATTTTTTTTTTTTTCCTCTGCATAATCAGATTTGCTAAAATTTCCTTACTAGGTTCATAAAAACATTTTGTGGTTTTTCTTTGCAGCTGAGTTCAAATTTGACTGAATTTTCATCTGGACTCTGGTATTCTTACAAGGTTCATCTTTGGTAATAACCATGTTTAAGTTTCTTTACTTTCTTTTCTAATTCAAGTTACAAAAATAAAATGAATGGATGGTAATAGGAGCAGGAGGTTAATTGTCCATCAAAGGCTGTTTGAGATGGTCCTAGAACAGTTTGAATGAAGTGTCCTGGTTTTCTTAATGTTTATTAACTCATCAACTTTATTTACAACAGTAAAATGCCTGACTCGGTCCCATACAACACGGCTTGGAGGTCTGTCTCATGAGCTCTTATTGAAATGGCCTTAGTGCCACTGCAGCTGGCCAAAAATGAAGCCTAAAAATGAGGACGGGGGCGAGACTCGGAGCCCATCTGAGGGCTGTGTTGAATGAAGGCACGGTAAGGGGCAGGCTCAAAATGTTGTCATCATGAAGCATAATAATGTGACGTGACCCAGGACCAAAACCCCTCCAGCTCCTCACCTTCCACCCCCATCTTCCTCCCTCACTAAAGCTGCACTTCAAGGGGGCTAATGATCTCATTAGGGCTTCCTTCTGGAGGAGATCTGTGAAAAGCTGGTGCTGTTTAGGAATTCCTTGGGGGTAGGATGAAGGGAAAACAGAGAACAAGGGAGTGAAAAGAGGTTAATTTGAATAACTCCTTAACATAGCACATGGGAACCTATCAGGTCCCCAAATCTAGGTCCTTTTTCAGAAGTGACCGGAGGATGTGGAGTCGCTAAAGAATTAGATCCCCAGACAGAAAGCTGTGAGTACCTAATAGCCTGTTGGTTGCACCATCCAGAAGGCTTTGGAGCAAACCCAAGCAAAACACACTTAATATTCTCAATTTTATTTTCATTTCTAATCACCTGCTCCTGTGTACTTTACAATTCTTTGATCTGTCTTAGAGAGCAGCTTCCCTAATTTCCACGGTAAAGGACAGAGCATTTTGTTTCCACTGGCCATGCAGAAATACAGGTCCTACGTTTCTTTTCTAGAACCTGGTCTGCTGGTTTCCTGAAACAGATTCTGATCTTTGGCACTGTAAAAATCCAGTTATCAACCACCTCTGAAGCAATGCATGTAGAACACTTCAAACATTAAAAACAAAACAAACAAAAAATTGCCAGAAAAGTAAGCACTAGAGGTTAGCTGTTATTTTGCTGTAGTTCTGATGGCACCAACAGGTAGGGAATCTATATCCAGATAGGCCTTGGTTCTTGTCACCCCTTTGTATAGTACCTGCTTAGTATATTTTAAGAGAAAAATATGGTCGATGTGACTAAAGGCTAGCTCGTCTGACCTCAATGTTACACAAAGCCTTACGAAGGAAAATGACTCCTTCCTGGGGGAGAGAATGCAACGCAGCTTTACCTAAGGTACATTGTGTCAGATGAATTTGATGGTTTTATTTGATAAGATAATTGACTTTCTTGGCAAAAGCAGTGCAGTAGATCTAATCTCTCTGGACTTCCACAAAGTATTTGACATAGTGAAAAGATCAGTCAAACTGGAGAAAACAGGGATTAGTGGCATTGTGCAGGAAATGACTGGAGACTTAGGGAGAGTAAATGATATATTGGGGAAAGTTTGGGTGCGGTGGCTGCCCCTGGAGTGCCTTTAGGGTTGGCTGGAGGGGTTAATTGCATTTATGATTCTCATGGGAATTCACAGTTCTCATGGGAATCATGCCTTGCGTTACTTCTGTGAAATGGGGTTCATCTTCTGAAATGACACAGAAGGAAGTGACACCAGCTGTCCTGGAGCCAGGGCCTGGAGACCTTGCCCGGAGTACGAGGTAATCTGTCCTGGCACACGACCTCAGAAAAGGTGTGTTAAAATAGGATCAGCTGCAGAGAAGTGCAGCAAATGCAGCCTTTATTTGGCTTTGAGAGATGTGATTGCTGTCTATGCAAGCAGGGGGCAGGAGGGTTAACACTGGGGAGTGAGGAGAGCTGTTTAAACTGCAGACCAGTGTTGGCACAGGAACAAATGGTATAAATGGGTCACGGATAAACTTAGGCTGGAAATTCTGAGATTTCCAGCCGTCAGAAGAACGAGGCACCAGATTAGTCCTCTCGACAAAGAAGTGAAGGTAAAAAAAAAAACTAGCCCTAAGACAGAGCTTCACTGCTGCTTGAAAGGGATCTTGTGACGTGGTGGCTTGTGATCGCAGAAGCTTGGGCTCAGTGACGCAGAGACCCCTCCCAGCCCTCTGCTTTCCCTTCCTGCCATCAGATCTGTTTGGCAGCAATTCTGTACAACCCTGCCCCTGCGAGGCAGTGGCTGAGGAGGGCTCAGAGAAGAGCCTTTGCACCAGTCAGGAGCACAGAAAATATCCACTGAAGGCCAGCTCTGTGAGACCATGTGTGAATATCCCCAACGTGCACATTTGTGGCTGTCAGCAGCTTTCTGGCCCCTGGATGAACGAACTCTGTGCTGGGCCCCCCTGCCAGGCAGTGCTGTGCTTGGTGGGCATGGCAGAGTGACTGCGCTCTTGCCCCTGCCCCACAGCCAAAAAGGAGTCAGGCTTTCTTGCAGCTGAAGGATTCATGACCTGTGCCTGCAACTTTTATCAAAATCCTGGAAATAGAGCAGGTCTGAGCCTCGACTCCCGGGAAAACAGTAGCAGCGGAAGGTGGAGGAGCAGCAGTCCTTCCCCCTTCTCCCTCTTTGCTGTCTCTTGCTAAAGGGACTTCCAGCTGCCTCTGCTCCTCCTGCCCTTGTTTGGGGAGCAGCGCCGAGCCATGCTCTGTCCCATCAGGGGCTGTGGCACCTGCCAGCAAAGAGCTGTGGTTCTGCTGCAGCGCTGCTCCCAGGATATGCAGTCTCAGGCTCCCACAGAGCATTAGTCGCTCATTTTAACCCCAGCCTAATTGCACCGAAACCTGCACGGCTGTGGCTGGACCATTTCTGGCCTCCTGCTGATGGCACCACTGAGATGCAGGGATGTGAGTGGTGGGGCAGGGCACGGCTGATGCTCTGCATGTCCTGGGGCTGGCACTTTGACCAGGCTTGCTCGTGTCTGCTGAAAAAAGCCATAGCTCTACGCCACGATGACGCATCCCAGCAGGTAGCAGGATTACAGCAGAATAATATAAGTCTCATGGAGCACAGAGAAATGTTCTCTTTCTACTGGCATAAAGTAGATGTCTCCTTACTTCATGTCAGAAAGGCTAGGCAAGGAGCAGCAAGGCTGAGATGTGATGTTACGCATGCAAGTGCCTCCTGACACATTTTCTTAAAAGTGACTGAAGCACCAAAGATGCCCCTCAAATTTTTGCTCAGAGAGCAAGGATGTCCTCAACTCATCCTGCAACAGACCCAGTCCTCTGGGCATAGAAGTACTTGGAAAGTCCATAAAAATGCTGTCATAATTAAGTCAGGAAGCAAAGGGCGCTCGCTGTTCCTGGAACTGTCTGTGTGCTTTCTTTTAACAAGTTCAGGCTGTGCGGGGCGTACTGGCAGCTGGTATTGTCTGAAATGAAAATAAAAGTGTGTGAGTGAGTGTCCAGGTACTGTCAGCATGTGAGAAGTACCGGGCACTTCAGGAAAGAAGAAGTATTTGATTTTGGGAAGCTTCTTTGTGTCACAGGTTATAAACGGGAAAATAAGCCTGGATTTGTAATCAGGGCAGGAGAGATGGTTTCCAAGGGGTGAAGAGCTTGGGCCAAACATCCTTTCCTTCTGGCTGGGTGACACCTACTAGGGCTTTCCAGCAGAGAGGTCCTGGCACTGATATTTCCTTTTTTTTTTTTTTTTTTTTTTTTTTTTTTCCCCCAGAGTCATTGAAAAGATTCTGTCAAATAAAGAGCACAAATCTTGTCTTTTGACAAAAATAGTAGGTAGAAGAATTAAAAGTACCTGGAGGACAGACAGTGAGTATTTATAGGGAAAAAAAAAAAAAAAAAGGCCAGTCCCATTTTTCAGTTTGACTGAAGTTTGGCTTATATTTTTTTTTCACTTTCTATGTGAATGCCAGGAGCTCTTGGATCAGAGGAGCAATGTCGGGTGTGCTATCACCACCCTGAGGGCAAGTATCAGGGTAGCTCCTGCACCCTGGGGTTATGGACAGAGGAGACCTGCCCTCCTGAACCTGCCCCAGGCTTCCTTCCAAGAGCTGCTCTGGAGAAAGGAAGCACACCAGAAATTGCTCATTAAGGAAATGATTAAGGATCTTGTGAATACCACTTGGGATTGCTCTGGTAATGGAGGATTCATTGCCATTTTTTGTCACTGAGGAGTACGTGTGAATGTAGGCGCTGATACTTCTTGGCTTGGTCCCAGGGGGAATGCAGCTAAAAGAGGCACTGGCAGCCGCAGTCTCTGTGGTTGCTGAGTGTTTGGTTGACTTCTTGGGCAAGACTATTCCTTGTTTCAGTTTGCTTATTTGTAAAACAAATATTTTTCTGTTGCTGAAGGTATATGTAAACCCGGGTGGTGTCTGTGGAGGGCTTGGAGATCCCCAGCTCTCCAGAATCACCCGGCCCCACCAGCGTGGGTAGGGTGCTACTGCTCACACCCAAGGTCGTGCTGACCTTGACTGCTGGACATGATGGAGCTGCCTTTGTTGTTGCTGCTAAAATAGATGCACTGAAAACGGTTCACTCACTTTTGCCATTTTGGCAGATTCCCTTTTACTCCGAGAGCTTGCTTCAAGTCAAATGGTCAAACTGTAAAAGGTTTCTGTCCATCTGGTAGACGCCTCAGAGTGAGAGAAGCCAGCAAAGATGACACCCAGCAGATATAAGCTGCCCGAACTCAGCTATTACAGAAGACTTCTCCCCATCAGCTCATCTGAGTATTAAATAGCTGAGGAGTAATTATGTCTAATGTTTCCTGATCTCTTCCCTCTTTGTGCATGGCAGGCTATTCTCCTTCTGAAACGCTCGCCTCATGTTCATGGCATTTGGCCTGCAGCAGTGAGGTTGAGTCCAGCCCCGGAATGTCTAAAACATTTTCTTCTAATAGATGGCTCACCATAAGCTCGAAATGCGTCACACACCAGCCAGTTATTTCCACATCATAAACTCCTAATGCTTCTTTAGACTGATGGGGGTTTGTATTTGCGAAGGCCTGGAAAAATGCCAAATATTCTTCCATGCATGATGCTGCTTTTATTTTAGCCACTGTTGAGCTAATCGCTGGGTATTTCTGGTGCTTGAAAGCCCCTCCATTTGTTTCTGAGCATCAGCTTAAAGCACCAAGCCACTCTGAAGCTTAGCAGCACCCAGCAAAGCAGGAATGGGAAACATTTGTGCTGAGATGTCACCCCTCACCATGGCCAGGAGGTTCTTATCGCAGGCATTCCCAGGATTTCAGGGAATGCCTGGGGCTGGGAGCTGAGCTCTCCTCACATCCAGCATCCCACTTGATGCACTTCTACACATTTTCTTGAAGCTCTAAGCTCTGCATGCCACTGATTCTGTTCTCCCGGTTTTCTTTTTCTTTCTTTCTTTTTTTTTTTTTTTCCCCTCCTCCACCAGCCTTCCCCACTAAAAGCCCAGTAAAGCAGCCTGGCTGTAAAGTTCAAATTATCAGTGTTTGCTGCAAGAAGGGAGGGTGCTTAGAAAGCATGGGCTATGAGTGCAGATTTTCAGTGGTGGCTTGACTTCTGCACTCAGATCTCCGGTGTTCCTGTTGGGATGCAATCGATTTCTGGTCCCAAGAACCAAAAAGCAACTCCAGTTCATTAATCACTTTGCAACCTGGTTTCTAATGGTCCTACCAACATGCTGTGCCTTCTGCAAGCTGTCCCATCTTTGAAGTGCACTGTCTGCTCACCTTTAATTTGTTCCTTTTATGGCAAGAATCTGGTGACTGTTTGCAGAATTTCCTCTTTTCCCCACTGACTCCAACTCTGATGTGCTTTCCAGATTCTCCAGCTGCTCAACGCTAGTTAAGATTGTGCCAACTTGTCAGTGATAAACCCTTCTTTATTTTTTTGCACAGAGGCTTGTGTGTACAAAGCTTCAAGCATAAAAAGCTGCTTCAGTCCCGAAGCTTGGCAGACAACATCTCAGGCTGAGAGCAAATATCTTTGCCAGCTTAAAAACAAAGATGACACATTTGGCCATTTATCAGTAATGAAGGTATAAAGATAATCATTTGCGTGATGCAAGAGTTTATGAGTTTATGTAACTAAAACTGAGTTTGATTTAGCACAAGAATTTTGCAAGGGATTCATCCTCAATACAGCCTTATTGCAGTGCTTTAAATCCCTCCTCCTTCCTCTTTTAAGGTTAATGCAGTCACATTCACACAAAGATGAAAATGTATTCCTCACCTGGGTCCAAATGCATCCAGACACCTAGGAGTTAATTATATCCACAAACTTGCTTGCATATGTATACATGCATGCAAATACACACAGGCAAGGTTTGCAGGGTTTGTTTTCTCTCTGCCCTTTCTAAAAGCTCTGACCTTGTACCACCTCTTCTCCTGGAGCCACAGGAACAGCTCCTTCCAGAGCTCTGCAGAGCTGTGCTCCCCAGACAAAAGCTTCACCTCCTCAGTGCGTGGCACAAAGTACCTGCGAGCCACCGTTCCTGGATCCTGGCTTCCCAGGCTGACAGCAGAGCTCACCACATAGCGAGAACCCTTCAAGTGTCAGCTCCCCTAGGGACCACGTTTCAAAGGACAGGGATAACAGTGACGCTTTTCACTTCTGCCACACTTCTCGTCACAAGACAGCAAGCATTGGATCAGCACTACGTCCTGCCTACAGGCTTGGAATAACTTTGCAAAAGAGAGGTGTGGGGCATCCTCGACCCTAAAAGCAAAAAAAAAATAATTCTCAACTCAAGTGCAAACCTCACCAGCACTGCCTGCTACGGCGTGGCCAGTCGAGCAGGACAGACAGTGTGCAAGGAAGGAAGGAAGAAGGGGCAAGGCAGCTAGAGCGATGATATCCTGCTTGCACTGAATTCAGACTGTGTGAATTAAACTGGTTCAGCTGAAAGCATTTTTAAGTCGCAGCAAACTGACATAAATCAGAGTAAACAAAAGCCTGCAAGATCACCTCCACATTATTGGTGCACCTGCTGATATATAATCTTACCGCCATCCCTCCTTACACAACCGGGTAATAGTGGCCAATATCTCACACTTGAAGATATATGAAGCCTCTAAGCATTTTATGATGCCTGGAAAATAGTTTAAACAATGCAGTAAGTTTACCATGACTCATAATGCACAACGATTAATAACAAGAGCACAGTTACTGCCCAAATCCCTATAAGCAGAAAACAAAAGCCTTCTTGCTATAAACACAGAATTGCGCTATATTGCTTAATTCCACCCCAAAACAATTCAAATCCCCATTCCCACTGGAGGGCTTTATAGTTATCAAAAATCCAATAGATGAAACCAAAAAGGCATGGCAGAACTGAAAGTGTCCAAATTAAATCCTGAGATTCTCTGTAAATCCATACATAGAACACAAAAATCATTAATTTATCTCCTGCCTTCACATCCTCCTGACAACTTAGCATCCAAATGCATTACTGGTGGCTCTTCCTAGCAGGTGGTAACAGCCAAAAGAAAATCAGGAAGGAAATGGGATTGGGGTTACCAGCGGAGATCTGGGCATCACAGGAGCTTTGTCCCAGGCTTGCTCCATCCTCTTGGTCAAGTTGCTTAACCTTTTTATGCCCCATCTGCCTCTCCGCCCTGGCTAACAGCTGCTGATTTACTCCGCGGGGTTTTGTGAAGCTCCATTTGTCAGTGCCTCTGATGCATTATTTATTGTCAAAGCCATAAACAGTCGCATCCTGAAGATGCTGAGCACATCACCTGCATTTTGATTTCTGCCAAAACATCTTTCACTTCAGACAAACCCCTTCTTTCTCCTCCACTAGTGTAACAGTATTTTATTCAATGACGATTAAATTTAACAAGCCAATGTGCACGTTTGGGGCCACGAAGGCAGCTCCCAGTTACAGACTTGCTGTAACAGAGGAAGCTCAAGGGAAAGCCACTGGACCTGTGATGCACTGGTGGCAAAAAGCTAGGTTTGAGGACTGTCTGAGAGCTGCTTGCAGTTGGTGGGCCTGTCAGCATCTGCAGCAGGGTGTTACTGGTGGCTGAAGAGCAGCTTCAGGGGCAGTCTGTGCCCTGCAGAGGTTCCTGGAGAGCAGCGGGATAAGCTATGCAAGGAAAAAGCTGAACAGAGCCCAGATGTAGCACATATATCTCAGTTAATGCTACACAGGGTAAATGTGTCTGAGAAAAGGCACATAAAAACAAATACATTTTCTATAAATCTTGGTTAAAATACTGGTTTGTTTTTAATATTTTTTCTTCTGGAGACTCTGGTCTAGCAGGCTCTCCAGTTCCTGTTATAAAACCTGATGACAAACTAGGCAGTGGCTAGATTTAACATCCCGACTGACCTTATCTAACTGACCTTGCACCAAAGCAGCACAGTGTGCTGCCAAATTTTCCAATGCTCTTCAGTACCTGAAGTCTCGGGAGCAACATTTCCAAAATCATTTTGCATCTGCTGACCCGAGTGCACTGACCAAAGCACCAGGCAGTCGGGGGGGCATTAAAGCACACTGGGGAAGGGGGAGCTCAGGGTGCAAAGCTTTGCTTGTAGAGCTCAAAGTTGCTGGGCTTGCCTGGCTGATGTAGAGTGCTGACAACAGCAAGGGATTTGTTTCTGAAATAAATCTGGCCTCCAAATTCAACCCCAAATGAGTATTTGACCAAAATCCTGCCATGTTGTGGAAGCCTGAAGATAGTTTGAGTGATCCAAACTGCTGCTTTTCTGAGGAGGTACGCTTCAGTTTGAGGCAGAGCTCTGTTCAACAGTTAAAAATAAAGAGCAGAAAGTTAGAAACGTACCTTGTGGCTCTGCACAAGTTTTCTGTTGTCACTTGTTATGCAAGCAAAAAATGGTTTCAATGCAAAATGACACTGGCTTTTCAATCATTAATGGCACAATCAACTAAAATACATAATCTGTTGCAGTGAATACAGTGTTTGTAAACACATGCAATTAAAGTGGAATAAGATTCAATTATAATGGGTTATGTGTGCATAATAATGCGGATCATGCAATTCTTATTAGTTGGGCTGTACCCTGAGCTCAGTTCAGGAGGAAATTATATTGAAACGCTCTATAATGAAGAAGAAATTTTAATGAGAAGACAAGGTTGAAAAAATATTACTCAAAGCAAGAGGAATGAAAGTGTCTGGAGGCAGAATACAAATGACTAATGCCGAGGCATTTGACTACATCTCCGGCTTTGTGCAGAGATTAGAAATCCACACTTGGCAGCTGCCAGGAGCTGGGCAGGCAGAAGTTGCCCCATCAGTTGCAGGGTCCGTGCCCTCCCTCCAGGTATGCTCTCTGCAAACTCTGCTCACTTCAAGGAGTTTCAGTAAAATAAATGAAAGAAGAATTTAGCTCTTGGTGCTACAAGAGTGCCTGTCTTCTCCTGGGCTGCTGCTTTTCGGGTTGGGACAACCAGTACCCACAAAGAGGTTCAATTTCATTTCTTTCCATGTTTTCTTCAGATAGTACATTATTAAATGCTTAGATGCTATGTTAGATGCTATGTACCTACCCAATCCTTCCCTTTCTTTAATCACTTGTGGAAGTTGATTTACTTCACGTGAATTGCTCTAATTAACCATCATGAGGAGAGGGGAGGACCAGAGTACAGTTTCTAATGCATAGAAAATCACTAGTGAAAGAGAACCTAGGTGGTACTGAACCTGAGAGCTGATCTCAGCTAAAACACGCAGCCCTTGTCTACTGCTGGAAACAGATAGCTCCCAAACTACTTTACAAAACCGACTTATAATGGGTACATGTGTATAACAATGCACACCCTGCTACTCTGATTAGTACAAGGCTTTGACTTAATCAATATTTGAGAGGTGAAAGCAATGCAGAGTATGAAGTAAAACAAAATAAATGAGAAAAACAGGATGCTGTGTTGCATTAGCTACACAATCCCTACGAGGCTGCAATCCTGAAGAGTAACGTGTATCAACTTGGACAAGGCATTACAGATCTCTGCCCTGAGCTTGTTGCTGTTGGCACTGAGCAGCTGCACTTAAGAACATAAAGATGCATTTCTGCAGAGCGCTAACAAGTGACTGCAAGTGGGAGAGATTAAGCTGGAAACTTTACATGTGCATACCAGGGGAGGAAACCTGTGTGCACGTGTCTGGTCTCACAGTACCACCAAGCATAAAAGCTCTCGGACAATCAATGAAAATTAAAAAAAAAAAAAAAAAAAAAGACTCAGAGACCTGAATCCAGACTGTTCATTCTGAACAAATGTTCACTAGAGGAAATTTGAAATAATGTGAGGAAATGATACTGTCACCGCAGCTCACAGCGAACAAAGCCTCGTACATATTCATACAGCCAGTGCTGTCGTGTAACCCCCAGCTAGGGACCTGTGCCTTACCCACCGAAAGCAGCAGGACACACGGTGATCTTCTGGCCCTCCTGGGGCACTGTGTGAGCACCCCCATTGCACATCTGCTTTTTCTTTGCTCTAAGTTTAAGCATTGCAAACTATGAGGCTTCCCCTGTCAGGAAACGTTTATGGCTATCACACTGTACATCCCCTTCCTTGCTTCTGACTTCTTGTACTTTCCTTTACACCCTTCCAAGCTACTGAATTCTTCCCTGTCTTTGGTGTTTGCATCGTTCAGCTCTAGCCTGCAATGTCTCTCCAAAGCCATTTTTCTCAGAGTGACAGTACATTACAAATTCAGTCCTTCCAGTACTGATTTAGCTCCTTTAATCTTTCCTTACAAATGAATCTCTCCATCCCCTTGATAATTTTTGTTGCTCTTCTCTGAACTCCCTGCAATTTTTCACCATCTTCTCGCTAACGAGCTCCCCAGGACTGAAGGCAATGTTCCAGGTGCGGCAGCAGCACAGCACCATCGAGGTGGGCTGAACCCAGGCTGCCCCGCACCACTGCCCTCCCCACCACCCTGCCTCATTTCTGGCTTGGGTCTGATTTGTCCCCATGAGTTTTGAGGGAAAATATGAAGTTTCACCTTCTGGTCTGCTTCAGCTATATGGCAGACAGATTCTAAAATGCTAGATTTGTTTTTTATGAGTAATTCTGGATCTGCATATCTGTCCTGGAGACTGCAGTGTGGAGTCTGAACATCATTTATCCATCATCCCTCATCCGTGTGGAAGTCAAAACCCTGCCTTATGTCAATAACATAGAAAATACGCACATTGTATAATTGGATGAGTAATTCAGAACTTGCTGTTTAGGAAGGAAGCTGGGATACAAGCGGATTTTCCTATGTCTTCAGACTGGCAATATTCACACCTGCAGAAGTGGGCAGGCAGAATTATGAACCGAAACCTCCTTCCCTCCTGCCTGTGAAAACTGATTGATCTGTTCTGCTCCAGTGAGCAGGAAAACTGGTCAAATTCTCCTGTGCTGTAACCAACCCCAAATTCATTTTATAGTGTCCTTACCCAGCTGCTTCTGTCTCTGGACCTGTTCACATCCTTTGTGGAGGATTTTAGTTCCTCCTAATGTCACCTCGTCTGCATGCCTTAATAACATGTTGCCTCCTTCTCCATTTCTACACGAACAGTGAAGACATCAAATTAAAACTTCTTGTAAAGCTGAGCTTTGTGGTTCTTCTATGGACTCCTCATCTTCAGCTCCATGCTTTGCCACTCTCTCCATAGCCTTCCAGCCTGTTTTCAATCAAGAAGGCAATGCTCATTTCTAAGCTGATTTGAATTAATTTTTCTAGAAAGATTTCATGAGGCACAGTATCAAACGCTCTACTCAGATGCAAATATATTACAGCTCCAGCATTCCCTTCATCTGTTAATTTTCTGTTTCTATCAAAAAAGCAATCAAGTTTGTCTGGAGAGATTTATTCTTGCTAGACCAATGCTGCCTGAGGCTTCGTGCTGCCGGGGCCAGCTCTCAGGCATGCCAAACATCCATGACCAGAATTGCCTCCAAGGCAGCTGGGTGTAGGGGCACCTCTAAAAATGGGTGTTTGGGGTCACTGTTATGGTAGTCCTACACCGTGGGCTCAGCTAATTGGGAGTTCTGCCTTTACAATATCAAGTCCAGGCTGGGATGCTCCATGAAGACCTGGGGCACCATTTCCCTGGAGGGCTGGAGCCAGGGCTTGAGGTCCCTCCACCTCCTGAAAGCAACTGCCCGCGTCCTGCAGCAAGGTCACCCCAAGTGCCTCGGCAGGCCCTGCAGCAGCGTGCCTTGCTCAGCACCATCTGCAAAGCACCATCCTCCCTGCCAGGGCTCTCTCCGTGGTGGCATGGTGCCTGGCCAGGACAGGGACCTCCTGCCTGCAGCCTGGTGACAGATTTAGGAGCAGCAAGCTGCCTGGCAGCAGTGGCCTGTGTCACAGGGGACTACAGTCACCCAGGGACCGCTGTGGGGACCCTTTGGGGGGCAGATTGCACCGACTGCCTTTGTATTCCTCACCTTTGCCAAATATCAAAACGATGCTGATTTCTTTATTTTAGAAAGGTAGATTTTTTCAGTAGCCTTTGGGGATCATTTGTTTCTCTTTCTACACATCTGTATATACTTCAGTCACTTCACGTCTTATGTTCACAATTTAGGAGAGAGAATCACGTGGGGTACAGTATTTTCACCACTTCCCCCAATATCCTGGGCTCATCCATATCAGCAGGTTTATCTATAGGCTCATCTTCCCTCAAGTAGTTCCTCACATGTTGACTAGGAAGAGATATTTTATTGGCTTTTCCTTATTTGTGAACTGTTCACATTTCTTTCATCCGTCTCATTAAGGATAGATTCTAGCCATCATTAGTTCCACACCCACCCCAATTTACTAATTAATAGACATCCATTCTCTCTACAACTTTTGCTTGCCTTCCCCCAGTGCTCATGTAATAAGTATCTTTCATATTCCCTTTAAATCCTTTGGCAGCATTAATTCACTCTGAATTTTTTTGCTATCCTTATCCATTCCTTACTGAGCTTTAAATGAATCTGTATTCGCGTTTGATTTCCTCCCCACCTTTTCCTATTTTCTGTGCAGGTTTTTTAAGCTCACATCTTTGAGCAGCACCTTTTGAAGTCACTGTGACTGTGGGATATAACAATTATTTCATGCATGCTGATTAGTCAAGCGGATTTATGCACAGACTGCTGTAGAGATTGGAAGGGGCGAATCTGGAAATAGCCCCTTGTGGATTTTGGCTGCAGTGACGGGTCAGGATGGGAAGCACTGCTACCGGGTCCTCCTAAGCTTGGTGTCTCCCTACAAACCAGGCAAGCAGAAGGCAGGTCCCAGCCACAACCCCCAAAGCAAGCCCCAGCCCCAGCAAGTTCAGTGTGGTCCTTCAAAGGATACCTGGCATGCACCCAATGTGTGTGCTCACAAAAAGCAATAAATGTCTTTCCCTCAGTAATTAGCTCCTCAAAAAAGTAGTTAATATTTGTATAGCGCTTTGAAGTTGCTAAGTGCTCATTAAGCACACACATTACTTTTGGCATTTTGGGGTCCTTTCAGACTGTGGGGCCGTACACAGTTCTCAGTATTAATGAGTTATGTGACATTGCTTAAAGGAGATGCACTTAGCAGAAAGGATTAGTTGCTCTCTCCACACTGTTTTGACTGGAATTCCAACTGGAATTTGCTGTTTTGGGGGGAAAGGACTATCTAGGTCCACTGTCCCTTAGGGCAGCTGAGAGCCTCTTGTTGGGCTCCTGGTCCAGCTGGAAAGCTTTTCTCCTAACCAGCTAACCAAGTCTGACCCCTTCCAAGCTAACAGGGTCCAGCTGCAAATCCTTCCCCTCACGCAGGTGAAGACTGGCTGGGTTAAGGGGAAAAGGCAAGCTCTTCTCTTCCAGACCAGGTAAACCACTACATTTCTGTTGTTAGATATAAAGTGATATTTTTGAAAATGAAAGGTTTTTTTGGAAAGAGTCACTAAGGTTTCAGCAGGGACATTGGTGAAGGTTCTGTCAGTGGTGGGCTGTCACCACCCTCTGTAGGTACCGGCTGTGATATATGGAAAGTGAATGGAAGCAGTGTCTGTGTTGGTGTTGTTTATGTTGTTTTCACAGCCTTACCTAAAGCTCCTGGCTAATTCATTATTCTGAGAGCCTAATGCAAGGCAGCAGGTACTACAGTTCCCCTGCCGAGTCTATTTTCAATATTAATTATCTTGCTGCGCATTAAGTAGTTTTTGTTTTTGCGTTAAAAGGTTTATGAAGATTAGATGATTAAAATGATAAAAACTAATTTTCTCAAGCATAGCCACTCTGCAGCAGCCAACTGCGAAGAGAAAAATGTGTGCGTTTAGTTGGCTTGGAAAGATGGCACCATAACTAAGTTATTACATGGGGGGAAAGGAAAGAGTGGGGAAGGCTGTTTTTATCACAAATGTTGTGGCTGCCCTGCTGGCCACACGCTTGTGCTTGTGGTGATGTGGCTGCTGCTCATTTTCATTTCCAATACAGCAGATTTTTGTCGGAGAAATTAATTTCAATATATGACAACAAGTGACAGGAATGGCTATCACTTGCAAACATACCACATCTGCTGCAAGGCTAAGCTCAGTGTGACAGCAGAGTATATTTTGTCTGTTCTTTGAAGGGGAGGGGATCTGATGAAACCCAGCTTGTGGCGGGGTCTGGTTTCATGGCATTAAGTTGGGATGCGGTGCAAGTGCCTCTCGCAGGGGCAGCTGTTGCTGGAACGTGATCTCATGGGTAAAGGAATCTCTTGTACAAACACGGTTATTATGCCTTGGCTTCCTTGCTGTGAGATGATGAGGAAATCCTGAAGGAGAAGTCACAGCCCTACCTTCTGTGAGACATTATTAGTCTGCTAATGCTGACAGATATCTGGTGTCACGCCGCTGCTCCTTATCCCCAGTGACATCCAGACCCCGCAGAGCTCTCATGGCTTATTACAACATATTGCTAAGCTGCGGGCTGTTTGGCCTCAGCAGGTTTGTTGCTGGGTTTGATTTTTGTCCTGATGGTGAATTCAGGAGCAAGAATCAGTTGGGAAAGGAGACACCTACCCCTCTCGCTTTGACAGGGCTGCACTTGAAGTGTGATCCAAGTTGCACAGCAGTAGAGGTGGGCGCAGCTATGAGATAGCTACCTGAGCCATGACCTGCAAGGCTGCTGCCCCAAAGGGCCCATGCTGCAGTTTTCTGCCATATACCACAGTCACCTCTGCTGCCTCCGTCACGGCACATGTACGCTGGGTGAGAGAAGGTGGAAATTGATCCAGGGCATTACCAGCAGCACCGTCATCCCCACAGATGGTGCTCCAGACCCTTTCCTGTGGCTTTGGTACAGAGTATGTTTTTCCTTCTTTTCCCCTCATTATAAACATGGGGACTTATAGGCAGCATAAAACAGTTTGCTATAGCAATTTTTTCCTCTGTCAGGTAGAAGAATCAGTACAGTATTTGCCAATGCTAAAGCAGTGGGTATTAAAATCACTGTTCTCATTAGCAGTGATCATCCCCATTGCGTGTCTGAAGATGAAACCAAAAGAGCAAAAGGTGCCTTGTGAGATACAGAGCTGAGAAGCTGAGGACAAGAACTGTTCTGATTGTTTTGCGTGTTGGATGGATCAGTTTTATACAGTCCTGTGATAGTTTCTGCATTTTGGGACACTTTGCTTCAATGACTATCACTTTTTGTATGAGGTTGTTGTCATTAGTGTTATGAATTGTTATTTGTTGATATCATGAAGTCTTTTCAATGTCTTAGAATTTATTATGAATATTAGAGATGCCAGTGTTTATCCATTTTACACCTTCATTATCTGATCTAACCCAATCATTGCTCCAAATACATCAAATGGTATTATCACTGCTGTCTCATTTCATTGTAATTCCCATTTGTTAGTGCTTTATTTCTAAGAAATAATTTATAAGAAAACATGCCTAAGCATAAATATTATGCACCAGTATTAAGTATGTACAAATCTCAGGTATTTGACAGAAAATGTCTGTGACTTGGGGGTGGTACAGTGTCTGGTTTAGGCCAGTGCTGGCAGACTGGGCTGGTGAGAATACTTAATGTGGGAAAGGCCCCTCTGAGAAGCCTAAAATACCTGTAGTGCATATTGCAGCATCCTACACATCCACAGTAAAGGTTCCTGCCAATGCTAAATGTAATCTCTGTCCCCAGAAAACGAGGAGTTTGTCTTATTAACAATGACTGTGTTATTTGACCTTCTTCCCTAGTTCTCCTAAACTGAACTGGTGTGTTGTGCAAGGCTACGGAGCCAGTTGGAGAGAGTGGAAAGGAAGGAAGAAGGGGCAGGGGGGAAGGAAGGCGCAGCTGTCTCTAAGATGGACATAAACATCACCCTGTGGTGGTGGCAACTGTTTGATTTTTATGTTGAGAAGAATTTTTAAGGATCACCCAAATAGAAAGTAAATCCAGGAGAGGAAAGGGGCCAGGAAGACAGCTGTGATGCATCTGACATGAGGTGACTCTTGAATAAAGAAACAGCCTGTCCATACTGGGTAGAGAAAGCGCACTTGGAGACTAGGACAACTTGTTGAATATCCTATCTGAGAGATAGCACTGAAAAAGCTGACCTGAATCCATTTTTAGCAATGCCTGTACTTACAACTGGAAGTGTTTTCCAGCTACAGAGAGCTTACGCTCGCCTATGAGCAGGTTTTCCTTTGCTGGACTCTGCAGTGTTGGTTCTCAGCCCCTGATGCTTAGAGGAGGACAGCTTGGCTTGTAGAACAGCCCTTACCCCTGACAGTGTGATGTGGCTCATGGTATGCTGGCCCCAAGTAACACAGAGTTACAGGAGACCTTGCAAGAGCATCTGCTGCAATAAAAACAGATAATTATCTCTGTGTTTTAGGGAAGATTACAATGAGTCTGAGTTAGTAATCCCAAACACAGCACTTCATCCATGTTAAAGTCTGGAAGGGAAAAGCCCCAGTTTCTCAGTTTGCAAGGTGGTATTAATAAATCAACACATACAAAAAATACTAGAAACAGTGTTTTGAAACAAATGACATGATTAAAACATATTTCATCCAACAAATCAATTATCACACCCACTGATATTTGTTAAGATTCAGTTCAATGAAAAATAAAATCTGTGCTTCTGCTATAAATTCTGGCTTGATTCCCGTTGATACTAATCCTCGATCTAGCCAAAATTTGCTGAGGCATTGTCTGACACAGAAAAGGGCCTCTGAGCTCTAACATAAAACCTAATTACAAGAGGTCTTGTAAAACAGGGCAAGAGATGATGCTCACAGTGCTAAAGACATGCGTGGTACCCACGCTTTTTCCAGCACCAAAATACCAGGTGCCAGAGACACTGCGTTAAATGCAGAACATGCACACAGATGCATGCATATGCCAGTATTGAAAAGCATACACTGCCTTCTCTTCTCTTCACTCAAAACCCAAATGCCTGCAGCAATATCAACAAATACCATAAAAATCAGAAATAATGTTCCAATTCCCAATGCAAGAAAGCTGTGGTGTATGCATGTGCACACAGGGGGAAGTGCATGGATTTGGATAAACAGGTAAGAAGTCAAATTTGATTCCATACAAAATCATCTTTTGAAAACCTGTCTATTCACCAGGACCTGGGCAGTGGCGGCCGCTGGGTGAGTCACTGCAGCAATACCCACCTAGGGACAGCATGATATGGTAGGGGCCTTATATCTCTGCTGGCACTAATACCTCCAGCATCAGGATGGATTACCTAGATACTTTTCCCTGCTTAACACTTGGGAAACTGTACTTTGCTGATAGTTTTGCCCGGAGGCTCTATATCCACTCAAACAGGAAGAGTTTTCTCTGTGAAACCCCAGAGGAATGAAGGTGGCTGGCAAAAGGCAGGTTAACAGCATGGCTCTGAAATAGTATGGAGGGAAAGTACTGCAAAATGCACTTTTGTGTGGGAACCCATCAAAACTGTAGGTTTACAGCAGTAATGTGCAGGCAATGGGAGCAGTCAGTGGCTGTGCTGAGCAGGTTGCCCCCTGGAAACAAGGGAATGTTTGTCGCTCATTAACGAAGCAGCAGATGAGACACAGCTTTGCCAAATGTCTGAGCAAAGTTCCTTGTGGAGAGGCAACTAATAGGCTTTCTGGTACATGTTCAAATTTTCCATCACTGGTCAGGGCATGGTGATAAACTGATGGTGTTCATACTATGCTTTTTGATAGCGATCAATGTCTAATTGTATAATTATGTGAAATGTTAATCTGTTAATGCCTGAAGCTTTAAGCCTTGCCTTCAAGAATCGGCCCCCTGTGCATTACTGCTTTCCTTCTCTGACAGACAAATCACCTGTATCTTTGCTCTTGACCTACCAGGGTTAACTCCTATCATGACAATGCCATTAACTCAGTTTAACCTCTTTTCTTTGGAAGCATGAAAAGCTAAGCTACAGCTGTCGCAGACTCAAAACGTGACGCAGACTGCAGCGCTCAGGCTGATTCCCTCTGCTGCAATCCCTGCAGAAAACAGTCGGCTATGGCTGGATACCCTTGCCCTTTGTGTTCGTTTACACAAGGGCGATGGAGATGCTTTAAAAATGCCCTTTCTGGGGATGAGGAGCGCTGTTATTTCCTCCCACAGTGGGGGAAGGCAGTACACCCCCTCCTCGCTGCGCCTGCCCATGGTGGTGGCAGAGCAGCACCTAGAGGCCGTGGTGAGGGGCTCACAGCTGGGTGCTGCAGGAGGGTGGCAGGAGAAAGGGGGTCCCAGCAAGGGCCTGCAAAACTATGGGCTTGAGGACAGAGTGCAGTTTTCCCAGTGGCACAAAGGATTTGGGGATGAAGGCAGAGAAAGCCCAAATTTCCCGAGTCTCACAGTCCTGGTCCAGCTCGGTGTGGCCTACCAGGGCTGAGCTGCTTGCCTTCCCCAGGAGGCCGGGGAATGGGGCAGGTCGGCCATTTTGTGGTTAGGTGCTCATCCTCATCCTGCTATCGCAGTACCTGCACCCCTCCTGCCCTGCCAGACCCCTTTCCTCATCTGCTTCCCTCCTCGAGCCCCCTCTGTCCTCCCGCCTGCCTCTGCCTCTCTAACCCAAGGCAGCGCCAGGATGGGCAGGGGCAAGTTACTGTGGAAAGAAACAGAACAGTTCTGCCCCATGTGGGAGAGAGACCATGCCGTATCACCAAGTAATCCCTCTCACTGTATGGTAGAGCTTTTTCCAAGTAAAACTTTTTGTGTCTGAAGATCCTGATATAATACAGTTAAATATATATTTTTTTTTTTTGGGGGGGGGGGGGGGGGGGGGGTATGGGGGTATGATGTCATCTGATTCTGTTTTGGTCAAGAAATCTGCCATCGATGCTGACATTAATAGTCATTAGAAGAAGGCACCCTGTTTGCTGACTGCAGCTCAGCTGGCTGCTTCCAAACACCTTTTCTAGATGTTTTCCCAGTCACTTTTTCCTGAAAGATTAAACAGTTTTTTATGACTGATATTTTCCCCTCATAGAACTACTTTTGTGGTCAAATTAATTCTATCTAACTCTAGCAGTTAGATAAGCTAAGAAACAGATTTGTCCTCTACAGCCTTTTTGCCATTATTATGGCTCTAAACTGGCTTTGGTATTTAAGCATTCACGAGAAAATATGTAAGCTAGAAATAGGTGCAGCAATTTAGTATAATGCTATGTATGGAGGCAATACCACTTCCTCCAATTAGTCTTAATTCCCTTATTAATATAGCTGTGAAGGTCAGTCTGCCTTGGAGAGATGCTTGTTTTCACTGAGGCAGGGAAGCTTTGAGCAAAGGGGTGGAAATCAGGAGGACAAGAGGAGATCGGAGGGGAGTCAGGTCAGTCCAACCCTTCAGAAGAGGATGGGGCACATGGCTGAGATTTAAGGATGCAATTACTTTCTGGACAAGGAAAGAGGTGTCAAACATTTAGACAAGGAGATGAGAGGGCTGTATGCAACTAGAGCCATGCTACGTGTCTGCTGGGGAAAATGAGACGGATAAGAGAATAAGGATGAAACTCAGTCTGTTTATTAGGAAAGATGATGAGTACATGAAGACCTCACCTTGCCTGTGCCTATCACTGCTCAGGCCAACAGTGGGTTCATCCTCTAACCCTGTGGGCTGAGCCGTTCCTGAGTTGCACAGCTCCTGCAGTGGCTGGCAGAGAGGGCTATGGTGAGAGCCGAGCTGATGGCAGGGCTCTGCCTGGGACAGATGGGCAATACATCTGTAGACTGATACAAACTGGAGAAGAGCAACATTTTGTGTGCAATTCTGTTTTTCCAACCCTTCCTATTGATCATATTTTAAGGTAGGCCTGATCCTTGCATAGACAGAACGCTAAGGACAAAAACACCCCTTAAGACAGGGCCTTGGCTCTGTGACATCCTTTTCACCCAGGGTTCTCCCTCTGTGGCTGGTGGCAGGTGTTTCTAGTGCTGTTATACTGGTGTTTAAGCGGTGTACATGTAGCTTATAGTCATGTTGTCTTTGCACAAGATCTTTGATGAACATGTAAATACTTATTAGAAGACAGTCCTGGAATAAAATGGGCAAACAGACAATAGAGACATAACCAGAGAGAAAGAAGAATGGAAATAATTTTCACAAGTGAGACAAGTCCCTCACCACTGCAATGCCAGAGTCACCTTGCTCTTTTCCCATTCCTTACAACCAGGTGCTTTCTTTCACCCTTTTTCACTTTCCTTCATTTCCCATTACCTTCAGCTTATGCAAGCTGTGGTTATATTCTATACAAAAGCTTTTACGCAATGCAGGTATTTTCAAAACTTAGTCTTTTCCCGGTACCCTGCCTCCATCAAGCTAGCAAGCTAATTCATCACTGTTCTCACCGGTCCTAGAGAGCTGAAAGGTAGTGCCTTTAGATGTCGGTGCTTGTAATGGTGATTGCATTTTCATTTCCAGGTTTGTAATGTGCTGGTCACCACCCCAACTAAGCAGAGAACATTTCTTACTCCTGGGGCCATACTGAATCATCAGCCAATCTCCCTCGGTACTTTTGGCAGCCCCTTGCCATCTTGACAAAGATCTTTTGGCCACAGAGGGCCCTGGGGAAGGCTGAATGCTGCTGGGTCATGCTTGAATGTTTGAGTGTGGTTATTGAAGGAGCATATCCAAGTCACCTTGCTCTCATGTGATGAGCAGCAACATCATGTAAATCTACAAATTTCTCTTTCTTTAATCAAAGCCTGATACTCCAGCAGGAAGTGGTGTGTGGAGCCAAGCAGGCTGCCACAATTAGCTTTGTAGTTTAAGCACACCAGCAAGCAATTTTATCATTAATACTCATGAATAAGACTCTGTGCAAGGAAAATGTTCTGGAAACAAAAGTAATGTAGAGGCAGACTTGAGACTATTGATTACTCTCCTGCTTGAACAGCACCATCGGGAGCCCTCTGTCTTGCTCCAGAGGGCAGCATAATGCAGGGAAGGGTTTATCTCTGTTCCTAACTTTCAGTGGGATAAACTTGTAGAATGAGGCCTTGATTCCCCCTCCCTGATTAGCTCTTTTCCCACAGGACCCTGAGCTTTGTCACTGGTTGTCCACTTCTGGGAGAATAGACCTAGCTCAAACCACAGTCTTCTTGCCCATCCAGTTCCCCAAAGGCACATTTTGTTGTAACAAAGCTCTCCTTACCACTGCACCTAAAGTACCAGCGTACAGCTCGCATCCTGCTGAGCATCTTTGTTACTGCAGATATTCTTAATCTGTTTAAAAAATTCTCTGTAATATAGATCAAAATCTGTCCTAGATGGAAGATGAGGGTTGAGGGAAGATGTTCTCAGTGGACTAAGTTGTATAATTGGAATAAAAACACGGTCTTGGCAGGTCTAGGCACTGGTCTGCAGAGAGGCCAGATCTTAAAAATGCCAATAAATTGATATGAGTGTGCATGGGATCAAGGCCTGTGAAAATCGATAAGGCCAGCTAGCCAGCTGCTGTGTGTCAGTGTAACTCCACAGAATTCGATTTGCACCAGTTGGTCAGCCACTGACGGTAAGACCAGAAATGTGTGTGTGTTTGTGTGTGTGTGCCACGGGGAAAACCGCTGCAAACCAACGGCCCCACAGAGCTCCACTCACCAGATGCTTCATGGAGACGAGCTGCTTGAGCATTTTCTCAGGAAACACAGAAAAAAGCAAAACACAGCATGTGAAGCAGGATTTCATAGGCACATCAGGGTGGCCACGGAGAGCAGCTGGTGGGCAGGGGGGGCAGTGGGATGGATGCTGCCTGCACACAGCACTTGGCGCTAATTGTACTCATTGGACCTCAGTGTGTTCCTACTAAACCTGTGTGGAGATGCTGCTATATCAAGCGTGGCACTGCTTTAATGCTTTGAACTTTGGTAGGGATGCTTGTCTAGAAACTACGCTAACAGAAAAATCCACAAAGCATGTGGTTTGTTTTCCAGACTGTAAGTAATCTTGTTTGATTTTTGTAGTAGCTATTGGGTCTGATGGCGCTCTCCTTATTTGCAGTGAAAGGGGCAAAAGTAATTGCTGTCTCGCTCAATGTTGTGAATAACTATTGAAGTCACTGAAGTCAGCATTGGCTGTGAAAGCTTTTTCCCTCGTTGAATTAATTTTGGTGTGCAAGAATTCATTAAATAACAAGAAAACAGATGTTGATTGAGTATTGCAAAGCTTCTCATAATTGCAGTTATTCCTTCTTGTCCTTTATTTATAAACCGAATCCATACTAGAACTGCACAAGCAGCTATTCATTTAAAAAATGACAGTAACAAGTAGCTTTGCAAACACAAATAAGAATTTCCCAAAAGGGAAAAGTTCTATTTCCTATACTAGAGGGGGAGGCTTGAAGCCCAGACCTTGGCTAGGGTCTCTCCTGTTACCTGTGTACGAGCCAGGAACTGAGGTTGGATCTCCCATACTCCGTTCCACCCCATACCTATAAGGCTGTCCTCTACTCTCTTACTTCTGCAAGCCATTACACTATAAACATGATAATTAGGCTGGTAGCAATGTTTAGCATTGAGTGTTTCTAGAGTATACTCATTCCAGCCTCCCTTGGGAGTAGAAACGTTGTTCTTATGTCAAAGATAGGGAAACTGGGACACAACACTTTGTCCAAACTTGTGTGACCATTAGGATCAGAGTCCTTCAGCTCCAGAGTGTGGCCTAGATCAGACCTGCAAACTGTGTTTGTTGCCTGTCAGTACCAGCTACTGCCAGTGAATTAAATAATAGCTTGGCGGAAGAGGAAAATTAAGCAGTACTGACAAGGGAGACAAGGTATGCTTTTCAATGAGACCTGAAAATTGAGACAGAGTTGATTAGGCTCATATCACTGTGATCTAGAGATGCTAAACAACCTGCTCCCTGCAGCTACAACAGTGGGAATATCGACCAGATGGAACTGCTCCCCCTGAAATGTAATAACGCATTAGGGAAACCTACACAGCGTGGTACCTAAATGCTTTTTGAGTTTATTTGCAAAGAAGGTAGTGTCAGAGAAGCACATTGATGCACTGGAAGAATGATGGCTGTAGGGGCAGCAGCTGCCCTGTACCCACACATACCTGCCTGCCAGGGCTGCCTGACTTAGCAAGGGTCCTGGAATCCAGGAGGATCGTGTCCTGGTGAATCCCCTGCAGTGCACGTTAGGAAGCATCTGCAGCTCTGCTCCCCTCCAGAGACTGTGCTCTCACTCAGCGATGGACTTGTGGCAACGAGAGAGCAGAGCTGTATCGCTACCAGAGGTCTGCCTGCTCCTTTTATACTGAAAAGCCACAGTTTGTTGGAATGGGAGAGACTGGGGACTGTTCACAAGCTTCCCAGCTTCCAAGGTTTTGGAAAACCTTTCGACAAGTTCCTTTGGTTGCACCCAGCCTTTCTGGTGGCCTGCTTTGCCGTTAGTGCTCTTGTAATCCTATTTGCCCCATGACGAACCTGCAGGGAGCAGAAGGGCTCCCCAGTCTGCCTGCCTGCTGCCAGAGGTGCTCCTGCTGACCAAGGGAGCAGTTTGTGCTCTGGGAGTCCTGGCTGTGGCTCCAATTAGGGACCTTGGGTGGCGAAGGGGTCATAGCATGTACAGTTGGAGGCAGAGAGGGTACAGAAGGCTTTCTGGAAAATAAGTGGTATTTCTGACTGACTGGGTGCCGTGGTGATTTTACAGGGCTCTTCTGCCTCAAAGAGGAGCAGTGGAGAAGTGGAGGTGAGGGGGGATGGCTCAGCATTGATTAAGCTGCCAGTTCTGCTAATGTCACTGTGGACACAGCCACTTTCCTGTTCTTTGCCAGCAGCAACTTAAATAATAAGATGCAGAGGGAGAAGGAGGGAGTGTCAGAGCTGAGCTACTCACAGTGCTGCTGGCAGTATTTAGATGAGAACTGGTGGTGTGATGGATGGCAGCGATGCAAAGATACATGGTGAGCAGCGCTCTGGAAACACAGGCAGATTAAGTAGGACTGTGCTTGACTAGTCTGAAGGTGACTCTACCAAGAGCCAGTTGCTAGATGCTAATCACTTTCTGTCCTCAGCAAATAGTAGTTGTACTGAACTCAGCTGTGGGTACAGTTCATGCAAATATGTTGGCAGGTGTGCTTCCACGTGTTGGCTTGGACCTGCACGCAGTGTTGCTTGCTGCTGGCCAGGCTCTGCAGTTCGCGGGCAGGGAAGAGTTTTGTTTGGCCCTGGGCAGAGTGTGACGAGCAGAGCTGCACTCCCAGCCCTGGCGGAGCTGTGCATGGTGCAGCTGTCCTGCTGTCCTGTCTCCATGCCCTGGTCCTGCTCCCTGTGCCCCCGCCAATTAGCTGTCTTACTGGCTCAGTGGGTGGCACTCTTATCATACCATGGTTTGAAGAGATTTTTTTCCATGTTTTACCTTCCTTCTGGCAGGCAGGGACTATCTACACAGCTCTAAGCACTCCTAACTTCATGAGCAAGTACCCGGACAGGCAGCGGTGTTGCAGGCATTGACATGAACAAGTGGGCTTTGAAGGGTCTGGACGCTGAGGGTGCCTAAGTGGTAGTGTAGTTATGGGAAGTGTCACCAAATCTTGTGCTTCACACACTGGCTTTTTACGTTACATGGCCGGACTTGAACTTAGGCCCCACGATACATCGATATCCCACAATCAGAGTGAATGGAAAAGTTTTCTATTATTATAACTTTTAAATTTTATCTATTTTTTTATAAGCTTGATGTGTGCTGTATACAGCTCTGAGAAGAATCGTCTGTACAGCCAGTTGTGCTGGGTCCGCGTCTCCCTGGTCATTACAAAGACGTGATCTTTTGACATCTTTCAAAACAGTGCGTCAAGCTATTTCCAAGGAGGTTTCTGCTTAGAAATGAGTATAGTGCTTTAGTTCTAATTCTGTAGGAGTTAAATTGAATGTTAATAACATCTCCAGCACTGGGCTTCCCATATAGAACATTATGGATATCTATCTAGTGGTTCCAATTAACCAGGGGCACCGTCTTTGCTGTCGGTTTCATCCAAGGACAAAAGCAATTCGTTAGGATAGCAAATTGCCTTCTACTGCTGCAAATTAGCATTAGACTGTCACTGCAAAAATAATCCATACTGTCTGGATTATGGCAGTGAAATTGCTATAAGTGAAAGCTGTTTTCTGAACTAATATTTAGAGAAGATGAGAGAAAGAGAGACATGAGGACATTATTAAATAGACTTCAGTTTTATTTTATTTTATTTTATTTTTTTTGAAAGAGGTTGGCTTTCTCCTGAAGGGGTAATGTACATCTATCTTGCAGGGAGTTTCCTTAGAGGGTTTAAATGGAGAGTGAAGCTCTAAGAGCGAAGTGAAAATGGAGGAAGAAATATACTGCCATGGGAAGCTCAGAAATGAGACATTGGGGGTTTCAGAGAGTGTTCATAAATCCTCTCCTGCCCAGAGGGCATTCCTGTGTGACCATCAAAATGACACACATGCAGCTGTCTGGTGGTTTGCTGCATCTCTAGGCTTGATGGACTTTGCTCTGGGGATGGGTAAACCTCCAGCTGCTCAGAATGGCAGTTTGTTTCCCTTAACAAACATGCTCAAATCTTTACTTGAACTGTTCAAGTCCACAAAATTAGATTATAAATTGTTTCAAATGGTTTTTCAACACGTTTTCCTGGCTAGGGCCTGGAAATATGAGAGGCTGTCAACATCTGAAAACCTGCCCTGCCCGAGCACTGCTTCACCGTTACATGAGGAGCTGGATCAGTGCTTATGCCTGGGGCCTCCTAAGATCCCTGTCACACCTTTGACTTAACAAAACGCACAATAAGGTACACCTCACTAACACAACGGGGAAGAAACCAGGCACTTCCCTAACTGGCTTGGCGATAGGCAGCGAGAGCAGCAAAAAGCAGTCCCTAGCTGGTTCCCTGGGGCAGTACAGCTCGCACAGTTACATGAAAGCATCCACTTTGGGTAAAAGGAGGCAAAAGGCGAGTCAGACGTGCTGCAGGCAACAAAGTGAACTCTTCAAAGTGGGCAGAGCTGAGGGCAGGGTGGGGGCACGGTGGCAGCCGGGGGCTAGGGCAGGCATGCCAGGACCCAGGAAGGCAGCGTGCTTCTGAGCCAGCAGTGCTGGGAACGGTTTGGCTCTGATCACCTCATCAGCTCGGGCATTCTGGAGATTTAGAGCATTGAAAAACAGTTTAATAATAACTGACAAGATATTAGCATTGATTTTTAACATGCTGCATGGGTATAATAAAGGAGTAGGTATATGATGGATGACAACTGTGCAAAGCGCTTGTTTGGCTTTGTTCAGCTGGTGTTGACTGAAAAAGATGAAAGAGAAAAAAGGATCTTCTCGTACTGCCATGAATCTTAACGATGTAAGGCTCAGGCCACCAAGGGTATAACAAATATCTAAGCCTCCCTTAACATCTCATGGAATAACACTGATACAGAGATTGTCTTTAGGCATCAGATATTGTCTCTGTAGCAAAGCTTTTATTTGCTTTTATTTAAAAAAAAAAAAAAAAAGAGTTGGAAGTATGGCTCATGAGTGCGGACTGGGAAGGAGAACAGCTATTTCCAAAGCTATTGCCAATCCCCTTACATGGACATGCTTTGCCTATCACTCTCCAGTACGAGTACTCGAGAGGGACTCGTGAGTTAACACATGAATCTGAACAGAATTGCATTCATCGGTTTCAATTTATTACAACGCCTAAGGTACAAAAATAGGAGCCTTTCAAGAAATGTATTTTAAAAAGAGACCAGAAAGTGATTAGAAAAGGGGAAAAAAAAAAGCCAACAGCAACAACAAGCTTCTGAAATAATGCAAGCAGTTGTACATATTTCCTAGCAGTGAAAGAATTAAAATCCAGGCATTTTATGACTTGGATAAATCTTAAGTTTCCCTGTGTGTACATTTGTGATTACAAATTTGGAGAAAGACTTCTGCAGGAAGATGAAAGCCCTCCTGGTATGTGAGGACTTGGCTCTCCTTGCTCAAATACAGGCATGTTTTCCAGATTATTTGCTTTGTGATAGACAGACAGCTCTAAACCCAGGTCTTTCAGTCTCTTAGCAAAACTCTTGAAAGTATTGAATGCATGTGTAATACACGGGATTCGGGGAAACTGAAACCAGTTGTATATCTGCTAAAGAGAATAGAAAATCTGCAAAAAGGAGTATGAAATTGGGATGTTTAAGAGGACAGGAACACGGTAATTTCAGAGCACCTGGAGCAGATGCAGCACAACCTGTATTTGCAGGACCAGATCTGTGGCAAATCTGACCCCAAAAAAGTTTGGGTATTCAGTTAATGCACTGGAAAATATTAAACTTTTTGGATATTTAAGTGTTTAGTTGACCAACATATGTGGGTTTGAGGCTGACTATGGCAGCTGCATGAAGCTCAGTCTGGTAAAATGGGTAGAAACCCAAGCTGTGATATGATGGGAAGACGTAGATGCATTCCTGAGCTACCCAGTTCAAAGCTGGTGCCTCTCAGAACCGACAGCGGCAGGCAGGCGTTCCCTTTGGAAGAGCGGTTTGCGAGGCTGGACAGATCATATTTAAGTGTTTGCAAGTATTGCCATTCCCCTCCCACTCCTGCAGACTCGATGCTGTTACCTCTCCAGCACAGCAAGGCCCTGCCTTCTCCCAGTTCTCCCAGTAACACACAGCCAAGTGCTGCATCGTTTCCGAATGGCCCACGTACCTGAAACTGGTGACCCAAGTAGATGAAAAACAGGCAGGGCCAGGATACTGTCAGACATTCAGGATTAATTTAATTAACCTGGCTTATATTTTATTATGCCAATACTGGCCTTTCATAAGACATCAAGGTTTTGGGGGCTCAATCTGGCGAGTAAGGTCCACAACTGCTAAAGTTTGTTCTGTTTTTCAGAACTTCTGCCTCCTACCATCCAGATGCAGTCTGTTCACACACTTAGAAGGTAAAAGGTAGAATAAGAGTATCTATACAGTGGAGGAATACATGTTTCTGAGATGGTATCGCAGGCTGTTGTGCACAACTGTGTGTCTTCCAACAAGCTGTAAAATGGCTAGTGTTTGCATGCACAACCTTTCTTTTGCTGGGAAGGATTTCAGCTTTTCAGATGTCTGAAAACACAAAGAGCAGCTGTGCGTGTAGCCTGTTAGCTCCCCTCCAGAGCAGGATGACTGCTCATAAAGCAAAAGCAAACACTCCAAACTGGCTTCATCTAAACCACCCTGCATCGCTGCTGTTACTTGTCTACTAATGGAGGGCCAGCTGTCTGGTCAGTGAAACAGAAGCATCAAATTACAGAAATCACAGAAAATGGAGCCTGGGAGCCCCTTAAAGTCACCTGGTCCATCTGTTGCCCTAGGGTGCAGCCAGCTTACCTACGCTAATTCCCTCTGGTTTCTCTAACCCCTTCTCAACAATCATCAGTAAGGGGAGGTTCCGGAGTTACCCACAAACATGGGAAGAGTAAAAGATGTGCTAATAGCTGAGCAGCTAATAGGCTCTCTCTGTGAGGTTGATCTGATGTAGAAAACATCCACTGCTGAAGTATCTGTGTGGTTTGCTAATGCTCCAAGGAAACACGCTGATCCTGTGGAGACACACGGATCTTAGCACTGGAAAATGGGAAACACGTGCTAGTTTCTGCCTGTGGGATTGTTGGTAGTAATCTGCACGGGTAAATTTTTGGCAAGATGGGATTTTTTTGGACTAACATACTTATGTGGTTGCCTTTAATTGTAACAAACATGATTAGCCCACAGTTCTCCAAGAGGGGCTGTACTGTGAAGGGGATGGGAAGGTTTGCTTCCAGCCTCCACAGGCAGCACTCATGGCTGATTCCTTTAATTAACACACAGAGGCCGTTTGGGCTGTACAGTGATGAAGCACATCCTGCGTTTGGTGTGTCGTCCTCTTCTGTCCCTTCTCCAGACCTGGTGGGTCAGGAACTGTGACAACAGGGGAGTCTGCAAGCTGCAGGGCCTTGGAGAGACCTCCCTGTGCTCTGGCTGCCTGCTGTGCCACTGCCCCTTACCAGCGTTGGTGCCAGGCTGTAGCTGGGAAAAGCCGTGTCGCTGCACTGGAAAATGACCCTGGAAAATGAGACAATTCAGAACTAATCCCAGGCTCTGCTGCATGGCAGCATCTCTGAATGCCTTATCAGCTAGAGATGAAGAGTAAGCGACTCTTGGACATTACCACCTATGCAGTTTCTGAATTGTACTAGCCATAAAATCTTTTAAGCCTTTTTTTCCAAATGCACATAATTCACAGAAAGATGGGGAACAAACCAGTAATGGAAAAGAGCAAGTGTAAGCTAGTTAATAGGCCATACTGCCATTTACACTCAGGCTGAATGTAAAAAGCTTTTTCAAAGCAGTTTCAAGGAAAATGAGAATCAACCCTTTTGAACCTGTGCTGTTCTACACAGTCTGAGGAACTCGCACAAAATGGGTATTCCCTTTTTCAGTTTATGGAACATAAACCATAGAATATTATTATTTTTTTAAATAATAACCATTCTGGATCTGCTGTGCTTAATATTGTGAAATTCTGTAATTCCAGGGATACAGAGTAACTTTCTAAAACCTGCTTCCCCATACCAGGTACTGCAGGTTTTGTCATCAATTCCTAACGTACCAGCAGCTCTCTGCAACACCTTGGCTTTTTGTGGCCTCATATTCCAGTACTTTCCTATCCTGAAGCTTCCTAATTTACAAGGTATAGTCAGATCCCCTCAGCCTAGGTTTCTTCAGTGAGTGAATAAAGCTGCTGGAACTTATCCCAGAACAAATCAGATGCTGGTTGTTCTCTGTTTCCCTCCAACCTGTTACACCTTGTATGCTCTGCTTTCCTACCTGCACACATTAAGGTCTCAGCAATCAAGCAAGAAGTCTCTCTTCACTCTTGCATATCAAGCAAAGCAGTGTTAGGTCAACATACAAAAAACCTCTTCTCTTGCTAATTAAAATTCCCTGTGCCCAGTAGTGTGTGTGTGTATAAATAAATAAATAAATAAATAAATAACAAATATATATATTACTTGTTTCCTAACCCAGGATTCCTAGAGTTTGTCTTAGTTTCACTTTCCGGCCTGGCTTAGGAAGCATTGTACTTAAAGAAGGATGCTAGTCAAGATCTGAGGGTCTGAGGGGTTGCATTTTCTTTTTCTCCATATGACTTTTGCTCTTTTTTTTTGTAGATTTGGTTGAGTAGAGCTTTTGCCTGGGTATTTTAAACCCATTTTAGAACGAGGCCCCAGAAAAAGAATCAGAAAGATGAAAGTATGAGCAGAAATTCTTGGGCACAGAAAACTTGAGCTAAAACTCTAAGACCCCAAACTTTCAGATACTTTTTAATGTCTGCACACGCATCAAGAACAAAATATCTATTGGAAGATAAATGTTGCCAGTAGTTCTCAACAAATCACCAGAAGTTTTGGATATGCAATAAATTGGACATTTTTTCCACTTCTTTAAACACCACAGTATAATCAGAAATAAATAGATAACTGCTGGTTTCAGCACAGCTTCATACCATCCAGGAAATAAAGTGTCAGACACATCTTTTATGTAAAAGCAGAAATTTCATTAAGAAACAACAACTGAAACACTTTCTTTGTTAAGCATAATTTGCAGTTCAAAGACACTTGCCTTTCAAAATCTCTGCTTTGATTCCTGTCAGATGCAGAGGCAGTGATATGTGACATGACATACATCAGTTAGCTCTCAGCATAAAAAGATGTGATGATTTTTCTTTAATTGAGGGGATGGGAAAGCAACTTTTTTTTTAATGAGCTTGAGAAATGATTTTAAATGGCTGTCAAATATTTGGCATCGATTAGTAGATAATTCAACTGAATAGAAGATATTCAAATTCTGTTTTTGCCCAATCCCAATGCTTTGCTTTCGAAAGTATTTTACTTTCTAACATTTCAGGCATTTATAGAATAGTTTTTTGTTTGTTTGTTTGTTTTTTATAATATATATATATCCTATGTTCAAATTTGCCTGCTGACTTCAGTATGCCATTCTGATGATTTCTGGGGAGACCGGTCACCTCTTCTCTAATGGTGTATTCCAATTTACATGTTTCAAAGTAGTTCTATTTTATTTTTAATTTCCCTGTGTTATGCGTTTTTTTTTGTTGTTGTTTGTTTGTTTTTCTTCTAGTTGGCTGCACTAGTACTCCTTTTTCTTTATTCCCCACTGACTCTCAGCATATTTTTATATAACAGGTTGTTATTGTTTTGTGTACTTTGTGTATTATTTTTCTTAAACTTTGGATTCTATAATTAGCAAGATCCTGCCTTTCTCTTTTAGAAATCCAGCTAGAATAAAATGTGAGGAGCAGAGGAACTTGTAACTGTGAACTGCTCACAGCAGAAAGCCAAGGTCTGTGCTCCAGCTGAGAGCTCAGAAGAGAGTGGGTGGCTGGTCCTGCCTCACCCTCAGTACCTCGCGTGGCCTTGCTGACCGCATGCATAACCAGCAGGTTATTTCTAGGAGGTCAGAATCTGCTCCTTCAGATTTTACACAAGCTGGAAGCGGTGCTTCAAGTTGTGTAAAAAAGAAAAACTGAAAAGGCAGTGGAAATAATCCCTCATGTAAGTGAGTTTAAAATCAGGCTATGAAAATAACTGTATAGGTTAGTAATGATTGTACATCCCTGTTTCTGTCTGCATCAGTGGTTCAAGATTATAAATATAACTCAGCTGTCTTCCTTCTGTGTTTGCTCCTCACACTGTGCTTTCTCTCTCTTCCCTGGATACCAGGCTTGTAGCTGGGGAGTGTGACTGACTCTGTCTCTGTCTCAGTGCACTGTAAAAAAGCAAACATCTGTAGCAAGAAGCATACTGGAGGCCTTGGTGGAGGAGGAAGGTTGTATTCTGAAAAATCAAATGTTCAAAGGAGCCATAGCTGCTGCTTCGGGCAGAGTGACTCAGCCCTCTGGGCATGGGTTTGCCAACATAAATGCAGTTTAACTCAGCGTTTCCATGAAACCGATGAACTGACTGTCATAACTTGAGGTCTGCTACTGCCGTGTAAAAACTTCCACCCGCTTGAGTGAACTTTTTGCTGTGGAAAAGGGAAGAATAAAGCCAGCACTTTTGATTTATCGTCCGCGCAATGCTGCTATCTAACTAACAGCAAGACCCAGAAGCACTGTATGAACACCCAGTAAGGCAAAGTTCCTGCCTTAAGGACTTTTGGGTCTACATAGGAGAGGAGATCGGGCAGGAAGTGAACAAGAGCAGCCAGAGGTGGTGTGACTGACCCAAAGATGATTCAGAGGTCCCAGTTCCAGGCTGCTCCTTGTCCTAAGACCTTTGCAGAACTGAAGTCCTCTCATAAGTTACACATCCTTCACTCAACAAAATGCAGCTCTGCTTTCTTGTACATCACAACATGGAGGAGTGTTGCGTCTGGTCTATGTGAAGAGAATAAACTAAAATAGGAAGTGTGTAGATGCTACAAAATATTTTGGGAACTCTTTCACACATGAACTACCTTTGTGCACATCTGAGAGCACAGTAAATAACATTGATTTCTTTTTTCGGCAGCTGAGTCTGGAAACCTAACTCTAAAAATCATGATAATGCAGTTGGAGACCAAAAATACACTGTAAGTGTGCATGCAGAACTAATGTGACTCGGGGTTTGACTTTGGAAGCGGTCTGCAGATAAGGAATGATTTTTCAGAAGTATTTGTTGAACAGTGTGGAAAACCCCTACATCTCAGTAAGTTTCAAGATACTTGAAAGATAATGTAGAAAACAGAAAGAAGGGTATCAATATTTATTTTTTAATGCCTGATCTTGACACACATGAGTAGTCTTGCTTGGATGCAAACCCCTTTCTCCTGGTAAACCTTCGCCACGTTTGTACAACACAATAACCCAGACTATTTTCATTCACCCAGCTGCCCGGTATGGCACCCTATGGGTGAAAGATCTGCATGTCATCAAATCCTGTACTGAATGGTTTTCCTTTAAAGACACCATTTTCAATTTATCTCAAAGTCCAGCTTAGCTCTAAGTATCTCTTTTATGCTGGTACCACCAAACTGTATCAACATTATAGGATTATGAAGTGGGATCACTTACCCTGTCAGCTCTCTGCTAGCATTATGGCTTCACATTGATATTTCCAGCAGAGCAAATGCTATATTTTATTAGTTACAGAGATTCATTGTGCATCCAGAAACTGCCCTCTGCACCCTGCTTTCATAATAGGATTCAGTACAGCTGAGCAAATACAACCTCTGTAATATATATGAAATACAAGAAGATAATAGGAGCAGGATAAACTCTCTGATTAGCTATAGTGTGCACTGTGAATCAGAAATACAGAGATGCTTTGCAAGATGGGGAAGAAAGGAAAGGGAAAATGTACTTAAGGTCTGCCATGAAGGCCTAGTAAACCCTGCTTAAAGGATTTCTATCCTAACCAACTCTCCGTAATCCATACCAAAGGCCCGAATGAGATCACTACTTCAGTATATTTTCAAGCCAGACTTTACATTCTTCACACTGCAGTCAAATTGCAGGGGAAAAAGAAACAAAACAAACCCAGTCCAATGCACCAGTCGTTAGCAACCTCCAAAAAACGAGCTGACAGCAACCCCCCAACCCAAACAGACTGAGCTGCTTGTTCCTACTTACCTCCATTTGTCTCTTGGATATTTCAAGCAAAGGCTCATTTTGTCCTGCAGATTCGGTGCCGCTGCTCAGTATTATCTTGCCTGATCATAAAAAGGCTCCTGACCAAAAGGAAGAGGAAAGCAATACGTAAAACAAACACAGAAGCCCAAGAGGAAAGCTACACCCAAAAGACCAGCACTAATAGCAACTGAGAGACAGGGAAGGAGGGAACACTCCCCGTTACTAACTTTTTCCATTGATACATCAGCTACAAAACAATTTTTGCTGCAAACTTCTCTTCCTTCTTGCAAGCAAAGCTTTGCTGTTTTTGTAGACCTCAGATAAACTGCATGATGAACGTGGGGTTGGTGTGATTGTGGTTTTGTGTGTGTGTGCTTTTTTTTTGTTATTATTATTTTTGTTTTCCTTTTTTGGACCAAGTAAGCAAATTAGTGAAATATGAACTAGAAACTCAGCTGACCACTTTAAAAGCACAGTGCTGGGCAGCAGTTGTCACAAGGTGCGTTTGTCCATGCTTCACTTTTGTGTTTTTAATTCAGAAATCCTCCGCAGGAGAAGAGAGATATTTGAAACAGCTGCCTATGGGACTTTTTGGCCAGAGAGCCTTCGTGCCGCAGAGGTGAATGTTTAGATGATTAATAACTTAATTTTTTAAGAGCTTGATGGGCAGGCAGGGAAAATATGCCACCCTGTCCTTGCCTCAGAGGTATTTTTAGTGCCAAAAAAGAACTTTTATTGAGAAGGAGAGCTGATGATTTCACCTCTAAAGACTTCAGGACCAGAGGGACTTGCAGGGGGCAGAGCAGGACTTACTGCAGCAGCAGGAGCCGCTGGGCCCTGCGGTGCCCTCACACCGTGCCCGGAGGATTTCAGCCTCCCCAGGGCTGCCTCTCAGTGTAGGTCACCGAGTAGTGATGTGTGTGAGTGCCCACGACGGCTGCGTGGAAACTTTTCCCACTGACATTTAAGACGTGGCTCGGAACAACCAGCAAACAATTGGGTCTGAATTTAAAAAGTTTTGACAGCTCCATTTTGCCGAGCATTAGTCAGAAAGGAAAGCTGATGGATGTGTCATGTTTGAAAATTCCCAGGGTGCAGGAAACTCATTTGGTTTTGAAAAGTTAGGATCAGATCTTCCCCTTGTTTCAGATCAAGTCTGGACCTACTTCGGGGAGGCTGGCGGAGCTGCTCTGACAGAAATTAAGGTCGTGCCATTTACCAGGGTAAATGAAAGCTGCCTGGAGGCCAGGCAGAAAGTGCTGCGTACAGCAGCAGAGCTGGGAAGGAGCAGCTGCAGCCAGTCGGGCTGACACCGCTCCCAGTAAAGGTAATTTTAATGTGCACACACACACACGCACACCTTTAACCCTCCTGGCGACACCTTGCTGTTGCAGGCCATGTATAAAGCTGCCAAGTTGGCTCCTGGGGAAGAGAATGTCTTCTAGCCCCTGCCCGGGACATTCAGAGGCCTAAAGGCACTTGGTTCCCAACTGCCCTTAGGCACAAGAGGGGCAGAGGTGTCCCCAGCCCGGAGTGACCCATTGCCTTTGGTCTCTCATTGCCTTTGGTCTGTGAATGGGTTTCAGAGCAGAGGGTGGCTGAGCTGCATCTCTGAAGCCCCTGCGTACAAAACCAGACCTTTGCCAAGACGAGAGGAGCAGCCCCTTTTAAAACTCCTTCCGGATCATTTCTCTCTGCTCGTTTCGGTCTGGCACAACAAGGAGCCACATGGCAGCTTGCTTTTTTCCCCTTTCCCATTTCTCTCTCAGAAAAAGCATCCGGCAATGCTGTCTTTGGGGCTGGTTAAAAGCTTGACATACCGACTCTGAATAATTGAGCCAGGTTAATGGCAGAGCATCATTTACATGCCTTTCAATTACTTTTAATGAGCCTGGTTGGTGCAGGTGTTTGGAGTAATTGCCAGCTATAGATTTATTTGGTTTTGTACTTGCTCGCTGTTCACAAAGCTGGTCATCTTAGAAGGGAAAATCAGCGGAGTAATTCCAGCACAATTATATTTAAGCTACTGGTTTGCAAATGGCATTTGTGTAGGTCGGAGCAGAATATTTTCTTCCTCGTTATGAACGCAGCATTTTGAGCACCGTAGGTGACTTCATCAGGATTACCAGACCCTGCCATACACACCACCAAGGGCATGGTGCACAGCCAGCCCTGGGGTTAGTTACCTCCCAGACAAATGGAGTTGTCTCCCTTCCCTTCCCTTCCCTTCCCTTCCCTTCCCTTCCCTTCCCTTCCCTTCCCTTCCCTTCCCTTCCCTTCCCTTCCCTTCCCTTCCCTTCCCTTCCCTTCCCTTCCCTTCCCTTCCCTTCCCTTCCCTTCCCTTCCCTTCCCTTCCCTTCCCTTCCCTTCCCTCTGTATCGTTCTCTGTATTAATTTTACTTATGCTTGAGTCCAAGATGTTTCTGTTCTAATTAGTTACAATTATATAACTGCATCTTATTCCATGGATACCCTTCCTTTGCAGTGCTGCTTGCCTGCCCACGTGGTGACCTGGTTTGGGGGTTTCAATGGGCAGAAAATAGGCTGCAGGTCTGTTCTCTGCCCATGTACGGCCCTGAACCAGGTCTCCAAGAAGGCAGGCAGCAACGATGGTTGTGAAAGGGAGGTGGTAGGGATGGATGGCCTGCTCAGGGCACTGTGTATGGGGAGGGGAGCTGAGGGGGGTCAGGTTATCCTGTCTGACTCTTAGATTGTCTGTGTCGGGCTGGGTGGTGACTGCGGGCACATGGGGATGCTGCCACCAGTGCAGATGAGAGCTGGTCCCTCTGTTGCTGCGCTCACATTGCCAGGAAATACCCGGTGCCACGGCAATTTGGCACCACGCTGAAGGGAAGCATTTCTGCCCAGAGCCCGGCTCAGCAGCGCACTGAGCAGCACAGCAGGAGCCGGGTGGGCAGCCGGGCCCAGCTGGGAGGGTGCTCGGAAGGATCAGGGCACCAACAAACAGTCCCTGCTCTGCAATCTGCACGTGCTGCTGGCGCACTGGCAATGTGGGTGTATTTTGAAGCCTGCCGGCCTTACCGCAGGGCAGTTTGGTGGAGCTGAGGACAGCCCTAGGCCAGCAGGGCTGCAGTCAAGCTTTAATTCTTCAAGACAAGGTCATTACTGATTTGCTTGCCTCGCTGACATGTTTTGCCGATCAACTTATTCACTGAGTGTGGCCCTTTGCACAGCAGGGAGCTTCGACACTGGGAAAGAGCTCTCCATGAAGCTTTAAGTAAGATTTTTTATTTCTTTATTTTTGTGTGCATTTGGAAGAAGCTCCGTGCTGACATGTCAACATGATTTTCTTCCATCTGTATGTGTTTATCCTCGAATTAGAACAACTCAGAAGCTGTATAAGGGGAAAATAATTTTAGCCCATCTAATACATCCGGGAGGTCAAATTCAAGATCGGCCCCTATTATATATTTTCTGGGGGTAATGTTCTAGTTGATGTGTTGCCTTGCATGGAGGATTTTTTTAGCTCAATAGCTAAAAAGGAGGTTCAAAAGCCAAAAGAGGTTTGCAGAAGCCGTAGTCTCACCACCCTCTTGGTAACTCTAATGCCACTGTGCTACCAGCATTCATCTCTGCAGTGTTGACACTTTCTCTTCCCAAATCAACTTTTAATAAATGTTGACCATCCCAGTCAAATTCTCTGGTCTACCGTTGTTTATATTTGCAACTGACAGACCCTCTAATTTTCTTTTTTCTTTTCTTTTCTTTTCTTTTCTTTTCTTTTCTTTTCTTTTCTTTTCTTTTCTTTTCTTTTCTTTTCTTTTTTCTTTTCTTTTTTCTTTTCTTTTTTCTTCTCTTCTCTTCTCTTCTCTTCTCTTCTCTTCTCTTCTCTTCTCTTCTCTTCTCTTCTCTTCTCTTCTCTTCTCTTCTCTTCTCTTTTCTCTTTCTTTCTTTTTTCTCTTTTTCTTTTTTCCTTTTCTTTTTTATTTTCTTTAATTTTTTTTCCTCTTTTTCTTTTTTCTTTTTTTTCCTTTTCTTTTTAATTTTCTTTAAAAATTTTTTCTTTTTCTTTTTCTTTTTTTTCTTTTTTTCTTTTTCTTTCTTCTCCTTTTCCCCCCCCCTCTCTCTCTCAACACAGCTTTGCAGCTGAAAGTGCTACAGGCTTGCCTCTTTAATATGACTATGCGAACCCCATCCGTGGCTCTGTGGTGTATGAGTGGTTTGCAGAGTGCAGCCTGATGGCTCTCTCTGTTTCTGTGCCACGCTTCTGTCAAGCTGGAAGCATTAAGTCCCTTCCTCTCTGACAGCATTAGAAGGCATTTCCACAATGGTGGAGTTTTATGGCTAAGTCTCATTATCAGCTCTCCCAGTGGTGTGGGGATGGACGGGGGCAGGATTTCCATTTCCTAGGACAAGGCGATTTGCCCTTAATTGACAGATTTTCCAAAGAGCCTGACAAAGCTGTATTGAACATTTGCACAACTTTGGCCTTCACTGACTTGCTTGGAGTCATCAGTGAACAAGTCCGTGAGTGTCAGATTGAAGCTGCTGACTTGAGGAGAGAGTGGATGCCTCGCACGGTGTTACAGACTCTTCTACTGCAGTTTGACATTATAGACTCCAAGGTTACAAACTTGGGCTTCTCCAGAGTTAAGGCTACAGCTTATCTGACAGCTGAGGAGGCACTCTCCAAGTCTAATTTCCAGATTTATGTACTCAGACTTTGCCTGCTAGTCTTTCAGCTCTCAGAGCACTTCAGTGGCTTGGGCCAGAGGCAGCATATAGGTTAATACGGTCAGCTGTTTTCTGTAACATAAATACGCGTAATGTGAGGTGATGTCCATTGCAATGAAGTCCTAATGAACTCCACAGAAAGGCGGAGTTGATTGTAGTCAGCTTTGTTTGGGAACAGCGATCAATGCAAATTAAATTTGTTCTCACAACAGCAGCCGGAGCCCTGGGAAAGCAGAAAGGAGTTGGAAAAAGGCATTTTAGAAAAGATGTTAAAAAGTGATTTACAGGAGATTAAAGGGTGACATAAAATACTAGTAACCATAAAAAGCCTGGAGGCTACTCTGTAATTTGTTGAAGCAGGAAAACCTACTCTTGGGAAACAAAAGAGGAAAATAGAAATAGAGGAATCGACCTGTACTTAGAGGGGGGCTAGACTGTAAATTCATTGCAATCAACAGTAATTTTCCCACAATGGGTCAAGCCCATATTGCTCTGTTGCAACTGTTGGATGGGTATCTTGGTGCAGAAAATGGTGGAGGGCATCTACGTTACTTCTTTTAACGAGGCAGAATATACTGTCCTCTGCTCTGCAGACAGGATTGGGAATGACAGATCTCACCTACCCCTTGAGGCTGCCAGGTAGTTACAGTGCTCAGGTCAGCAGGCAACAGGAAAGTTAATTAGGTGCAATGATGTGATGAGGGTGAAAGGCGAGTTAGTGAAGGAGCGGTTGAAATTTTCTCTTCCATTCAGTAAAATATTAAAGCCTCTTCATGTTGTTATTCTCCCTTCCCTTCCCTTCCCTTCCCTTCCCTTCCCTTCCCTTCCCTTCCCTTCCCTTCCCTTCCCTTCCCTTCCCTTCCCTTCCCTTCCCTTCCCTTCCCTTCCCTTCCCTTCCCTTCCCTTCCCTTCCCTTCCCTTCCCATTGTTATCTGGCCTGTCCTGGCCTAATGTCCCTAAAATGGCTCAGCCTGACCAGAAAAACGCTTTCTTAGCGAACACAGCTTCCATAGGACGCTTCATGGGAGCGTATTCAGCGTGACAGAATTTTCCAAGTCACTTGAAACTGAAGGCCTCCTTCAACTGGAGAACAACTCCGAGCAGTCACATTACAACTTGGTATTACACAGTATGTAGACCAAAATGTAAGCTTTCACGAGGTTCAGCCTGTGCTTCTGACCCTGAAAAGGCCGGAATACGCGATTAAAACAGAGAAACTCGCGGAGCTCCCCTCTGATGCCAGGCACCCCCCTGAGGGGCCGCCCTCCCGCCCCAGGCGCTGCGCCTGCGCCTCCCGCCATGAGGCCGGACCCGCCCGCCACGCGGCCGCGGCGCCACAAGATGGCGCTGTCGCCATGGCAATGAGGCAGCGGCCTGGAGCTGCGTGTAGGGCTTTCAGCGTCACTTCTGTCACCCCGGCCCTGTGCGCACGTCCCGGGCTGTGCCTCACCCTGCCTCCACACAGCTGGAGCTGCAGGATGGCGTTCCGCCTGGCCTCAGCCTGTCCCTGTCACTGTGGCACTCATGGATGTCCTGAGCCGCACCTGGCTCTGCTTCCCCTCACATAGAGCCATGGCCCGTCCTGGTCACCCTGAGCTCCCCGATGAGGGAGGCCCAGCCAGCACAGGGATCTGTCTCCCTAATGGCCTCATGGCTCCCTTCAACAGCCCAACACGGCTTTAGTTCAAGGGGTTCAGGCCAACACACTCAGAAGTAGGTGCAACACCACTGAAGCTTTCTGTGGGCTTTCTAGATTACCTTAAATGCACTTTCAAAACAAAAACAAACAAAACAAAACAAAACAAAACAAATACATTAATATTGTGGCCAGCAATGTGGCAAGGATTACAGGGGAAAAAAAAAAAAAAAAAAAGAAAAAAAAAGAAAAAAAGGTTTTGAAATAATAATGTGGTAGAAAAAGTGATTTTGTACTCTACTGCTATACCTTTGTGTGAATAGATTGGCCCTATGAAAGGAAAGCAAACATGAACTTGACAGCAACCGGGTATAACTGCACTTGTGAAGAAAAATGGGTGCTTGTGTAGGGCTGACAGGAAATCTGAAGTTTGATGTGTAAAGGCCTACAGATCACCTCACCAGTGCAGCATCAAAATCACCTTCTTGCTTCCAACAAAAGAACATATTTACATCAGGTGCTTTCAGAAAGAGAATGCATTTCCTAAGGGAAGTTGGGTTTTTCATAATTTGATGTGCTTGTTGATTTCTTGAAGGTCACTATTCCTCCTACATTTTATTCCCGATAAACCTACCTGGATAGGTAGAAACAGCTGAAATTTTCTTTGCTTCCTGCTAATTTGGCCTCATAGTAATTCATGGCAAAGACATCACAAGTTAATTATGTTCTGGGAAACAAGATTTCCTATCACCTCTGTTACTAGCTGTTGCCATTTAATTTCATTGGCGTACCTCTTGTCAATAGAGTGCAAGGCACAGTAAACCTTACAGACTTTTCCATTTGTTTTTCATAAACATCTGCTAATGTCAGTTCTAATTCACTTCCTCCTCCTCTTACCTTTAATTTGAGCTGTTTCCTCATGAAAGTCTTTTGCATGTGAATAGTTGTTCCTGTCCATCCTTGAAGCTTCTCCTTTTCTGCGTTACATTTTTTGAAAAGAGGCGTCTAGCTGAGACAACAATATTAAAAACATGGAGGTGGAAAGTGGGAAGAGCTAGTGCAACTCTGTACAACTCTGCATACAAGTAGGAATGCTGCGCAGGAAGGGGAACTTGTGTTACTGTGCAATAATAACGGCAAGCCCGTTACTCAGTGTGGTTGGTGTTGGGTCTTACTGACAGTAGCTCCAAAGAGATTATGAAAATTTGGGAGTGAGGAGCCATGAAAACACTGAATGCCCCGGAAAATCTTCCCTGCAGGGAAAGCTTTCAGGGCAGCCCCATCTGTTTGGCTTTACAAATTTAAGGAAAATCTGATCAGAGTCTTAAGTAACCTTATAGAAAGAATGTGAGTTTGGTGATAAAACAATCTTAAGTCTACTAAAATAATTGTAAGCAGATAGTTGAGGGTAGTGGAATGTAGAGTTACAGTAAGCTGCAAAATCCTAGTGGGATGATTTGCTGTGAGAACAACTCTCTGGAGGCTTTGGTGGACCTCCATCCTTGGAAGTTTTAATGTGATTTACCTAAAAATCCTATGATTTAACATGGTTCTGCTACAGCATTTCATGAGCTTCTTTGGTAACAAAAGGAACTAGAGTCGGAACTCTAAAACCGTGGTTTATTTCTGGTAGACCAGCAAAAGCAGCCAGGAAAATAGTTTCAAGTAATGGTGCAAAAAAGGAATGGTCTGTCACATAGAAATTATTTTTAGAACAGCTGAGATTAAAGAAGTGACCCTGACCCAGAGGCTATTCCAAGATATTGGGTGATTCCTCATGCAGCCAAATTCCCTGGGAGGTTGTGAGCAATGTTTAGCGGGCATAAAATGCAATCTCATTTTCTCTGGGTAAAAACTTCACTGAGCTCCTGTCAGATTACAGGTGTGCATACTGGCAATGAAAGGAGAAGTCATATTTCCAAATCCAATTGTTTTGCTAAAATTCCCTATAATGAAACAAACTCAGCTGGCAATTTTATGTCCAAGTGTGGATAACTGAACGAGGATCTTTGCACTTTCCCTTCCAACTTATCTAACTGTTCAAGTCATCTACCTTGGCCTGAGGCAAAAAGTCTCAACCTTCCCCTCAGGAAAAAACGGGAGGTTGGCGGGGCAATGCTGCTGCTCAGCACAGCCTGCCCTGCCCTGCCAGCACCTTGGGCAATCCCAAGAATTTCTGATCTGCTCTCTTCTGCTGGTGGCTGTTCATGGGACTGTCATTCTGTTTGGTAGCATGGCAAGGAAACGGTGTAAGAGCAGGAGGGAGCAATGCTGGATGATGTACTCTTCTCCCATGTTACAGCAATACCAGATCAGAGTGTGAGCTCTGGTAACAAGCTTATATAGGTGGTGCTTCTGTGGTGAAAAGTGAACCCAGTATCCTGCAGGCTTGTACTCACCTTGTTTATGCAAAAGCTCAAATAGGTGGTGTTTTTGAGGTGAAATGTAAACCCACTATCCTGCAGGCTTGTACTCACCTTGTTTATGCAACCCTGCTTTGGATGATGCCTGCCCAGGTAACTTTTACACCTCGTCTTGCAAACGTTTGCTCAGGGTTGCTGTGCAAAGGTCTCTCCTTGCAACTTCCACCCTAGAAGGGCTGCATGTTAATGGGGAGGAAACTGAATCCTGTAACCCAAGCTGAGCCTGATGTGAATGAGTAAACTATGTGTAACATGAGCCACAACGCAAGCTCCGATATGAGAGCAAACAAACAAACTTGATATTTATCTGCCCAGCTGAAGATTCCTTTCTTGCTATTAGCATAGAAAAACCTGACCAGACCTGACCTAAATCCCTTTGAAATGACTATACATTGTTGCCCAATTCCTTTTGGTTCCTTCTCATAGATGCAGTTGGATAGGTGGCTGTTGCCAGTGTAACAGTTTGGAGAGGAAATAAAAGACCCATTAATCCCTTGAAAAATCCACGTGTGCTTTGCCCCGGGGCTCTACACTCAGCATGACCTCAGTTTACTGTGTTACTCACACAGAAATTTGCTTGTCTTTAGCCCTGGTGCCAGCAGTTCCTTTCTCTGCTGGGCTCTGCTGTCAGCCTCCTGGTAGCCCTTGCCAAGAGCACTTTCATTCAGTGTGCCTAATTTTGGCACCCTGTCTTGGGAACTGAAGATTTGCAGCATACCAAGGGCTAGCCACATCTGCACTGCATTTTTTCCTTATATCTTCTTCCCATTTTTTTTTCCTTGATCTCTAAACTTTGTCTTATCTCAAAGCTCGGTTTGTTTGATTCCATCTCCCACTTCGAATCTGACACTCCCTTTGTGTTTTGCTGCCACACAGTATTGAGAAGACACAGGTCTTGTAGGGCTCACGCCTCTGAGACACTGGCACTTACCCAAAATAATAATGCTCTCAGTGTACTTATTTCTTTGGAGTGGTCATGATGAGGGATTTCCTTTAACATCTGTAGAGGACACCTGGGTCTGCAATATTCTTTTACAAAGGTTATTGCAGCACTAGATAGATATTTTCTCGTCATTATACCAAGCACAGTACCTGCTTCCAGAGTCACTGCTTTAGTAGAGAGCCATTTTATTGAAGTATTACTCACTGATAGTGGTCATATTCATGCCACGGATTGCCAAATAAATATAACAATAAATGAGCAAATACTACCACATGTGCACATCCGAGAACTCGCAGTCACTGAAGATTATCAGTGCAGACAGACCGTAAAGCAGCCTGACAAGGGCTCAGTCCTGCAAAGGGCCTCACTTGCTGCAGGGGGTCCTCGTCCGTGGTGGTCCCAGCAGCTGTATTTGTCCGTGGTGGGCTGCCAGCCACTTCTGCAGGCTCAGAGCTGAGACCAGCAGGAGGCAGGCCTGATGGCCAGCACGTATGTGCCATGCAACAGCGGCCACCTCTTTGAATTTCCGACCTGTGGTCACCAATGTCCACCCCCCTTACCTCTGTGAAGCCTCTCCGACGCCTTTTGCGTGCCCCAGGTGTGTGTGCCCATTCCTGGAGCATCCAGAGACCTTCTTACCCAAATGTCATGTTGTTAATGTTTCCACGGGAAATAAAGTTTATGTATTTATCTATACTACGTAGATCCAGTGCGTTTGTACTTACCTAAAATTACACATGCAACTGCTTACAGTCAGGATTTCTCTCCAGAGGCACACGGTGGCTGCTGGGCTCAGCTGCGTGTTTCTGCCTTGCAAGCATCGCAGTCCCTTGGGATCGCTCGCTCTTTGACTTCAGGGTCTCCCGGCCGTGGTTCCTCTCTGCTGTGCTAGGAGTCACCAGGCTCAGTCCCCAGGCCTCTGGGTGTTTCCCTCTCCCTTAGGTGCTGTAAATATGTTTTGCTCCAAGTCACAGCACTGCCTGCAGAAGTCGCAGACTTGTGCAAATTGCTGCCCTTGCAGCTAGGAGACGTGCAAAATGCAATGTTTGTGTCAGAGCAGCCCTGGGGATTGTTTAGGCACTCATCATTTCCAATCTGCTAAACTCGCATCGTACTGTAAAACACGTTGCCAAAAACACAGCACTTCTTGGGTTTGTCTTCTGTGAACAGGCCATTTAGGATCAAATGCTGCACGAACCCACGTGTGGTGATCCTGTAAATCCCAAGGTACATTCCCTGAAGGCCCCTGTGAAGCCTCAGACAGGCACACCTCCGATTGATGTGGTCTCACTGCTCACACTGCCACACAAAGATCTGGTGAGCAGGGGTCACAACTAGTGCTGCACAAGATTCCCCCAAAAATGGAGGTGAACCCTGGGGAATCTCATTTGCTTTAGTGTCCTTGGGCACTACCAGATGAGTAAACTTTGTAGTCACAAAACACTGCTCTAACTTCAGAGCTTTTCTGGCAATTTTCTGCCTCACCTGTTTGGTGATAGACTGGACAAAGGCTAATTTGACGTGCTGGAGAACAAAGAAAATTGTCTGCATTTGAGACAGGAGGAGCTGGTGTATTATGAGCAAGGTATCCCACTCAGCTACCCCAGCCTGGCTGCTAAATACCAGTGCGATGCAGCAGTGCTCAAGTACAGAGGAGTTTGAGTCTACAAGAGAGCAGAGGGCTTGGCTTCTGCTGCTCTCCATGTCCCTATAACCTCTGAGTGACGGCTCTGGAGGTGTCTGCTGAGTCCAGTCCCGGGGCTACCCACATCAGTTGTGCAAGACCTTGCCCAGACAAGGCGGGATCACACATGGGCACTGCTCAGGTTCTAGAGAGTGCAGACTTCAAATAACTGGTGGATAAAAAAGCATATGCATCAGTGGTATTTTTTCTCCTCTTTCATAAGTGTGTCCCGAGAGAAGAGCAACATGGTGTTAATTCCAAAAAGGGGATGTTGGATAGATCAAAGGCCTTTAAATCGCAACGTAATTTTTCCCCCCAGGAAAGTAGTAAAACCAGCAAAAATAGATTTAGGAAAATGTTGTTATGCTCCCACCTTAGAAAAAAAAAATAATATATATATATATATATTATTTTGGCAATTACGTATTTACAAAGGATTAGAAAGTATCAGAAAAATACCTGTTTCTTGTTATAATTTAAAGCAACAAGAAAGGCCCAATTTTGCCAAATTCAGAGCTCTGGTAAAGGACTTTTCCCTTAGCAAAGCTGGTTTGTATTCACAGCTTACCTCCTCTTCTGTCTTTCAGTCTGCTGTGCTGGTGATTTTGAGGTTTTCCCACTGCTGTCCTCAGACCCCCATGAGGAATTGGTGCACTGACATGAGGTTTTCTTCCTTTTCCGTCTTTCTGCTGACTGAAGAGGAAGAAGGAGAACCAGAGTCTTGCAACAACCCCCGATCACTGCTGTATAATCCCAATTCCAGCCTTTGATGGCTCTAGGAAAATGGCAGGAGCTCTGCTTGGCACCATTAACCTTGGCTGTCAGGGCAAGCCTGCTGAAGGAAGAGGCTCTCCAACTTCTTGCTTTGACCCTATAATATACCGGGTTAGTCCTAGTTTAATTCCAGTAAATTCAATAGTTACTCCAGGGATCAATTTGTTCTGAAGTTGTTTTTTTTTTCAGTGTTTTCATACATAGAAGTGTCAGGTATTATTAGCAACAGAAGTTTATCTTGTGAGATAGTATTAAGAACCCGATAGAAGTGTGATTTTGTTTCATACTGGCAGAGAATATAGGAAATGCTGTTTGACTCCCTTCACAGCATGGATTAGCAAAATTAGACTTGTCTCCTTTGCACTAACAAGCCCCAGAACAGACTGTGAGCCATTAAATAAAGGAAACTCCTTTCAGACACACACACACACAAAAGCTGTGGGAAAATAAATCACCTAGGCTTCTAGATGGATAGATTATTACAGAGTTCATATCTGCAGGGCATCTTCTCTGCAGGGCTATTTTGTGCACGATGATATGACTTTATTATTTTATTTACATTTCCTTAACAGTTCACATGACTTGTTGCTAAGGGAAATGCTGCAGTTGCCTGGAATACCCTTTTATATTTACATCACACACACGCACAGCTCTGCCTGTACACTGACTTGGTGCTGCTTGACTAATCAGCAAGTAATATGATGGGGCTGTTAATTTAACAGCTTGAGTCAAGTTTTAATCTCATAAGAGTACTGCTGGAACTTCATTTTATTTTACCATTTGCTTATTTTTCCTTTCTTTGAATTTTTCACGAGTAATACCTTTGGAAGCAGGTAAATCCTGTTCTCTAAGGCTGCAGGTAATAGTGCTTGCCTTGGGCAATATTTGCAGCACCCAAATATTAAAGCACTCAAATAAGTGACCAGAATCTACCTTAACCTTCAGGGGCCACCAGAACCTGGGTGCCAGTTACACCCCAGTCAGGTGAGGGTTTGGGTTAACGTATTCCTGGATGGGCATTACAAACACTTGACATTTTCCCCGAATCTTTGGAAAACCTGTCCTCAAGGTGAAACCCTGAGTTTACTTACTGGCACAGAAAGACTTCATTCATTTTAGTCCTGTGGGCCTTGACTCTGGCTCCAACTAGTTTCACTTACAAACAAAGCTCAACTTTGAGTAGAAGTTAGGTGAGGACAATGAGCAGATATTCTGAAGTTTTTCTTTTCAAAGCATGTCTGGGTAGAAGTTTGGTTCACAGACTGTTCACACAGAAAACAGTAAACAATAATGTTTCAAAGTATTCCTGGAAAATTGCTCCCACGCCTGTTACCTTAAGCACACATCATCCTTTGCTTAGTTTTGCAGAGGACTGTGCTAGGGAAGTCGTGGTTTCAGAGCTTACACCTCAGGCAATGACGCTGAAGGTGTAACAAGAAAATTGCCATTTTTTCCTCAACAGATTCTTCTGAGTTGCAAAGAAGTGTCCCCTCCATGACATTTTCCCCTCTTCATTGCCTCACCCCTACCTCCCCAGCGTATCAGAACTCCTTTAAACTTTTCAAGATACCAGACTTTCAAATGGCATGATCCTAACATTGCCAAGCTTTAGAGCTTCATAAAATACCAGAAAACTGGTGAATGCCACAAAAAACATTGCTCACCTCAAAATAATGTTAATTTGGTTCTGAATGACTGTGCTTTTTGACCACAACCACGTTCCTCGTCATTAACTAGTCTCAGATGGTCACACTAGACTACTTTTGCTCACATGCATGTTTAACGAGTGACTGTCTTTCAGAAAAACTGAGTAATCGGGCTTTTGTTCTCAGAAAGATTATTAACAGCACACCATGTGTTATCTGTCCTCTCATTACTTATTTATCAGTCGTAATCCTTATTTGGGAAGTTCTGGTTACCCAGTCAGCTAAGAATGATACTATCATGCCACTTGTGCTGTAATTTCATAATTTGTTTAGGCCATGCAAAGTTGTCACTGGTTCTGGAAGACGGTGGTACCTGCACATTTTTGTCCCTCATCCCATCTTCCAGCACAGGAATTCATTGTTCTTTCAGAGAAAGAAGCCAAGAACCTGGTCTGGCTTAAAACTAACACCACAAAGGAAAAGCTTGGCCAGACAAACACTTGTGTTTGTGCACAAAGGAGCTGGCAACACGGGGCGTGCAAATGAGTTTCTGGAGGAGAGTTCAGTTTGTCTTCTGGTGCCCTGTGTGAGCTGGCACCGTGAGATGACTGATACCCTGCCTGAGGAGGGGCTGGTGCATTGCCAAAGCAGTGGGTTTGTGAATGCCCTACACGTTGAACATGTTCTAACTTCTCCTAGACGTGGATGCCTCCTCTTGCAAGGGAGAAGGGACCTCCTAGGTGCCCTTGGGATGCCTGTGGCACCAGTAGGCAACACCATAGCACCGTATGCCAAACACGCTGCTGGGAGTGACAGTGTGGCTTCACATAAAGGCACCAGGCAGTGCTTCCCTACTCCCACTGGAAAAGTTGGCTTAGTTTTATCAACAGAAAGAAAAGATTTACATTAATCAAATAATCATTTTTTATCATATGAAACTTCCTGTCCAGTGTAAGTTAGGAAATTTCTGCCCACAGCCCCTGTGCTGTCACCACGTTGCATTTACTCATGTGTTGATCACCCAGTCTAACTACCTGGGATGGCAGCCAAGTGTATGCCTCTGTAGAGAGGGGAAACCCAATGTTTTTAAAATTCACGTTATCAGATAAAGAGCAGCATGGCAGAGTATAGCTACAAACCCAGCACACTTTGAGGCTCTTACTAACTATAACAAAACACAAACCCAACCACCAGTGCATCACCTTTTCTACCTGAAAGGGTAGAACAGTACCCATTGACCAATGTATTTGCCCCCTGCAGAGATTTTTCTTCAGCTCCCGATAAAACAGAGCCCCAGTGTGGCTCATTCTCCAGTCACAGCTCAGCTGCTAGAAGAGCTGGGTTTGTCTTTTTGGCATGCCTGGTCCTCCCACTCTTTCTTCTGCTTTTCATATTTTCTGATGGATTGTTGACTCTTGGTTATTCTGCTTCTCCCTCAGCCCTGGATAGTGCACACAATGCGTCTGGTCTTGTTTCTCTTAACTGGGACTGAGAAACAAAGCAGCACATTTCAGCAATGCATATTGGTTTTTGACCTTGAACAATTTGTTTGTGGGTTTGATTTTGCTGGTTCCTCTTCCAGCATCTTCAGTAACTTCAAATCTCTTGAGTCCCTCTCATCTCCTGTCCAAGGTCTCTTCCTACTTTGTGTTCCCAGAACCGCTTGTAAGACAGGTAAAGGGAAGCATCAGTTCACTACAAAGGGAATTATATGTTTAAACATCTCCAGTCTGACACATATTGACTTTTATTTTAGGAGGTAGCATGTAAAACACACAGAAAATGTAAGCTTTTGGGGCTTTCTGTTAGGTCAGGCTACGGCCAGTCCGTCACTGACACCTGATCACAGACCATGCAAGCCACCTGCCTGCACCGACCCAGCTGCAGACTTTCCCTGGAGAAGCAGTTTGTGCTGGTTCATTTCCATCACCCATTTCTAAATCCAGAGTGGTACAATGACACGCCTCCAGCCCTCTATACCAGTTCGTGTCTGAATCAGACCCTTTCCCTTTGCAGAATCTTGTACCTTATCTCCTACCCTGTCACTGCTGAAGTTGTCTCTGAACCCACACACTGAGGGTGACCCCGTTCTCCAAGCCCACCCACATACTCGGCTCGTTATCCTCTACCCTGGCGGCTCATCAGGCATCGGGCCCTAATGTGTGCTAAGTCCTGGCCTGGAGATGGGACATACTGGGGTGGATGGGACACCCTGAGGCTGCCAAGAAGTTCACACAGAACAAGTGTGTTAAAGAAAACTGTACGTGGGCTTATAGAAGATCTGTGTGTACTGCTTCAGACACATGGGCCTCTTAAAAGAAGATGATGCAATTAAGGCCTTTCAGCTGAAGGTGCAGCACAGCTGCAGGGCTGAAGACCTATTGGCTTCCCCTACAAAGTTATTAAGGTTAACTCACAGCACTTGCAGCACTCGTGCAGCAGTTAGAGAGAGGTTTGGGTTGTCTCAGAGCTCAGTTTTTCCCCCTAGCACAAGGGCAAAGCTGTCTTTAACTGCCCAGTCAGACCTACAAGAGGCTGATGAATCATGGTCTTGAACAGGGTTTTTGTGAGGTGCACCAAGGAAAATGTGTTGTTCTTGTAGAATCCCTGTTCTTCTGCCTTTTTTTTTCTGCCTCTGAGGACAGTCAAGCTGTCAGAAGAGCTGCAGAGGAGGGTAGGTGTCTGGGCATTTGCCTCCCTCAGGAGTGATCGTGGTTGTGTGCTTGGTCAGTGCTGCGTTTGTGTGCCCTCGCTGCAGAATGGTCTCAGCCCCAGCTAACTGAACCCCTTCCTGCCTTCTGCTTGCTGTCTGCCATCTACTTCCACCCACGTGTTTGGTGTACCAGCTACTCTGGATGAAGTAGTCCCTTTTTGCAGAAACCTGTTGTATCCTTTATTGTGTGAACTCTGCACCCTGTGTTTTAATGTCAAGTTGGCTCTGTCCCCTGCCATTTCACTTGCCATTTGTGCTCAGCTCCTGACTGCTTGAAAAAACCTTAATGCTGACCTGTATTTACTGATGATTGAGCTTTTCATGGCTTTGTGAAGAAGTGCTTGCTGCTTTTGATCATGGAGGGAATTAACGGAGAAAACTGGCACAAGCTGCCTACCTTTTTGAAATCTTAAGCATGAATCTTTCTTTTCATTTAACGTCTCATTGGGGGTGATTTTCAAAAGTTATAGAAAAGCTCTTATCGTACAGCATACATCTTGAAAAGGCTTTTTAAGAATCAGTGTAATTCTTAGGAGTTGTGGTGTGTGTGTGTGTTTTTTTTTTTTTTCTTTCAGAAAAACTTTATCCAATGCTGTTTTTAAACTTATGGTAAGCTGTGATGAAGTACAGAAAATCACAGAGAATGAATTACCATCTTCCAGTCATCAGAAGCTCACAGGTTTTTCCTCTGACCATACCTGTTTTTTACACGTACAGGAGATCAGACCAGAGGGAAAGAATGAACAGAAATAGCTTGTGTACTTAGGAAGGAAGGATGGCATGAACCTCGTTGAAAATGATGAGCTACCGTATGTTGTTAAAGGCAATCACAACGTGAAGCACAAAACCATCATCGCCCCCAAATGTCTCTGTTTGGAGGGCCCGGGGAACTTTGTACTCAAGGTGTGAAATGAAAATTTGAAGGACTTGGCTGGCAATGTAACTCAGCTTGCTAGTTCTGTGGGTAGCTCTTGGAACTGATGAGGGTTGTCTGGATCGCTACTGCAGGCTGCCCAGGCTCTGAGTGGGAGCAGTGAGTGCAGCTCTTAGTGGGTTCCCTGATCCTTAGTGCTGTGTTCTTAGTCCTCAACTGCACGTAACAAGCAGTCTGGGCAATATGGTGTAAAGCACTTTTCTTATGTTCTTATTCTGAGAAGGCAGTTTAGTAACTTACCAATAAGAGGCCGTAGTGGCTTCCTGGGGGAATCTAGGCAACAATAATTGAGCATATCTGCATGCTGAGTCTCTTGGGGATATGCTTTTGAAACCTTGAAGTTTTCACAAAAATCACACTCGTATTTAGGAAGCATTTGACTAATATTTTCTTAATATTAGTTAGCTCAGACAAAGGAAGTCAGGAAACTGAAATTAAAGAAAACTCTGAGCATAAAATGTTGCATATTGCCACGCAATTTCTTGCAACAGAGGATGTGTAGCTCAGATTTTAAAATATTGCAGCCTCCAGGTTATTTTGAAAAGTGAAAATAAGAATAAATGTCAGATTCTGGGTGAAGTATTGCCAATCCACGTAAGCAGCTATCTGAATCTTAAATTTCCTAGTCCTCAGGACGTGAATTTAAAAGACACAAGGTGTCGTGTGGGGTTAGAGACTCTTGGGACTGCTCACAGAAGCCGTAGCATGGCCAAATCCTTAATGCAGCTTATTCATTGCCCAGGTCCAGCTCGGCCTTTGGGGCTGTGCTGCCCTAGAGCCTTGTTCCTGGCACCCTTCCTGAGGGCAGGCAGCTGGTGGTGGTCCCTGTCTGCCTCTGCTTCTCTTAGGCACCCCGCTGATTTGCCAGGTGTGCGGCACTTCTTACTCTAGAGGTCAGTATAATGTTAGGAATGGAACTGGTGCACGCTCAACTCATTTTCCCTGATGAGATGTTCCAGAGTGAACTCTAAATTATACTGCTTCCAATATAAGATGGAAGAGAAATTTCATACTGGGGAAATGTACTTGTAAAAGCACAACAGCCAATATGGGAAGCTCAGAGGGCGTTAAAGAAAACAATCATTGAGCCTCTTTGTTGAATGGAAGTTATGAATGCACTAGTAGTAATTTTCTGAAGCCATAGACAATAACATAATGTGAGTGGGTGATGGAAGAAATTACATAGGGTGAAATTTAGAGAGCTGACAGCAGCCTATGCATCACTTAAGACCTATTTCTGAGGGCTTAATTGCGGCTTAAATAGCACACAGGCCTCGTGCTCATCTTCTGCATAGAAACAAATTCCGTCTCGAATGAGCACCGTGAGCAGAACATGGAAAATGTAATCTGATCAGCTGTAAAACTCCGGCTTTGGGGAAAGGGTGCTCTGAACTGAGAACAGATGTGGGCAATGCAGATCTGTGCTGTAGCACACACACTATAAAGGTCTAATGCTGTGTTTCGCCATCGGATGCACTGATGTTAGTCCAAAGGGATACCATGAGAATATCAATCTTTAAACAAATGGGAAAACTGAGTAACGAGCACACCCCAGGAAACTGGGGTAATTACTCCATTTGTGAGCTATGTGGCTGATAACACTAAAAGCAATCCCGCTTATGAGTGCTTCAGAGGCATTTATATTATTTTGGGCTGGCTGTCTACAAATATTCAGACTTAGAGGTAGGAAGGCTTATAAAAATAAATTTTCAGCTTGGTTGTTTTGCTGTGTAAGAGTAATCAGGACTGGACAGTCGTGTGTTTGCTACAAAATGGTTGCGTGCTAGTTCAGTAAGAGAGGAGCCAGAGCTCTGCGCACACTCCCTGAGAGAGATCAAGTTGGAAAGCCACTCTGCATAGTGCCTATTGAACACTTCTCAGGCAGTTCCCAGAATGTTTAAAAAAAGGTATGGTGGGCAGAATTAAAGCTGAACCCACTGAACTCTTCCTTATCTTTACATGCTTGGATTTCTTGTAATATTTAACTTTTTCTTTGCGTTTCCTGGACTTAGGATTCTTAGTTCTGAGACGATCAATATTCCCTTGTAATGTATTTTGACATATGTTCCCGATAAGCGTTTTCAACTTAAAGTCCTAACAAAGGTTATTTTTGTCAGGAAAGAAAAAGTAAATCAGAGTAGTCTCCTTATGGCCATTTTGAAAGCAGAAATGAAGACAAAATATTGGGACTACACTAACAGTGCTTCTCAAAACACAAAGCTCGATGAATTTAACTATTTTCTTCTTAATTGAGAGGCAACCTGCAAAGCATTGCTGTGCTCTGGAAAGAGATGTGTTATTCGGCTGCCTGTTAAATAGTCTGCGTGAATTCTGTTCCGGTTCAGGGTTTGTTCACAAACCATTCACAAATTGTCTGCTTGTATTATTCACACTGTGTGATTAGGCATGTGGTATATTTTCTGCTCTCCGACTTAATGACTGAAACATTTTGACAGGGAATAGCAAATGGTGAATGACAACCAGTAAACAACATACAACTTGGGGCGCTTGCAAACACTTTCAAGAGTATTAACAATCAGAAGAACAATGATTCACGTCTCCATCACTCAGCTACAGGTGTATTTAAGTTCAGATGTATTTGTCCAGCTCTGGGAAGCTTGCAAGTAAAATTTGCAATGAATGATGTCTCTTTGACTCGATCCAAGCCTTACATTACTTGTAAGTAGTCTAATTCTGAAAGTTGCCCACAAAGGAGCAAATTCTGATTTCCATATCAGAATGATTAACTAAAGGAACACGTCTGTCCTCCAGCAGGACTGTTGACATGGATAGGTGCCATACTCTTGTTTGAGATATAGGCATGGTGCTAAAGTCAATTTAACAGTCTACGTTAATGGTAGAAATGCTACATCTCCAAGAGATAAGACCAAGTTACGTTTTTTTAAGGATATCCAAATACTTTTCTTCCAGTATAAAAATTAGTCTAGCTTTAGTTGATAAACTTCACTCTTGGTTTCCGTGCAAAACCTATTGCATTTCTTCACTTTTTCAGGTTGGCAATCGAAAAACAACCTTATTCCAACACAGAAGGCTTTGAAATGGTGGATTGTGTGTTTCTCACACAGAATGTGTAAATTATTTTTTTTTTAATGCCACAGCCTGAGGTCCTTGAACTGTATAAATGATTAAGATTTCATAACACTACAGGCAAAATTCTTTCCCTTGATCCATGCTGTAGACATCTTTTGCATTTTCTGCACACATGGTACTTTCATTTCCATCAATGGGAATTCCACATGCTGAATAAGGAAGAAATATTTGCATTCTGGATAACTGCCTTATTTGGGCACTTCTTAATACTTTCTCGGGCAAAGCTCCTGCTGACTTTGATCTTGTTGGCAAGCTGCCCCCTGGATGAGAGTCCCCGGTTTGAAGAGCTGGTAAATGGCATTTTAACGGCAAGGGTCAGCAACAATTGCCGTGCCATTTTTCTTGCTTTCCCCACCACAAAGCTATCATCTGAAGTAAGGCACTGCAGTTCTTTTTTGGAAGATTAATAGTTCCCTGCTAGTAACAGATTTTCCACTAGCCAGAAAGCAGCACCCCCCACTGATGAGTTTATCATTTGAACTTTGAATCCAGTCGGGAAGTTGAGACGTAAACTTTCCATGATGGTGATTTGTGGTATATTTCCAGTTTTCAGGGTCAGGTTATTAACCGGCGTAACAGTGATATAAGCACATGCCGTTGAGAACATGAATCAGATGAAGCATCTGACAAAGACCTCACTGTGCAGGCAGCTTTCCTAGGAGGCTGTGGAAGTCTGATGTGTGCCATGAAGCTCCAGGTGTCACGTTTGAAAATACCACAAGTATTAACAACCTGTGAGTGTATATAAAACTTGGCAACGTTTTTGGTACTTAGGGTTTTATGCAGTGGCCTAAGGAAGGATTTTCATTTTGTTCAAAGATACGCACTTCTTAGTTTTTCTGTGCTTTTCCCTATCAGTTTGAGGGAGAAAAATATTGATAATAAACCAACCCAACTGACTGAATTGGGTAGTTTATAACTCCCTACGTAGGAGGAACATTTATCACTTTGTATTTGGTAATAGTGTTCTGTGTTCCTGTTAAAAAGAAGATAATGAAAGGGTGTAATTGTGTACAAATTGCGAATGCTTGTCCTGTAAGTCTTAAAACGTGGCACTTGAAAATATATGTAATCTGGAAAAAGCTAGTGATGTAAAAATAAGTATTTATTGTTGAGCTTTGAAATGCTGGAAATCACTACCCAGAGAAAATTCTGATGTGTTTCTGTCCTGGACTGGAAGAAAAATTGAAAATCTTCATGAGTGCTGTTCTGAAGAGCAATGTAGTGTAGAAATACTTAACCTTTTGTTTAAGACCAGTCTAATGTTACTGCTGGGCACATGTTATGGAAATTGTATCTCGGGTGTCTCTTGCCTCCATTCAGCTGCAGGGATTAGATATTTTTGCCTCATGGCGTATCCCATGGTACGCCCTGTTTTATGGCTTCCACAAAATACTAAATGCAGAGAAGAAACAGGAAAGTACATCCTGTGGCAAGCTTTCAGTCTTGCAAAATCTGGTTTTGGTGTATCATTTTTCCCCATTACAAATCACTTTGAGAGAAAACTCCTAGCCCTGTGAATAATATGAAATTCAGCTTCTTATTTAACAGACACACTCAGCTGTGGTGTGGCAAGCTCTCTGCGTCTGTGCTGTAACGATCTGTTCAGACCTCCTGTCTCAGGAAAGAGACTGTCCTTTGTCTGCACTCAAAATAATGCTGCGGCCCACTTCTGTAGAGACTCCTACTCAAAAAAACTTGATGTAAACTGCAGATTCAAGTGTGATTCATATGCAGTGAAGTCACACAAGCTTTTGTGGTGTAGGTAAATAGCATGTGAGATTTAGTAGTATGTGGGGTTTGACTTGAGAGAAGACATTTCTGTTTAGATTCTAGTGACTTAAGCCATGCCTGGGGATCAAGAAGGGAAGTCTTTTAATTGCAGCTCTGCCAGTGATTTGATGAAGGTAGTTCCTGTTTGGATCTGGTGTCATATATTTACATGCCACCCACTTTTAAGCACTAGTTCTCTAAATAAGAATAAAAATGTTGCATATTTTAAAATAAGACACTTAATTCTGCATGATGAAAATGTGGAAGACTGAAGGGCTGGGAGAAGCAGCCCATCCTTGCTCCCCTGAACACTTGGCTTTAGCCGCTAGGTGATGCAGCGACTTCTGTTTGTGTTGCATGAAGTCATGGGTGGCCGTGTGGAGACAGGAGCTCGGAGTCTGGCATATAAATTAAGAATGAGTAACTGGAGAAGACCCCCACTTCTCTAGAAGCAGTATGCAGACTAGATAATAGGCCTTGGAAAACCAACAAGATGATAGGGTTTCCAACTTTATATTTTGTAATTGCGTCAAATGAAACCCCATTAGAAGCAGCTGGTCTGATTCTCAGCTGATATAAATTGTCATACATGTTCAGATTTAAATAGCAGTTGGCTGGCGTACCCCAGATGTAAACTCTGGCCTATGTTATGTGATAGCTATCAGCTTGGAATGGAAACTTTGGTGCTACTTTTACAGGCAAATTCATTTTAATGTATTATCAGGAAAATCCAGCGTATTTCCAGGTATCACGTATCTGAAAAAGCAATCACCAATACAAGACTGCTATGAAGGCAGTTAAAGCAATACATGCATGCACATCATCACTGCTCAGGGCAGCTAGATGAAGCTTCAATCCAAGCCACGAGTTGGTAACTGGTGATGTAGGGCTAGGTGCGCTGAGCCAAGGATGTCTTCAGCTTCCTGACTCCAAAGAGAGGGGCGTTATACTTCTTCAGTGGGTGCTCACACCATTATGGAATGGAAATACATTAAGATGAGTTTCATTTTACTCTTACTAAAGAGCTTTTTAAATCTGACTTAAACGATTTATTCAATGGGATATTGTGATTCTCATTTAAAAGAAAATCAACAAATCATTTGTCTTTTTTTTTTCAGTTTAGGATAGATTCTTATCTTCCTTAAATCCAGAAAAAAAATCACAACTCTGACCCGTCATATTGTCTGTTAAGTGGGGTTTAAATGAGTGTTGTGCAATCCATTGCTATAGTCCTTTCCAGCAGTGCTGTTCTATAGATTTTTGACCTATGTTGAAAGAATTCCTACTTGTGGATTCCTACGAGGGAGCTGGGTTGTAGTATCTGAAGCTGGCAGCAATGCAAAATTACAAGGAGGTGGGGGGAGTTCACTTATCTCCTGTTTCTACTTCTCCACAGTGTGTTTATTTCATAAAGTGTGTGTGTGTGTGGGGGGAACAAAGAAGTAGAGCAGAGTTAAAGTGGGATGGAGAACTATTTTCCAATAACATGAGCAAACCACTTATCTATAAAAGATACAATTTTTATAGGCAATAGGTCTACTTGTGACCTAATTTAAACTAATTTCAGAGCAGTCGATGCCAATATACATTGCTTTAAAAGAAAGATTCCAAATGAGCTCACTCTGGGAATGAAACATCACTGGAGTTTGTAGATATTTGCAGCTGTGGGACTCATTTTAGAGAATAAATTGTCTGAAAGAATTGGATTCCAGATTACTTTCCAAATTAATGACAACTTTCCTGTATGTTTGCAGTTTTACGGAATTCCATAATCAAGCAATGTAGAACCACGTGAGTAATTAAGGGTTATAAACCTAAAGCCCTGTAGTACAGACATCAATATAAATATACTCAGCAATAAAGGATTATTATGTTAATCTGTATATATTGATCCTTACAAAAATATGAAAAGGGCCCTCTTCAAAATCACAAGATTGATAATGGGACATTAATCAATTAAAATCGTCACATCACAGAGGACGTATCTGTTCTCTGATGAAACTGCAAGTCAACAAAACAAAGGAGAACACTGCAATGGATTTGTCTTGTTACTTGCTCGCACTTCTTTCAATGTAGATTGTGTACATTACTATTCACCTTATTGCTATTTGCATATTATTTCCAATCATCCATTTCATGTTAGCCTTGCCACAGTTCAGTGTTTGAATTACATCCGTGGCTAGGGACTATTTTGTCCCAGCTGTTTCTGTTTGGAGTTAAAAACATATTAGGTATTTTAAAAATTGATCTTAGATCTTTTTAAAGGACTCGTTCGACCAGAATTTCAATTTGGGAATGCATTTTATTTGGCAAAGCCCTTCTGAAAAAATGAAGGCAGTATATTGGGAATCAAGCCTGGGTGGAAAAATACAAAATGGATGACTGGTTTGAAGGTTGTGTAAAGTAAAAGCCCCCTGTGAAATGTTACTTCACATTTCAATATCTTGGAATTCATGTTCTTGTGCTTTTCTGTCTAGTCTTAATGACCAAAATTTACTTTCTTCAAGTATGAAGACCAAGGATTTCACATAAAACATCCTTCCAAGAGGAGTTTTGAGAAGTCTTTAATACCATAAAACCTGTTGTAAAACTGGGTTTGTGGCCAGGTGGTGGGATAACATACTTGCATTGGTAAAATCCAACTCCAGGAAGGGAAGTAATCCAAAACTGACATCACCTGTCCATCTGTCCCAGTAAGGACATTCCAGGCTAAGTGAATCTGGAGGGGACTATCCCCCTTTCTGGACATACCTAGTGAGACTTTTTCACCTGCAGCTTATGTTATTTTATTGATGGCCACATTTCTGAACGCAGGGATGTTTAAATATCCAGAAATAACTGGTCTTGTTTGCCCTTTTTTCCCCTGCCCGAGCCCGGATATGTACCTGTCATGGATGAGAAAGACAAGTACCAAAATGTGGTAGTAAATCACCTGCGTGCTTATATGGTTGCTTCTCTCTTTCTGGATACATGTTCAGAGTAGTTGCCGAAGACGTTTATCAGGTCTGAGGAGGGAGCATTTGAATGAGGCCTCTGCTTAGAGGCAAAGATGGAGCCTTTAAATTACACACCTTGTGCTGCTCTTTAGTTTAGGACCTAAACTGGAACACACATCTCAGTATTTACTGCTTTTTATTAGGAGGAGCTGTTTGCGGTTGCTTATGGCTTTTACTCATTTTAATCACGCAAGATTTTAATCATCTAGGCTGAAATTAGGAAATGCACTCAAGATTTCAGGCGGTAAAGATCTTAGGGCTGTCCTCTCAGGTGCTATAACCAGGAAGGAAAGGATGGGATTTGCTTCTTAGTAAGCTGTAAACATCAAGCTAACGAAGACTTGCATAAATAAGCAATCCAAATGATAATGCAGAGACAACATGGCTTTACTTGTCCTCCCAGTGAGGAAAAGGGCGTTCCTCACTTGGGGAACACCAAATGGCTGCTCATTCAATCTTTCATTCATCTATCTGTTTCCTTCCTTCATGCTGAGTGAAGACCCCAGGGCACCTCCTGGGGGTGTCTTCCCCCTGTGCCTGGCACCCAACCTGAGAATACGCCAGGACCTCTGTGTACACCTCAGTCCCCACGGAGGCTGGTCCTTCGTGCATCTGATATCCAGCCTCACTGTGGTGTCAGAGGTTTTGGCAGGTCTCAAGCTGCTGAGGTCAAAGGCCGGTAAGATGCTGGGCCTTCTGCTACTAAATATCAAAAGCTCAGTTTTCAAGGCCATGTCACAACTTTGTGTGGAAAGTAATTATCTTAAAAATGTGTAGGAACAAAGGGATTTTTTTTCCCCCTTTTAATCCTCTTGCATCTCAGTTTTGCGTCTGTAAGAAGAGAACAATATACTGCTGCTCATAAAAGTGAAGCTGCATGTTGTGTTCCTCATGAATCATGCAAATGCCATGTGATGCCCCATATTCTAGTAAAGCCTACAAGGAAGCAAACAATGCTATTGTCAGAGCACAGCCACAACCAAGGCGGGAGGGAAAAGGCTGGGAGATTTTTCCAAGTGAGGAAATGCAAGTAAAGCACTGAGTAGTTGTTCTTCATGCAAATGTGCTTCCCCCCCTCCCCTGCTTTCAGTGAATGAAGCAGGGGATCCTGAGGAAATATGGTTTATGAGAAGTACAAGACTTAAATTCCCATGCATAGCAGGATGGAATTAAAGCAGCGATAATCACGGTGTTTCTGCACTTGGAGTACTAATTAAAACAAGATCTGCAGGTATCTTTCCTGCTGACTTCAAGCCTCAGGGTAGGCCTGGATAAAATGGCATGGTGAGATAGGTATTAGTGGTATCTGGGCATCCTCTTGGTAATACAGGTGACTTATAAATTCCCTTTTTTTTGACAGCCCACTCATGGCTGAGTCTGTGCTCGCAGCCTGTTTCTCAGGTCCCTGGTGCTGGCAGAGGCCGAATGGCCCTTCAAATCCTGCTGGGATTTGGGGGCATCAGAGGGAAGAGATGCACAGCAGAAGGGAGAGCTCCAACGTGACTCTTTTAGCCTCCCAATGAGCTCAAGTACAGGGTTTCAGGGTAGGAAGGGCTCCTCTGGTTTGTCCATTTTGGTCCTGTCCTCTCCCAGATTTCCCCATCACGTAACCAGTTCCATAAATGCTCATAAACTTGGGATGCTCGGCAGTTGAGTTCCCAGGCACATTGCTTGTTTGATGCTGAAATATTTTAATTTGATCTCCCTCTCGAATATTCTGCTCGCACAATGGAAAGTTTTGACAGTCGTTATCCTTGAGGCTGCTCAAGTGAGGATGTTGCCATTGTGCTGCCGTGAAGGCTGCCGATGAGAAGAGGTGGGATGACTCAGGCTTATTAGAAGGTATTAAACCACTTCATCTTCTATGCCTACAAGCAAAACCTGGGGAAGGCTGTGGGTGGCTGTAATGTTGGTGTCTTTTTTTTTTTTTTTTCTTTGTATTTCTGTTGCTCAATCAACATTAATGCACCATAGGACAGTTGGAGATTTTTTTTTTTATCTGGAGCTGTAAAAGTGTTAGTTCCCCTCAAATCTCATCTTTTTTTTTTTTTCTTTTTTCTTTTTTTTTTTTTTTCTCCTTTGTACCACCACTGACTGGCATCATCTGCTCAGCTCTTGGAGGGTTTTGAACCCAATTATGACAACTGTCTCTTGCTGCCTTTGTTTTCTGTGCACAATTCTGATATTCCCACTGGTTTAGATTAAATTAGCCTAAATCCAATATCTAGCCTTAGCAAATCTAAGCCTCGATATGGGTAAAAACATTCCTACTTTTTAATATGGGAATTGTCTTGCTGACTTAGGAACTTTGTGGGCTTTTGCAAGCAGTCATCTTGTTTTCTGTATGACCTCTGAAGATGTTCTTGCACTTTCTGCTCTTCTCTCACGTTCTTCTTTGCCCAAGATGTGTAGTTCACGGTTTAGCACCTTGGTTTCACGGTTCATTAAAAAATTGGCTCGTCCTTACTGTTTTTACTTGAGCAACTTTTTTTTTTTTTTTTACACTTAACCTAAATTAGGACCAGGCCCTAAAACATCAGGGTCTTATGACTGCAGAACAGAACTGCTTTTCTCCTTTCCACCCAAACCCTCCAAAATTAATACTGCGTGAAATTAAACTTTGGTCCAAAATGCAGAAGGGAAAGATTTCTTTTTATGAAGATTTTCTGTTAGAATATCTTCTCATGCCAAGTGCAAAAGAAATATTTTTGAAACAACTTAGGGAGATCAGACTTGTTGTTTCAAACCAGGAGATTTAAATACGTACATAATATTTTTAAGCTTGTCTTCCTTCTTTTATTAATCCTCCGAGGCAATTCTGTGATTTGATCTGGATTTACAAATAACTTCAGTTGAGAAAAGAAGTTGTTTTTCAGAGAAATATTTTATTCATAAAAAGGCTCACTTGGCTCTCACAAGGTAGCATATGGGCCTGTGTAATTCCTTTCCGTGGGATGCGTTTAACCCTGGGTGATGAGCACGCTGTCAACGCTTAATAATTCAGTGGAGAATGTGTCTGGAATGATGTTGTTGGGATCTCAGTGTATTTTGTACTTATCTGCAACAGACCCTTCCCTGAGGAAGCTGGGCTGCCTTGGGAGCTGGCTCCCTGCTGCAGGTTTCTCTTGTTGCCCAAAGTCCCTTTTTGTGCTCTCCGGTTGACAGCCCACAAAAAACACCTGCCAAGGAGCCCTGTATAGCAGAAACAATCTTCAAACCTCAGGCTACCATAAACTGAGCAATAAGCGTGCTCTTCGTTGCTGAACCAGGCTTCCTTTAAAATTCCTTACTGCCTCCTTATTGCTTATTACCCTCCCATAGAGATCAGGAGGTGGGGGAATGATATAATTTTTGGTAGTAAACTGGAGAAATGATGACCACGGGGTTCCCCATCCCTTAAGAACGTCTTGCTGTGCTGTGTTGGAAGCTACGCTAACCCATAGGCCTGGCCAGCTGTACTTCAGAGCATGCAATTATATTAATTTTAATGACTGAAGAAATGAAGGATACTTGGACAGCTGAAGTTCTAATACAATACGTAAGACTGAATGAAAAAAAATTAATTTTAAATGGTTTGCAGACATACAAAAGGTTCATTCGTTGCGTATAACATGCTCAGTAAAATAATATCCTTTAATGTGCTGAACTGTTCATGCTTTTCATGAGGCTGCATCTAATTGTGCTGCTCAGAGTTGACTAATTCTGCACTGCTTTCCTTTGAGAGAAATAGCATTTCCAGACATGACTAACACTCTAAGTAGACATTAATTCTTAATTAATTCCGAATGAAAATTAAACTTCTGTACCGTATATATCAAGCTGAATAGCATAGAGAATATATACACTCAGGTCATTTATTTTGAAATTAATGTTAAACGTTAGGGGGAAAAAAAAAAACACCTTAAAACGATAGCAGCAGCCAAACCATTTACTAATATAAATATTGGGTTTCTGGTCATCTACGTGTTAATGTTTTATAATAAGACTTTGTTTTTATTTATACTGCATGATAAAACCCAGCTTTTAGGAACATTTTGCATCTGAACATTAAGAATGAGCTCACAATCGTACCAATGTGAATGATCTTCTGCTATTTATGTTTGCCAAGAATATGTAACCTAACAGCCTTTGGTTTTGGTTCACCTTAATTAAAGGAGGTCGGGAACTTGTTCTCCACATAGGCGTTTCCAGGGGAGCTGAATTAGAGCTTTCTGGGGTGAAGCTGACCTTTTGCTCAAGCAGCAAGAAATCTTATTTTATGGGTTTTGTGGGCTCCTAGAGGTAACCCATCAGGCAGACTGTAGCCTGTCCTACAGCCGTGTTTTGTTGCGGTTGTGGTTACAGAATAGGCCGTAATAACCTGGGTTAGCAGACCTACATTTAGAGTGGGTCAGCTCGATACCGTATCTTCTTGTCCAAGCTGGATCTAGCTCTGTCAGCACTTGGGGCCCCAGGGACGTGGTGCATGAGAGCATCCTCCTTAGCATCAGAAGGACAGGTTTGGCAACCAGTATTTGACTGGGAGTCCTGGTCCCACTTGCCTGCTGAAAGCATTTGGTCAGCTTTAGGCCCATGCAATCTTTCAGCAGTAATTATGTGCTTATGGTCACTAAGAGGCAGTTAAACACTGTACAAGTATATTGGTACCTTTCTGAAGATAAAATTTCAAGTCAATAAATTCACTCTGTTTTCATTCAGAACAATGACTATAAAGAGCAGAAATACCAAGAACACTTGGTGAATATTAATAGGAAAATATATGTGTGTCTCATTAGGATATACCCCACAATGCGTGTGCCAAAACAATTGGTGGGACATCTTGATGTCTACTTCTGAGGAAAATCCAGCTTTATCAGCCCTGCGTGCCTTTGATCCTTGCATCAGAAGTGATAAGTAATGAATGCTGGAAGAGGCTCTGTGGGCATTTTACATACAGCAGAATATGAAAGGAAGCAGTGTCTTTGAAGGAAGGCACGGGTTCAATACAAATTGTTTGTTAACATAAGAAGGGGGTAAATTAGTTTAATTCAATATGTAATATAGTGAGAAATGCCGTGAAAACCAAATGAAAATTGCTGTGACAAATTATGCGTATTGATGGTGTGGAAAGTGCCAGAAAAGGTGGAGCATGGGATCTTCAGGAAGGGGCTATCTTCTCTAGAAGGTGAGAATAAAGAAACCATTCAGAGAATAGGCTAATAAGACGTTCAAAGACCCTGCAAAGACATTCTCAGAAATATTCCTTTTGAAGATCTGGAACTGAACGCAAATCCTACTGGGACGTTTTAGTGTGCAGGAGATTGAATTCATCATAAAGTTCATCCGTTTGCAGCTTTTGAGCATCAGACTGAGCAGCTGTTTTTCTCTTTAGTCTTTCTTTCTTTTTTATTATTTTTTCTTTTATTGGAGGCTGGGACCTGGCATTATGTATCTCCTGGGCAGCAGTCACTGGACGTAGGTTTACCTGATCCCATGTGGTAACTAGAGATGAGTGATGTCCTCAAATGAAACCTAATGAAGAGCTCAGGAGGGGAACCTGGCCTGCTCAAAGGCCTTCCCACCTATTCCTTAAACACGGAACTACACAGAATTCAGCAGCTGTCTGCCTGCCAGCCTGGAGACAATACAATTCTTTCCAAGCCCCTGACCAATTTCTTGTTCGTCTCTGGAATTGGTTGTTCCTGCCTCTCGCATTCAGTCTGTTAGAATAAAGACAGATGAATTTAAAACTATAATTTCGATGCAGCTCTAGCTTCTCGGCTGGTAATCAGGACACAATGTACTGCTGAGGATGCACGCTGCATTATGCAACTCGTTCAGCCTGTAATTATCCCCGACTCCCCCCTCTCGTAGCAGAAGAGCTACAGACACTGACGTGGCCGTTCCAGGTTGTGCAGCTCCTGCTGCTTGCTAACGGCCGAGGTAACAAACTGTATTGGTGGTGGCGAGCTGGGGTTCAGGGATACAAAGGTTGTTAAAATCCAAGTTAGTTTATTTTCAGGGTTCTTGTGAACATGTCAAAAATCTAATGTTTACAGCTCAGGAGCAGGATTCGTGCAGTCAGGCTCTTATAATGTTCCTGGGAGTGAGTGCTAAAATGCTTTAAACCTTCCCTTTCCTCCTGGCTCTTTGGCCAAAGTTGACCTAAGAGGTTGCTTGAAACATTAAATGGTTCCAATACCCATTTGATACAGGGTTGTTCAAGGTCAGCTGAGTGATGGATTAAAGGAAAGAGGGGAAGAAAGTTTTATGGGCTGCTAGTGGCAGTATGGAAAAGTGAGTGTATTTAGCAGGTATAGCCAGAAGAAAGTATTTGACTTCCAGGAGGAGATCCCAACCCCCAGCCACTGGGGCTGTTCCTGTAGCTGGGGGCAAACCATCAGAGCTGCCATAGTGCGACCTGCTTTGTCCTCCTGCCCATACCTGCTGCAGTTATCCTATCCATTGCTGTCCTGCTGGATTTCATGCTGTCAATGTGCTAAGTTCATCAGCCTGCTGCTTGGGAAAAAATTCCTCCTTTCAACCCCAAACATGGGTGCTGATGTTGGTGGAAGACGTATATAACATGTCCTAGGGACCAGGAGGTAACTTACTGTCCTTGAGAAGTTTTTGGATCAGGTAGTGATGATGGGTGTGGGGCTTCCTGCAACTTCTTAAATAAGCAAAATTAGTGCAGCCTTCCCCTGCACATAGTACTAATATGGGTAATCACATTTCTGTGTAATTTAGGCTCCACTAAATTCAGTTTGTTTTTCAAGACTCTGAAATATTCAACATTATTGATTTCCATTTTCTCCTACTGTATTTCCAAACTGTAAACCAGGAGCTGTTGCCAAATTCTGTTCCTTCAGTCAGTACTGCTACGAGGACTCACTCTTGTTTCCTTAGCGCACGATGTCCGAGAATGCTGTTCACCGGGCGGGAGGATCCTAGGAGCCAGGAGGTCACTGCTTTATGGCAAAAGGCATTTTCCCATTGCCATCAGGTGGCAATTTTTATTTTAAAAGTGGATGGTCTGTGTGTGTTTGGATCTAGGCTTCCCCCCCACCCCATGGATTAAACAAAATATATGACAACTCTAGCATGTGATGCAAGGTTTCTTCTCATGGATTGTGAGCCCTGTAACCTTGGGTTAGGTTCTGCTTTCATTTACATTTATTTAGATTTTGCATAATGACAATAGCTACCAGCTAATTCTCTGCTGAATGCAATCGAAGTTGCACGAGTCAGGATGTTCTCAATGAGCCTTTTACCTTTCTGATACTGAATCAATTTGGCATTGTGAATGTCAAAAGCATTGATTAGCATGGCATTAGCTATGGTATTATAAGTAAATGAAACATGAAATTTTTACCTTAATTTGTGTTTAAAAAAAAATAAAAATACCCGAAGCACAGTACTATTAGACAATTAAGCTTAGTGAGAGACTTAAAACTTAAAGTGTGGACTTTTACTCTGTTTTTATAACTAAAATGTGTCAAGGCTAGAAGGGAAAAAAGCAGTGTAACAGGATTTTTTTTTAATGCAGTGAAGGTTCATTGAAACATAAACGTTATTAGCAGTGGTTATTAACCAGAACATACCTGCTTTGATGGAGAAATAATTATTTTCAGGTAACCAAATATTAAGCAAATGATCACTCCATTAAATTATGATAAACATCAATAAAATATCACTTTGAAATTGTTAAGTGACAGGAGGAAACAAAGCATTGCAACCTCCTGAAAGAGGTACGCTTCTCTGTTCTAAAAATAACTGCACTTTGGGATCAGGCTTTGGGTAGGTCTTGTGAGATAAGTGTACCTGCTTTTGGGTCTCAGATGCAACCAATGCCTTTGGCACTATGGGGCTGAACTTTACACACAAACGCAGACTGATCCAAAATTTCAGAAATTCAATGGAACTGTTTCATTGATTTCCAGCAATGTCTTCACCTGAATTTAATTTGCATGTAGTTGTTGAATTGTAGCCAAGGGTACTTGAGTGGCTATAGGAAAGGTGAGTTTCTCCCTTCATCTGCATGAGGTTGCTATCTGTACACTGCCAAGAGAATTTCTAAAGTAAGTGAGACAAAAGAAGACAACTTAGAAACCTAGGCTTGGCTGTCTTGCTTTGAATATTTACAATGGCAAAAAGATAAAAGTGACTCTTAACACCCCTCCGTGGCAGGGGGGCTGGCATTAAATGATCTTTAAGGTCCCTTCCAACCCATTCCATGAATGACAGAAGCGTTGCTGTGCTGCCTTTAAAAAAATAAAATAAAAAATTACCATATAGAAACCAAACCTGCAAGGACTGTTTACCTATGAACCCTGTATGGGCTCCCCTCCATAAACTCCTCCTCTGGGTATAATTATGGTATTTGACTTTTAAATCTCTACATGTGCCAGCACGGTGATGACTGGAGTAATAATTGAAAAGTCTGATGTTACCTAGCAATGATGCAGTTTGTGCTTTACCGCTGTGTTCTGATGTTATGCTTAATAAAAGATGACAAGACTTGCTTTAAGTCTTAATCCATCAGCAGCACTATAATCTACTCAGGTGAGCTGTATTTTCCTTCTTGCACAGATAAATGGCATAAAAATTGGTTCATTTGGAGAAACTTGTTCTGGGAACAAGTATACTGGTTTGTTTTTGTCCTCTGTATCTGGCCTAGTTTCAAAAAAAAACCTTATTCAGTGAGCAATTTCAGGTTGCCATAATTAGGAAGGGTTGCTCTTTGAAGAGAGAGGGAGGTCACCTTTCTTCTTGCTGAGAGGCAAGTGCATGTCAGGGCCTAGGGGACCAGCCGCGGTTTCCATGGACAGGTTTGATCTCTGCATGGACCCATCTCCTGGGATGAGGTGCAGGGCACTTGTGGTTTTTCATCCCCATTCCTTGCTATTTTGGTGGTAAACCCTCCAGGGCAATGACTGCCCTTCCCATGTGCATGCGAGGCAAACAAGTACCAGCAGCCAGAGGTTTGTAAATGATGGTCACTTATTTCTGGCTGGTGGTGCCAAGGTACTGAGTGGAGAGCAAAGCCCATTGCTACCTGAAAAGCTGACTGCCTTCCAGCAGAGATGGCTTAAGGCTTCGTGGCAGCCCTGAACTTTGCTGCCCGAAAGCAGGTAAAGGGGAGGGAAGGGGAAAAGGGACAACATGGCAAGTAAGGGCCGATCATGGTGCTCCCTGAGGAACCCCTGCTCCTCCTCCAGCATAAGTGATGGGTTGAGATGCTCTGGTCTTGATCCACCAATGCAGCAGTAGTATGAAACTTGGTTTTGTGCACAGAAACATACCCATAGCTTGTAAATCTGATGCAGGGCATAACACCTGTCTTCCTTTCCTCCAAAAACTGTTGTGCTGGTTGGAAAACCACAAACACCTGGGGAAACCAGACAGCCTGTTACATCGGAGCTTAGCCATGGGTGGCATCACCTCTTAAAGCTATGGAGAGTAACTTCGTGTTACCAACACGGCCTAGTCATTGTCCAGCTACAGCTCCTGCTGTCGGCTTCCTGAACAAAAGATGGAATTTTAGAGATGTATATGAAAAGTGAATTATTTTTCCAAACGTTAAGCTTTTAGTATCTGTTTGTTTGACCTTCAGCTCAGTCAGAACTGGCGTGAAGTCAACCTCCTGCTAAATGAATACAGCCTATTGATTTCAGGCAGACTTACACCAGTTTGAATATGTTTAAAAGGCATTCCTTCAGCTTTCTGAAGCTTATAAATCAAAGAATTGTAAGGCTGTTGGGTGTGGGTTACCTGGACAAGATATTGCAAATAAAAGTCCTTTGTGTGGATGTTTCTTAGCAGATAATATTTTTCATGTGGTAAGGTCAGATCCTGGGTTAGAAGCCTAATCCACATGGCTGTCTGGGCTGTCAGTTAATATTTTTATTTCAGTTTTCACTTTTGTGTTTTTTTTTTTTTTTTTTTTTAGAGTAGAACCAGTCAAGACTTGTTGACTAAAAAGCAAAAATACAAAAGTTTCAAGTGCGCTTCAGTCAGTTGGATTAAAAAATAAATAAATAAAAAATCACATCTAAAAAATATAATTGAAGATTTTATTCTTGTAATTTCCTTATGGAAAAAATATTGGTTTTCTGACCTACTCTTTTGAGCATAGGATCTTTGCGTGGCATTCCACTTTCCTAGAAGTGACTGAGTTTCAGTGGCAAAAGGATATATTAAGCATTCAGGATACTCTTGAGTTGTGCCCGGTCTCATATATAGTTACCGGGGCTGGCAGGTTAGAGTAAGCTGAGTGGTATTAAGGTCAGTATGTGGTAACTGAGAACATGATCCAACAGCTGTCAAACACATCTTTTTCGTTTGGTGGGGGGAAGGGGGCTCCTGCTGAATTCAGTGAGGTTTCCAACTATGATGTGATAGCGGTAGTTACATACTTAGCCTATTTAATCTTCTTGTATTTTTAGTATAATACTTCCCCTCTTGAACGCACCCATAAAATCTACTTGTTCTCTCTACATTTCAATACATGGCTTTAATTTTTAATCTTTTCTCCAATGACTCCCTTTTAAACTGAAACCAGACATTATTGTGTGTATTTATTTCATGCCTTTGGTGATCTTTGAAGCCTCAGTAAGAATTACATTCTGTGCTTCTCTTTTCTTCTTACTTTTAATCTATCACTCTATGGTCAGTCATTCTTCACAACCATCACTACAACCCTTTCTTGTCAATTTGTCCTGAACATGAGGTGACTTATTCAATTATCCCTCTTCCGATTGAAGTTTTCTCATCCACGTAATCAAGACAAGCTGACCAGCAGATAGGAATTAGCTACCTCCACGACTTCAACACAGGCTTTTCTCTTTGTTCCTTCACTACCTGGAAGGCTGTAACTAAATGAGTGTGAAATCCTCAAAAAATTGTCCAAAAAACTGTCTGTAACTGATAACAGCTTTGTTTCCTCTTTGTCGTTTGCAAGTATTTATGTTCTCCCATGGCAACACAGATCTGCTGGTCATGAAACACCTACAGATGTCATTCTGAAACTGCCCAGCCTTTAAGATGGCTGTAAACTCCACGTTGGACAATTTTCAGCACCGTTTCCAGAATGTTCAAGTAAGTCTGCTTGATTTTTTTCTTCTTTTAATGATTCTGGTGTCTTCTAATCATTTACTCTATTTGATTTTTTCATGTCTTATAATAAAATGTGTGCTCACCATTAGAATTTAAGAACTCAAAGAAATGCTTAAATTGTGTTTAATAAGGTATTCATTGAACGGCATGTTTTCCAAATGGTACAAGATCATTTTAAAAGCTTAATGATGTTTGTTGGCCAAGTAATTAGTACATTATGCTGTGGGAGCTCAATAAAATTCGTAGCCAATGTTATTTAATATATGGCAGCCAACCACTATTTTAGTTGTATCGAACTGCTGGGATTGTGCTGCTTAGAGGCCAGCAATGGCTGCGAGGCTGGAAATGTGGCATTCATGGTTCGGTTCATTTAATGAGGCATTGAAAACATTCAGAGATGACACTGAACACCTTTCTGAAATGCAGCCGTTGGCTGGTCGGCTTGGAGAAGTGTGAATTTGTTCCAGAGTGGGACTTAAAAGTGCAAAAGATACTGTGAAAATAGTACCTCTTTATTTTGGCTGAAGAGCTCCAGTGTGGAAAAAGTAACTCTGGTCTTGATCTTCTTGGAAGAGCCTTGTAATAGTGAGGATCTGCTGGGAGCTGTGTGTCAGCTGTCTCGTTTGGAAGAAACATGATTTTGGGACACAAGTGGAAGATTAGATCACTTAATTAAACACTCTGCTGATAAGAGTAGAAATGCATTGCTCCAGTGTGTTGTAAGCTTCGAAAGCTAAGCTCTGAGCATTAATATAGAACATGTTTAAATATGAACCGTGGCCTGGCAGGATGAACAGGAGGATGTGAGTGGCATGGCTTCGGTATGGTGTTGTGTTTGGGCACAAAATGGTATTTTCCAAAACGCTACTTGGAATCCATAGCCTCTCTGTAAAAGATAATTTAAGCACATGATCTCTAAGTGTATTGACTCTTAAATGAAGCCTGACCTCTGAGTGCTTGAAGGGCAGCTTTGCAAAGGAATTCAAATGTTGATTTTTAACTTTGGGAATATGTAACTGGACAGAATGCCTACTTCTGTTGATTTCATATTATTTCCCTCTAAATTGCATTTGCTGTTCTCCTTAGATTAATATGTAGTAGACAACTTTACTATTTTGGTCAAACTTATTCTTCCCAATGTAAGGGCATGCACTTAACACAGTTGTACCCCAAAAAAGATGTGACATTTTGCTTTTCTTTCTAGAAAAGAAAGGGGTGGGGGAATCAACCACCCTTAGATTGCCTGTTTTGTACTCTTTAATCTCTGCATTTTAAGACACACAGAGAGTATCAGATTCTTAAAAGTCCTCATTACTCTGTGTTTGTCAGCTTGAACAGTCTCTGCCATTAGCTTCTAAATGATTCCAGTCTTTCTATAACTGACTGGAGTGTTCCTCATTTACTGTTCCCTAGGCTTTAACACCATCAACTTATAAGCACTTCTTAATTTGCTTCCTGTTCTAATGTTTTTGTGTTCTGGACTAGTTTTCTCCCTCTGTTCTGCTTCTTGCAATTTTGCAGGTATTTACTATTGACCTTGAATTAGTTTTTTATTTAAAACAAACAGTGTAATTCTCAATTAAAAGAACCTGGGCAGTCTTCGTGATATCATTGTACAATTAAGCGATATGTGACTGTTGCAGACATAGCACTTTCTGCCATCCTCTGCTTCCAAACTTCTGACGTGTGAGGCACAAATAAAGTAACATCGTTCCAGCACCAGCCACCCCACTCCTTGCAGCCACTGCGCTGCTGGCTTGTTTCTAGTGTTTTCACAGAATAGCCATTTAATACTGTCTACAGTAGTCCAGGCTTTCAAGAGATCAGTTATCAGCAGTCATTTGACAAGGATTTTAGGCTGATACTTAAGTTCCTGCTGGCACTGTCAGCAGTACAACAGCAAGCATAGGGATGCTGTTGAAGACCGCTTACCAAAACTAGCCTGGTGCCCCTGGTATCAAGCTGCCAAGCAGCTGCCATCGCTCCTGGACCAGGCTCATCTCGTGGTATAACAGACGCTGTTATCAAGATGGTTGATGTGGCTGCCTGTTTGTATCCCTCCTTGGGTCTTTCATAATCTCTGGGAAGGAAAGCTCTCCGTAGGTCAGCAAATCTCTACTAAACCCTGATGAGCAATATCTTCCTACACTCATGGCTGGATCCTGTTGCTGGCAGATAAGATCTTGCCAGTGCTAGAAAGATAAACGTGAGCTTCAGAAAGTGCCTCACTGAAGGATCAGTGGTTTTTATCCACCGTAAAAATGGGTGTTGAGTTTGGAATGGGGTGTATCGGGGTTAAAGAGGAAAGGACGCTGGGGACTAGAACTGCTGCTCGCCTGCATCTGGTGGGAACAGCAGAGGAGGGTGGAAATCTGCCTATGGAGGCAAGAGTTAACCTTTGACTGCTGGGTGACAGAAAGGGCTCTTCTAGCTTAAACTCCCCTAAATCTCAGCAGGCTGCAAACATGACAATGAGTTTGTTTAGCTAGTAAGCTGGGCTGGTTTTGTGTTGCTATGGTGGTACCATTAATTGCATTAGAAATAGGAGATGTTACAGAAGCTAAACAGAGAGACAAGCCCTTGTTCCACAGAGGGATGAAGGTAACAAGGGATCATGGCAGGAGAGAGGGTGGGAACTGCTGAGGACAGTACAACTGAACGGCAGAACTGTCAGCTCTTCAGCTGCATTTAGCTGCTTAATTAACCAGGTGCTGGTGATTATATCTGTTACAGCAGAAGATGTTTCCATAGTTTTCCTCTTTTCACTTGGCATAACTTTTTGGAACAGCAAACTCTGAGCCTCCCAAAACAGGGCACGTTGCATTATTTCTAATGATCATGCAACAATCAATATTATGTTGTACCAGTTTAAGGTTTTTACTTCTTGTAAAACTACACAGAAAAAAAAATACAACCAAAGAAGTCCAACAAACTTTTTCCAAACCAAAGTAAAAAAAAAAAAAAAAGTGGTGAGGATTTTTTTTTCCAAATAAGCCCTGGAACCATTTATCTGCAGGGAAGATATATAGCACACCAAGCTGCGAGTAGTGGCACTGTCCACTAATTCTTAAGTGAGCACAGTTTGTTGACAACCTTCTGATTAAACTTTCCTTCTTCCTTCCTTTCAGACCAATTTAAATCATAATATCGACAGAAACAATTTCTGTGAGGAAAGTGGAAAAGTTCATAGGGTGGTTGAAGTTGCATAGCCTTTCCCATTAATGTGCCTGGGTGTTCATTCAATTTATGTATTATTTATCTTGCCCCTGAGGTGTAACATGAATAACGTAAGGCACTCCTACTAGGCTTCTTGCATGTTGTGAAGAAGCAATATTCAAAATAGAACCAAGTTGCACACAGCAATTTACTGTGACAAGTTCACTGTTATAATTGTACACAAAATGCTGTCAAAATAAGCTTGCGCTTCTTTTATGGAAAAGCTGCTCAGAGGACAGAGTTGTGTTTCCAGCTCTAGCAAAGAGCTTTTCTTTGCCCTTAGGCTAATCACTTCAGCTATCTCTGCCTCCATTTTCACTCTCGTCTTTCTCTCCTTTAATATTTTGGCCAAACACAGCGGTGCTGGGACTCTTTGCTTGTGCTTATACCCACACCATGACCCTACTGCCTTCAGCCTTTGCTGTGACCCCTTGGCACAGCAAATGGGAACAGCCAGCACTCACACCTCTCCTTGCAGTGAGGCTGCAGGACTGCTAACAACCTGTATCCGTTGAGGTGTCAGCCTCTCTGTGACACAGAAATCAGCATCTCTGCAGGGTGAAGCGGTGCCCCCACATGTTATCACCTCCAGGCCAGGGTGTGTAAAGCAGGTACGCAGCGACACTGTGGGAATTAACTGCCCACTGGAAAAGGGCCATGAAGGGATGTGCCTTCATGCTCTCGTGGAGCCAGCTGATGGGAGCAGGGCTGCATAAGATGAATTGAAAGCTGGCAGTGCCATGAGCAAAGCAATAAACATCACTGCTGATTTTGGTGGGCCTGCTTCCCTCGCTCTGACCAGTGACCCGTGCAGGAGCAGGTCCCTTTGCTGGCTCGTCCTCCGGAGGGCTCCTTGTGAGCCAGTGCCAGAGGAAAGTATTGCACAGCACTGACATCACAGCTGGAAAAGGGAAAATGCTGCTTTTTGTGAACAAGCCAAGGATTTGAAAGAGACAGGGCAAGGACATGCAGTAAGCTGAACACTGCAATTTCTCCTTGCTGGTAACCAGAGGTATGACACAATCCCTGGGCTGAGTAGTGCTCCCGGTCATGCACAAGTTTCTCTACCAGAAGAAACGAGGTTACTGCAGATTTATGCCAGTGTTCCCAGGAGATTACTGTGTTTTGAAAAAAATCTTTGGAAACCATCACTGCAATGCCAGTGAGCTCATAAAAAGGATAAAATGTAAATATTATTGAGGACTAACGTAGCACAGACATCAGGATGATATTAAAGGAGTTTTTATCAGTAGCCTATCCAAAGATTTATATCCGTTGATCAATGTCTTTGCTAAATTAAATACATAAAATCTTTACTTGAGACATAACAAAAAGTCACGAACAATATCAGCATTCAGGCAGCCTCCGTGGCATTCAGCATGACAAACTGCGTAGGAAGCTCGTTGTCAGAGCCCTGTGATAGTGGAGATGGCTCCCTTCACAGCACAGAGATATTACTTATCTTTCTTAAAGGCTGAAAGGCTGCTAAAAAGAACAATCCCGTATATATTTTGTATTTGCATTAGAGGCACCAGCACGGCAGTTAAGTGCCTGAGGTTTTGTGTCTATTGCTCCTCCTAGGCTACGTGGGAGCGCTGCAACCTCCCCCCTCCAAGACACGAACAGAAACCTGAGCGAGTGTCACTGTTTAACGTGATGCCATGCACAAAAGGCTAGGGAACATTTTCTAAACCAGCTAAGTTCAGGATCTGTCCTAGGTTTACTACAAATGGCTAAATTTAACCCATGGAAGCATGCTTTGTCCAGAAGCCCAGACCTGAATGTGTGCCTCTCTTCTATCCCACACCAGCTGATGAAAAGGGGAAACCTGGTCACTTTGGGATGATGTATCAGAGAAGCAACAGACCCCCAAATGTTTATTGTGTTTATTTTGTTTACTTTGTATGCTTGGAGATTAGAAAGCTTCTAAAAGCACAGGGATCAATGTAATAATTTATGAAAATAATTGAGATGTTTGTTCTACTGATTTTACTGGGAAACCAATACCTTTGTGTCTATATGCATAGGGACGGGTGCTGCAAGATGTGCGCCTCGCTAAGCAAGTGCTGTGGCTGTGTGGGGCAGGCATGTACCTGAGAGTGCTTGGAGAAGCCAGGTACGTGACCAGCAGCGTTTGGCACATCCTTGGCAGGCCCTGCACTCAGCGTGGGCCTGGACTCTTCTGAAGAGCCTTGGTGTATCGGTGACTGGACACCCGAGACCAGTGGGGTTAAGTCTGAGCATAACAAGCTGAGGGGCCTGTTCGCCATATGAACCTGGAGGCTATCTCCACACCAGAGTTAGTGCAGGAGAAGATATCAGTACGAGCATTATTCTGAGTTGTGATTCAGGAGCATTACTCAAAGCTGCAACGTGGAACGTGCCTGGAACCAGACTCCTGCAGTCCCTCCGGGTTGTCAGCATCATCAGGGCTGTTACTTCATATTTATCCAGTGTCGTTGCTCAAGGTCTGTGGAGTGTACCCATTGGATCAGAAAGATAGTGGCAGAAGAGAATAACAGGGGAAAGAGCACCGTGTGCTCTGCCAACCTGCAGCTGTGACCTTCCTGCTTACTATATATATATATATTTTTACATTTGTTAGAGGAATGAAGTAGCAAATCACCAACAATAACAGAAAAATCAATACCCGCCTCTGCTTCTTTTGTGAGATCTGGAACACGGCCTCAATCTGTCAGACTGAATTACAGGGGCTGTGGGTGTCAGCGAGGGCTCAAGCAAGCTGGCGTGCCGCGCTGCTCATTGATAAAAGGCTGAGGTCTGTACGAGTGCCACCAGCACCGCCGCCTCCAGGAGGTGTGGAGGGACCACTGACCTTTCAGATGAAAGGCGGGTCGTGCAGCAATGGATGTGCTTGCTTGCATTTTGCATGTAAGATTGCACTAATCTCTGGAATAAAAAGGGTAAACAGTTTGACAAATACAAGGCTCTGGGGCATTACCTTGCTAATGGATATTAAATCAGATGGCTGTATTTGAATGGAAGGTGATATATCAACACAGGAATGTCATCCTAAAATAGGCCATTGATCCACTAGCTGAGAATCCAGTCTTTGACAAAGGTCAGTGCATCAGAGAGAGGAGCAACCTCTTCCAAACTCATCATTTTCCAAGGCAACAATAAAAGGCTGTATCAGTATAAAGAAGAAAGCTTCTTCTTGACTCCAGATGGTAATTAGTTTATACCCTGGAGCATGAAGATTAACATCCCTTATCGCTTTTAATTTTGCCAGTGGACCATAGGCTACTGCAATGAGCTTTTGAATCTTGGAGTAATATACCCTGTGATTTTTTTGGCTTACAGAAAGGAGCTGGTGCAGAAGTCCAGCATGGTCTTTGTGTTGTGCCACTGCTATTTCTGCAAAGAGACCAGGCAGGACAGCAGCTTATGCCAGTGGAGGAAGAGGGTTGTGACCAGCAGTGTTGTCAAGGGAGCAGAGTGGAGCTTGGGCTCTGTGCCTAGCAAACATTGGCCCTGCTTCCAGAGCCACCTGGCTGTGTCCTGGCAGGCAGGGGCTCAGCACCCAGCTTCCCTGTCCCCTTTGCCCAGGCTGGGGCAGGCAGTGCCAGCTCAGTGCCTCTTGGGCTGTTGTTGCTGATGTGCCCCTGCTCAGCAAGGCACTGCTGACTCGCCCCAGATATCATTCCTGTTGTGGGATAGAGCTGCCCATCCTATTCCAGAAATCCCCTCAGACTTCTGAAGGTCTTCAGCTGCTTGACTGTGCAACTCACTCCTCCTTCTTTGGCCTCTCCCTCTTTGTCAGTAGCTTTCTTGTTTCCATCTACTTCTCAAGGATCCTTTTCTAAGCCTCCTTTTATGAGCGTTGTTAAGCCTAATCCGGACAGAAAACAACCAACAGCTCCCATAAGAGCCATGTATAGACCAATACCTCCTGTTTCATCTTCTGCTTTCAACTAAAATGTTCCCTTACTACTTTATTTCAAAATGTGCTTTGAGGGCATGAATGCGGCAGGATTCCACACTTTTACAAAAAAAAAAAAAAAAAAAGTCATTCTTCCTGAGCTCTGAGTAGGCACCAGTTAATTTCACAGGCTGGTTATAAACTATGTTCAATAGGAAAAGTCCTTCCTTTAATCCGTATCAGACTTTGCAGCCTTTCTAATTTCACGAAATGTCTCCTTATTCTTGTCCTGTTCTGTAGGTAGAATAGGAAAATCCAAGGGACTTTCATTGCCTTGTTCATTATTTCGTATGCCTTTGTCATTCTACATCTATGCAGCAATGAAATATCATTAATAAGGGAGCAGAAGCCTTTTGTTGAGAAGTGGAGCCGATCGCAATAGACACGTAACTAATAATATGTGGTTAAGATGGATAGTGATTTGGACCAGCGCTAGCTCCTGAGCAAGCAGCGAGGAGCATACTGTTTTTCCTGATGAAAAGAGCCAATGCCATAAAGGGAGTGAAATAAAGATGAACATCCATCCACCAAGAGGAAAAATGTCCCCCTTTTTGAGATTGTATTCACTTCTATGCCCAGTATGCCCAGTACACTCCTTTATTTTTTTTTTTCCTTTCTTGTTTCAATTCTCAGTGTAGCTGCGAATGTCGTGTGAAGGCTTATTCTTGCAGTATCCTCATTTTCAAGACTCTTACAGTGGCAAAGTGCAAAAGCCTTGATGATTTCACATAGTCAATGGATCTAGACACGTCTCTGAACTTTTCTGTCTGAACCAGACCTAAATTTGCAACCTTCATTACTGACCTCATTCAGCTTCCCATGAAGTCAGCTGGAATCCTGCCATTTAAGTCAGCGTGACCACGCAGAGGCTCATAGACCTGTCATAGACCTGCGTAGGTTTGTACTGACTTGCTTTTTGGGTAGCATCATTAGAAAGGTTTCCTCACAGCCCCAGAGAGGCAATGACAAGCAATAGGTATTTACAGTAATACTTTACAAAAGAGATCATACATCCTGTGAGTGTTTGGATTTTCACAGAGGGCTATGGTTAAAAGCCAAGAGCTGTACTTCAGGAAATATGAATTTATAGTTTCTACCCCAAGATCTCAAAATCATGGCACAGCTGGGGCTGAAGTTGGAAGTTAGACTACACTGCTGTCTGAAACCCAATATGAGAAGTCTTCAGTCAGAGGGAGATACAGGTGTCTACAGATGTTATCCCATGGATATATGGGCATCTACAGCAAACAAGGAACTCTCAAATCTAGATAGAACTGAAATTCCTATTTGAAACCTGCATTTCTGGGGGGAGAGTCAGAAAACTGGCTGCTATGAAGTGTTGGGGAAACTCCTGCATAACCAGAGGCGAGGTAGCACTCAGTGCCTGGGACCTACTGCCTGAGTTGTGGAGAAATGAAGGAAAATGGGATTTGGGAAGGTGGGGCTCCAGACTGGTGGGCAGTCAGCCTGGCAGGTGGGTTGCTAGCACCTTGTACACAAGATATTCAGTACGTTTCCATGATACAGTTTCCTGATTTGGCTTGTTTCTGCAATCAATGTCTTTCTGCAAAATGACTTTGTTCATTGAGCCAGTACTCTTTGTAGGTACAATATTTTTTTCCAGCTCTGTTTCAGAGGTTGCTGCAGCGCAGCTTTTAGGTGGTGAAGTTTTCTGCTAAGGTTACATGAGACGCAACTGGAGGTCTATTTCAGGCACAGCTAAGGATGCTTCATGGAGGCAAAAGCTGTTTTGCTTGATCATTCCCTGCTACTAATTTGCCAATGTCTTATCAGCCATTATAATGTCAGCAGACAGCCAGGCATGTACACGGCCTGTCAACTCAGAAATGTACTAAGGATCAGCTTTGGAAAAGGATTATGCTGAATTTTCTTTTCATCTGTATTTATGAGTTTTTTGGCCTGGTTACGCACTGTGCCAATCTTGTGCTGCCCAGAGGGAATATGAACCACAGCGTTCTTCTTGCCAGCTATTTCCTGAATACCTGTGGTAACAGTTTCCAAAGGGCTGTGCAACTTATTTTTTCATCTAAATGGAAAAGTATTGCAGCAGCAGTGCTCACAGAAAACTGTAGGGAATTGAAGAAGAGTGAAGTTGCTGCAAATCGAAGAAGTAGGAAAAAATGACTTACCCCTGCCTGGAAAATAAGCCACAGCAGACTCTTTTAAATGAAGCATACAAATATGCAAATGCCAGTGTGGCTGCATGCCTTTTGCAATTGTTTGTGAGCATGGTTTCCTTTGGCAAAGACATTCACATGGCATGAGCCACAACCAGTCAGTTTTATAAGAGTGTGCAGCTTTGCACAGTGATGGTGAGGCACACTTGTGCAGCAGGCATATCTGCTGGACGTATCTATTGCTGTTTCCTACACAGCATCCATGTAGCATCTCAGTAGCTCAAGAATAGTGACTACAATTCACATTCACCATGTACTGCATGCTGAATAATTCACAATCCAAACTATTTGTCCTGCACATCAGGTAAGCTGGTAAATACAAATAGAAGCACCCTATGTAGCAGAGAGAACCAGCTGACAGGGATGCATCAGGGGTGTGTGAGTTACACCAGGACTGTCATGCGTAGCAAAAGGAAGGTAAAAAGGGTTGCCTCTCATTCACCCATATGGGCTTTTGAAGTCAAGCTGTGGTTGGCGGCTCCAGGAACAAATCTGTGGCACAGAGCTTGGGAGGGCTGTGGTTTTACTCATGCCTCTACTTCATTTTTAAAGAGGTCACTTTGTCTGTTTATTTCCTTTTCCACCTTTTGTAGTTCAAATAGGAAGCCTCTGTACACTGGATGTCATCCCAGTGACCATAAGGGCTGCAGACACCCAGAGGAGGTGCTGGGTGCCGAAGACGTGCCAGGTGCCTGCAGAGAGGGAAGCAGGGCCATGGGAAGAGCTCGCTCTGATTGAGATGGGCAGGATGCCGTCGCCTCACAGCAGCCTGCTGTGTGGAGTTGTAGGAAGCCACAGGTCGCTGCTGTTGGGCCAGTTTAGGGCAGCAGGCTCTCCTCACTGCATTTTCACTGGCATGGAAGTGGATTGCCTGCGATGCCAAATCTGGAAACCTACAGTTCATGTAGCTATAGGAACATATGTCCGTACTGGCATACTGGTCCCTTTTTTTTTTTTTTTTTTTTTTTTTTTTTTTTTTTTTCTGAAAGCAGGTAGCTAGAGTAAATATAAGACAAGCAGAGAGCAAATGCATGTACAAAAAATAAAATAAAGCAGAAGATATTCCAGCGAGTACTTTGTCATCTCTGGGAGGCGCATGGTGCAGCTGTGAGTGGTTTGAGGTGGAGCAGAGACTGCCATTTCCTTGGGCTGACTCAGACCTCCCTGCACCACAGCTGAAAACCATGGTAGTTCACATTTTCTTTGAAAAAAAGCTTTCTTTATTTTGGTGTCAGAACCCCCTTCAGGAAATGCCATCTGTACTGCACCTAGCAAAGTGAGCCTGTTGTGTGGTGTTGAAGTGGTCTTAACTGCTACGCAATGAAATGTAAATGATGAAGAGTTCACCGATGTATGTTATTGACAAACACAAAGCACGTAAGCTGCTTTGAGAGGAGCCTGTGGTGGAGCTGTGCATAGTGTCCCTGAGAGCAGGCCCAGCTCACGCAACCCGGGCTCTACCCAAATCCTCCAGATGAAAATAGCTGGTGGTTAGAGACAGGGTTTTCAAGTGAATACCATTTACATTTTTCTCCTCTGTTTTGCAAGAAGGTTGGGGTTTCCTATGCCAATTCTAGTAGCGTTTGGGTGAAGCCTTGGGTAGAGCAGCAGGAGCTGAGGACTTCCTACCTGGTTAGCCTTGCCTTTGTGGCACTCGCTTCGTTCCTGGCTTATTTAGGGAACCAAAGTGCAGTACATTTCTCATCTGGCTTTCATGCTGAACTAAGGTTTGTTGATGGTGCTGTTTCTCCTCCTGAGGGGTGTCCTAGGACAGGATGGCAGGAGAGCCTCTGGGTCTTCCTGCGGCCACGTGAGGGGACTTCTGGTGGCTCAAAGCCGCACGAGGGACATAACATGAAAAGGCCTTTGTGATACAGTTCACACTACAGTAGTTCTGTGCGCAGCAACAGGTTGTGGCTGGGAGAAATATTGCTTCTGTCAGCCTTGCATAATGGAAACGGTAATCAGCAGCCATTAGGTCAGGATGCATTGTCAATCCACAGCGAAGCAGAAAGGACTACATCTCGGGAAACCTTTTCATTAAGCAAAGAAAACCGATACCAGAGCTTGGCTCAGCCCAGCACTTTGTTTGTGGAGCGGAGTGAGGATAATGGCTGCGTTTGTTTTCTTTTCATCCATTTCTCCATGCGTGGTTATTTTGATTAGGAAACATCCACCTTTGACTCTAGACGAACAATTCTAAAAACTTTCTTCCAGCACTTATTATCTTATGTACACAATCAATACTTGTGTAAAGAACAAAGCTAGAGCATTAGTCAGGAAAAAATATTTTGTGTGACATGATTTAAAGCCATGGAATCTCAGTTGAAAAATATTATTTTTGTGTCTGCATACTCAGCTACAATCTTTTTTCTTTATGGTTTGTCTCAAAATAGGCACAAGTGATGCTCATGAGTAATACTGAGCTTGTGATTATCTCACTGTATATGTGCATTAACAACGTAATGCTGGATGCATGGGGCCCTGCATGTGGAGGGACTGAAGGCTGAAGGGTGTAGGGCAGTGATTTGACAGAAGGGATAATAAAACCTTTGTAGCAATGTTCTGTGGGGACAACAGAGTAATTAATGCTAAGTCTGGTTCGCTAACTAGAGATCATTACTGTACACTGGCATTGCAAATACCACTACTCCATTACCATGATGGGCTGATGAGGATGAAAACCAGTTGATGGATAAGTGGTCTCCTGCATGCCGTCATCAAATCTAGTAATTGCAGAATAAGTGGGGAATCGCTGCTACTCCTGTTGCTGAAGGATTTTCTCTCTCAATACTTCTGCTGCTGCCATTAAGCTGCTCTTAGCAGAGAGAAGGATCCTTCCCAGTCTTTATAGCCCTTCAGATTCCATGCATTTATCCTGCTTGCCACAAACCTTAGTTTATAGGGATATAATTAGGAGTTGCTCTTTCTTTCATGTTTATTGCATCAATAAACCTTCTCAGCTAAAAATAATTCATTTCAGGAGACAGAAGAGAAAACATTTTACTTGTACTGCTACAGGTGGCTTTGGGAAACTTTGATATTGTGGGTAATGAAACATAAAACATGAGTTCAAAGGGTGTGAACAGCAACCCTGTACGTTAAGTGCAATATCACTTCTTTCTCTTCCCTTGTGTAGTTGAGGTGGCACAGTGGTGGCACTTCCTCTCTGCAGCAGGTCCACCAGCTCTCCCATCTCTGAACTGTCTTCTCCAAGGCTGAAGTGCTCTTTGCGCCAATGTTGCTGGGATCCTTCAGTTTTGGTGCACAGACAACCACAGTCCTGCATTGCTGTGGACGTTGCTGTCGCCTGGATCAGGCTTGATTCAATGCATATGAATACGAGGAGCGAGTATGAACAAGAATGGGCATAGGAAGGATTTGTACTGGTATCAAGTACATGATGTATCCTTAATCCCAAAGTAAGTGATTTTTGTAGCTGGAAAAAGTCATCCCAAAGTTTCCAGTGAGTAAACCCTGGGGGATCCTGATTTTTGGCTTCTTTTTCTTGCACTGCAATCCCCTGTTGTTTGTTACTCTAACTACTTCTCTGTCTCTGGATATAAATAGCTCTTTTCACCACAGTAACTGAACATCATGAATAAAATGAGATTGTAAATTCCTATAGGGGACATCTAGCCCCCATCTGAGTGCTATATAAATAATGCTCCATCTAGAATGAAGGTGCTATAGAAATATGAGGCCGTTATCATGGTTACTTCTGCAGTAGGTACACCTGATATTGGGTGTAGCTGCCACAAAAGTGTTTAACCAGTCCCTCATCGCAGAGCTCTAGAGCAATTCCTCCCCAGACTAGCTTTCTTCTCTCCTCGTGCATTTATCTCCCAGTCTTTTGGACCGCAGCTGTATGTTATGCTGTCAGCTTTATAGTTCTGTTCCACTATCACTCATAAGAAGTGTTATGCTTAGTCATAAAATTGCAGTGAAGAAAAAAAAAATAGCTTATCTAGCATTATTAGGAAGCCTTCATAATGCCAGCACCTATCTGCTCAGCATTTCCTTTGGTTCCTCGTATATGAGCTATCACAAATCTGGGTTGCTGAGGAAAGATTTCTCTGGCAGAGAAGACTTTCATCCTTATCTGATGTATTTATTTTGGGGAAGAGGTCTATTCTCTAGGTTACTTCCTCCTTTTTTACGATAGGTTTGCCCTGGGCTGAGGTGTGGAAAACTAAAGTCAGTGCTAGTAATCCCAAGAATTCCTGTGTGAAGGTAAGAACCTCACTAACACAAAGCACAGCAACAGGCACGGAACAGAGCTGAGGCAGGCGTACAGCTCTGGTGGGCAGACAGAATCAAGAGACAGAAAGTTTTCTTATACATTTAAGCCTTTTTTTCCAAAGAGGACTAATCCAAAATGGGTACAGAGTATTGCTTTGACCTAGCTCAATTTGGGACTTTTTTTTTTTAAGCTTGCAGGTTTCAATGATGTTGAGTCCCCACTTATATTCTCAGAATAATTTTGCCATTAATTTTCTAAGTTTTTTCTTTCTGGAAATGTTTCTTAACTAGATTAAAACTTCTGTCACCTTAGTTTAAATGCAAGATAGGGGGAAAAAATAATAAGTTCATTAGTCTACTTTAATATATATATTTTTTTCAATCTGAAAGTGATCATCTCAAAACCTTATTTCAATTATTTAGGAAAAAAAATAAAGCAGAATGTGAAAAAAAATATTAAAGTTTCATTTAACTGCAATTTTTAAAGTTCCGTTTTCCATTCTGGAATTAAAATAAACTCCCAAATTTATGGAGTTTTAAGCAAATGAAAGAGTTCTACCACCTCTTCAGAGATTCTTCTCTAGAAAAGCAGTTGGTATGGAAACAATATCCAATTTTAGTTAGAGATTCAAAAGGTCTCAAAGAATCTGTAGAAGAGCCAAAAGGAAGGTGAAACCCTGAAGGAGGGATCTGAACCACTGCAAAAAGATTTAGACACTTGTCTAAACTGTGAGTCCTTGCTCAAAGTTCCTTATGGGCTTCTTTTTCCCGTCATCGTGAAGCTATCTGTGCTGGAGGTGATACAATGGTCCATCTAACTTTCCTCACCTGGGGAATACTGGAAAGGGAGACACTGGCCATACAGTGAAATTTCCTTCATAGGTCAAAAAATAAAAAATAAAAATAAATAAAAAATAAGGGGAGGAAAAAAAAAAAGCAGCTTTCATGGCTGATGTTCCAGCTTTGCAATTCTGCTGGAGACAAAGCAGCTTTTTCTAAGACTGGCTTAAAAAGAGGGGGAATAGTAAAAAGAGATGTCAAAATGTATCAAATGTGGTATTTGCTGGCCACCTCAGCCTTGAAGAATATTACTTTCCCTTTGTGTTTTGGCCATTATATCATCAAACTCTGGCATGCTTTCCACTGCCCGCAGGGATAACAAATACTGACAAGCCTGTACCTGGAGGCCTGAACCTTGCTTTAACTATTTAGTGTTGTGCAGTGATTAGACCATGTCTCTAGGCCCATTTACTCCATCAGATTAACACATCAGGCAAGAACACATACTTAGAGAGAAGTATATCCTGACAGATATAATCAAACAGCATTTAAATCAAGGGAGACGACTGTGACATTAATCTACCCTGGTAAAACAGCCCATTTAAATGAGTAGGAGGAGGGAGGTGGTACGAGTGAAGATAGATGGTGTGTTTAAGTAGAGAAATGAAATCTGTAGAATGACTTCAGTGGAGATAGTTTTGATTGAAGTCAAGTAGTAAAATGAACAAGTGAGAGAGATAAATTTCTTTAAGCCAGAGACACTTCAGAGGAAAAAAAATGTGTGTATCAGGGATCTGTAACCTGCTCAGACCCACAGAGATCAATGGACTTGATGCAGATAAATTATCAACATAGAACAAAACAGCTTATATTCCTTGTGGAAGCATAAAAGTTGTTTTCCACCTTTTGCAGAACAAATCATTCAGCGTGAGTTTGAGTTAGCAGATTAAGGCCAACCAGATTATAAATAAGAGGATTTTTTTTTTTTTTCAGGCTAGAGACCAGTGTAAGTTGGCACTTGTGGAAGAAGAAAAATAAGGTAAAGCAAGTTCATAGATGAGAGAAAATTAATTGACAGTGTATTAAGAGGGTGATACCAAAAAAGCACTGCTGCTGATTAACTGGAGCAGCAACACAAAAAAATGTAATCAGTGAATGCAGACCTGCAGTGGTGTTAGCTACTTACTTGTGCAGTCTGCTGTGTTTAAAAGATGGAAGTGATCCTAGCTAGGGAAGGGGAATTTCTGGAGTACCTAACAGAGGTGTGGCTCAGTGTTTGTGCTCTGAAGGCACTGCGGGAGGCTGCAGGGAGCCACCCTCGCTGAGACAGGACTGGCAGAGAGTTGGTACAAATGCTCTCACTGGCAGGTGTATCTGTAGCTATAGTGCCTCAGCCTGGGTTTCTGCAACATCTCATTTCACTCTTCTTATTTTTGGTGTGCAGGTAGTTACTTAATTCATATAAAAAGTGGTTTTGGTTCACTGGATGACGTAAGTGGGAGATTAAGTAGTAAACAAGAGGGCAAATTAACTGTGCTTCTGCCCTTTCCCCAGAGCTAGGGCCCACCAACTTTCCTGAAACCATTATAGTTGTGTTTTTTTTTGTTTGTTTGTGTTTTTTTTTTTTTTTTTTTTTTTTTTTTTTTTATGTCTGACATACAGCTATGAGTTACTAGCTATACTTACTCAAGAGGCTTGAAATGATGTAAGCTCTTCTCCTTCCACAGCTCTGCATCTCAGATTCCAGGTAAATCAGACCTTTAGGAGAGAAATGTCACACGGAGTGTGAGTAAATCTTGAAAACTACGTAGAAAATTGGGAGAGCTCTGGTCTAACTAAATACCAGTTACTACTACAGATTACACAGAAGGAGATTAGGGTTGAAAGGTTCTTGCTGTGTTGTTTTCTAATGGCTAATTAGCTGATTCACATCCCATCCACAGTGATATTGAGGAAATCAGACCAAGAGGGTAGGTAGGGTATGAGTATTGCCTAAGTCTCTCCAGGAACACTAAGACTGGACTATAAACACTAGACAGAAATACTAAGAAGTTTTGTCACATGGAGATCTAAATAATCCTGAAACTACAACCTTCCTATTAAAACCTTTTATTTTGAAACTCAGAAATATGCCATGATGATGTGTCTATAACCAGCTATTGCACCCCCAGAATAAAAATAATTCCTTGGTCACACACAAATCAACCAAGGAAAAGTTTTTTTTAGTAAAGCACCTCCATGTATTGAATTTTGGGGGTCATTTTTTTTTTTTTTCTGCAATGATAGGGTTAACCACCACCTTCCTTTGACCCACAAGGAATCACAGAATGATTTGAGTTGGAAAGAAGTCAGGGTATGAAGAGTACAGAGCCGAGGACAGAGCGTTAATGAGCAGTAGATGAACCACATGTCTAGCCACAGTCCTCCCACCCTGTTCAACAGGATCCCTTAAAGCTGGGCTCAGCTGGGCCTTTTCTTTCTACACAGCACTTTTGTTTCTCTATTTTAGGGCAGGGGGACTGGTTTAGGAGAAAAACATCTCTCTGTAGGTAAACTCTCTTTATCCAGAGTTCTTTTGCTAAGGTTTTCACTTAGATATATGCTATACTTTTTTATTTTTTTCCTAATACAATGACTATTTTGTCATGCTGAATAAGTTTTCCTACTCTTCATCTTCCATTTGGGAATGTGGGCTAAACCTCAGAACAAAAGAGATGATAAAAGACAGGCATAGCACTTTCATTAAGAGGACGGGGAGCTTTTGAAGTACGCTCCTGAAGTCAGCAAACAAAAACTAGGCAGCAAAGTGAACTGCCTATAACAAATGTGCTGCAGAGATGAGACTAAACCCAAATGAAATATTATGCTTTTTAGTCACTGGTCCTGCTTCTGAGTGATGAAAGGGATCCGCTGACTTTCTCCTTAGTCAGAGCTTTCATTGCCCCTGAGAAAGGGAGGCATTGGTTATATAGGCAGCAATTAATTGAAATACCTCCAAGCCTGGGAAACTCCAGAGCAGAGAAACACAAGCCTTTGTAGGTGGCACACAGAAGCTATCAATCAGGAAAAATAGAACTTTTTTTCTTCTAAGCTGCAATTGTTCCTGCTAATATATTTATTTCTGAATCCTACATCCAGGCCCCGGAGGCTCAAAAATGATGTGCAATATCATTACAAAACCAAACTCTCACATTTGAAATGCACAGAACATAATGAGGAAACCCTCATCAAACTAGAGCAACCACTCTTTGCTATTTTGCCTGAAACTGTCTCTGTATCCCAGATGAGAACTCTTTCCCGTGCTCATCTTCTAAAGATGTAAGACCTACTTTAGAGAATGACATTTCCTAGTATGGAGGGCAGAGCTATGAGAAGCCCTCGGGATATTGGAGTGGCTTCAGCTTCCTCTCTGCGCAGTTTGCTCAGCCGTGCTCTATCTGCAGTCTATACGATTAATTAATGTGTGATAAATTAGGAACTCCCAAATAGGAAATCATGTTTTAGCCACAGGCTGTAGCAGAAGTGCATGGGGTCTTACTCTGACATTGCTTGCGCTGATAAAAACCTGAGAGCAATGCTGCTGAGTCTAGCAGGCTGGCAAAGTCAACACGAGGAAGATCAGATAGGGCACAGCAGCCAGCAAAGCCACCCCACCACACTAATATCTGAGTCAGCCCCTGCAGATGTACACATGTGGTATGCTTTTCCTCAATCCTTTTGTTTAATGGGATAAAAAGTAATAAGCTTCCAGGGAAAGGCATAACGAAAGAGGAGTGAACTGTTCTTTCAAGTGATATTCCACAACTGGGGAAAAATACATTCATGTGGTGTCTACCCTTGGTTTTCAGCAGCTCTTGGGAGCTGGAACCATGGCACGGGGCCCCGTGGGACCTCAGCCCTGGATGGAGGGGTGCAGGTGTTACTCGTGAGGACTCAGTTTTAACTTTTCCAAGCAGTGCAATATTCAGCTGTCTTGTTTATGTATTTTCCAATAAAGGGCAGGTAGTAGCACCACCTTTCCTTAGAAAATTTGTCTCTGTTGCTGTTGCCCCAACCTTTGCCATACAAAAGGGCTGGAGGTGCCCCAGCTGGCGGATCTCCTCCGATGGGCAGGGGTAGCCTCGCTCATGCCCTATGCTGCTAGAAACTCCCGATAGCTACCTCTTAAAGCTCTTCTCTCTAGGTTGTTAAATAAGACAAGTTATGATGAGGACCAAAGAAAGCATAATTACTGTAGCGAAAGGAGGAGTTGTGTTCGTTACGCATAAATATTAGTGTTTTGCTAAAAATCTCAGGAAAAAGCAACCCAAATTGCAAATCCGCTCTCAATTAGTGTCCCATAAACGCAAAAGAATTGTGGGTGAGCAATTGCTTAAGATGCATCTGTAAGTGCTGTGCTTAACGCAAGTGCTCCTATCACAGGAGGTCTGTTTGTACCAAATCTGGAAGTTGGAAGGAAACACAGTATGTTTTTCTCAGGTGAGGGTTTTCAATAAAAGGTCATCTCGAACTACACCAGTATTATGCCTGTGCTGCAGACCACAGGCAGCTCTAATTTTGTCTTCCAGAGTAAAAAAAGGTTTGGGTTTCTACACACCCAGTATAGAAGTGACATGTCTACCAGAGGGTGGAAACACCCTGTTTTCAGTGGGGTACCAACAGGCTTGTCTGTACACATGTGGCTTTGTTCTATTCATCTTTGTACAATCCTCAGAATTTACAGCAGCTCTTTATTAGCGAAAGCCCCATGTGTCCATGTGTCATTTTTTCCTCTGTCTAGATCTCACCTCATTAATCTGGTTTGTGAAGATTTCATCTGGTCGCACTAACACAACCCTGCAGAAGTGACAGTGCCTTCAGCAGCATTTTGCTCACAGACCACCCAGCCATGCTCGCTGGCACCCTCCCTGCTCAGAGCTGGTGCCCTGGAGGAAAAGCTCCTCACTAGAGAAGTGGCATAGCCAACCCAACAGCGTGTGCTTACGGTACCTAATGGTGCTGTGTTTCCCTTTGCCTGGATCATGCGTTCTTCTCTTCTGTTTCCTTTTGTCATTTTTTCCTTTATGCTTGTGTGAAGTCAGCTGCAGAGGATCTCTCTCCACCCAGCGCTGTAGCACGCCAGGGCTCCTTGCTGCACGGCGCCTCTTCAACGTTCACTTTCCGTAAATGTTCCTCGGGATTCTTCGGCAACCTGTGCAGTCTACAAACAATTATGCCAGCAAACCTGTTTTGGGAATAGCTGTAGAAATTTGCATTCTGTCCCAGTTTCTGTCACAGGCTTCCTGTCTAGGGATGGAAAATTGCTCAGTTCTTATCTGTCTCAATTCTCCTACTCTAAGGTGGGAATAATAACGTTTCCTTTCCCCAGTGCTTTCTTTGTATATTTAGATTAGAGGCACAAAGGGGACAATGGCTGTTTGATTGTGTCCTAGGATAGCTGCTAACACACAGCATTCCTTACCCTGGTTATTACTAACATATTCAAAAACAGCGCTCTCAAATACGAAGGAAAACTAGTTTAAAATTTGAACCAATATTGATTTTTGGTATTTTCCAAAGTCTATTTAGTACCAAATGAGGAGAGTTGTTCCTCTGCCATGTCTGTATGGCTGCAGTGCCCGGCTGTGCCATGTTAGTGCTGGTGCTGAACCACAGAGCGCGTCCTGCAGGCACCCAGAGGTTCTCTTGGGCTGTGCCCAGCGTGGTGCAATGCTGCTACAGCCCTCCATCCTGCAAATGAACGAGACCTTTCTGGTTTGTCAGCACATCTTTTAAATCTTATGGCTATTTAGAAAGAAGGTCTCGCTGTAGCTTCCAGTTACAGCTGCCGACTAGGCCACGAGGTAGTCTCTTATTCCTCGAGAGTATTTCCATACTGCTCATGTTTCTGTTTTGCTTTGATATTTATGTATTCTGAGTGGTGAGAACAGCTGGTTGGGAGGCTATGTTTCCTCCTGGCAGGAAAAAACAACAACAGCAACAAAAACCCAAATGATAGCTTTAAAAAAATTCTTCATCAGGGTGTTCTCTGAACAACTTTTTAGTCTTTACATTCAGAAAAGGTATTGGTCATCTGGAACTGACCTTTCAACTTAAATGTGCATTTTTGTGGAAAAGGCCTTTCTGCTAAAGAAGTCCTTTTCCTTCAGGAACACGGTGTGAGCAGCTCTGTAACGCTGAACACAGACATAATTGTGTTTGTCACACATCCGTAACGGTGCTAGCGCAGGCAGCAAGCTGGGCTGCTGAGAATTGCTGTGCTGCCAAATCCCGAGTATACGCTGAGTGCAGGCTGTGTGAACATCCAGTTCTCAGGGAGTTTTCAAATACTTTCCTGTCTCAAGCTATATATGAGGTGTTGGTAAGTCTAAAATTGGTCAGTAGGCCTCTTAGCCCAAGATTCATACAGTTAGTTGCTCTATTACTGGGAGAAGTGTTTTGTGTCTGAAGCAGTTCAGAAGAGCACTAAATTCTCTTCTGTTTTTGAAAGTGTGACTAGCGGCCACTTAATCTCCTTTATTCCTGCTAACTGTCTGCAGTATATCTAATTTGCTGGGGTTTCTAAGATACTTGCTTTGTTTTTAACAAGCTTTGAGGTGTAGGTTAACTGATGTCTTTATAGAATATCTGACTACAGTCTCCTGAGCTAAAATTTGTGGTTCAGCTGTCTCTTTTTTCTTCATATCATAAGTAATTCACCATTTTTATGATTTTACCCCTACCCTGACCCTGGGGAAAAAAAGTTCATAGATCACCTTGCAGTCTGAGCCTTCTGCCTCACATGGTACTCTTTGTGCTAATTACCAGAGCTGTTAATTGTGTTGTCAGGTTTGACAGTTGAGAGATAGTGGCTATAAATGTCCGTTTCCTACTGTCAGACCAAAGAGTTAAGAGCAGGATTATGAAAGGATGAAAACCAATTCCAAAAGCATTTCCTGCTCTTCTCACTGCAAGATGACAACAATTCTCCAAGGTTCGTTTCTGAAGGAGGGATTGGCTCCTACGTAGCACAAGTATCCCTGCACAGAAAGCAGCCTGCATGGTGAGGGGCTTGCTGAGGTTTTGACAGGTTACTTACTGAAATATTACCTCTGAAATTCTGCACAATGACTTACAATGTGTGTAACAACCCAGCAACTCCTTGCATGGTTATCTCATGGCAATACTACTACTTTATCTTGGAGTAATGTGACAAATAACTTTAGGCAGCAGCGCAAGTGGTGAATTTAATCCAGGCTACCTTCATGCTAGGCATTCAGTTCCAGGCTTGTCTAAAATATACTTGGCCCCTCAGAATGCTCAGCAGAAATGTGAACGTCATCTTGGTATCCAGATATTCTGCTAGGAGTCAGTGGTGTGAACACAGCCTTCTTCTCCTGCTACACTCCCTTTTGTACTCCGAGCCCCTTACCAAATCTAGCATCAATATTTTACTTTACATGCTATTCACAAGAAGAGGTATGAGCACATCACGTTTAAAGAGTAAGTAGAACTGTGTGTCATATATATCAATTTAATTAAAAATAAAATAAAATAAAATAAAAAAGTTCTCTTAGCTCAGCGCACTGAGATTTTGGAAGAGGTAAAGAAGTTTGTAACCAGAGTTGGGACACTGAAACTGTGTCCCTGGAGTGCTGTAGGAACACTAACAGCAATCTCTACTCTTTTATAAGAAAACAAAATATTAACGTGTACACAAGTATATTTCCTGCAAGCACTCTGTGCTGGGAAGCTGTTGGATTTTTGACTTACTCAGGTCTTGACATTGCTTTGGATGTGCTCTACCAAGTCCGAGGACATCCACTGGTTTCCCATTTGGGCAAGGCACTGCCTGCACTCTTCTGTTCTGTGCACATTATAACTTACAGACGTGGCTGCTGCACTTCAGTTCCCAGGTCAGCACAGGTATACATCAAAGTCTTTCTGATTATGTTTAGATTTTTTAAAAAACAAATTACTTCTTTCACTGCCCCTCAAGCGCACCAGTCTTTGAAGTTAAAAGTCCTCTCAAGCACAGTTAGAGAGCTTACTTCAAGCGTAGCGCTGATCTGGCTCTTGATCATCAAAAAGCCTCTGAAAAGCTTAATTTAGCCTTTCCTAAGGAATCTGGACATCTTCAAATACTTTAAAGTATCTGAAGTATTTATTTGGGGTTTGGTGGTTAAGTTGTTTGGTTTGGATTTATTTTTTTTCCAGGCAGAAAAAGTGGTGATGGTATGAATTTTTGGAAGCTTATGGCTATGGCTTTTAGTGTTTAACTGCAAAGTTTGGAACATTTTGCCGAGGTCTGCTTCCACTTCTTTGGGGCAGATGTTCTCTCCACAGGTTAGTTTCTACTGATAACTTACTGTGCTCTGAATATCTTTGCTTTAACTTTCAGCAGACAGCACACTGTTAACAGAGCAGAGGGATACAAACAAGTTAATCTTGATAATGCTGTCAGTAGGGCTGGAGCCTGATTTTTTTAACTTCAGAATTTTGCAAGTGACTGGAGCTTCCTGTGCACATGGGACAAGTATTTATGGGGAAAAAAAAATTCTCCTCTCATTTGATTATTTTTGTTTGCACAAGGCTAGATGAGGTTATTATGGAAAAGCACAGACTCTGACCTTCAGAATGGGAATTTCACATGGAAATGTTTACTTTTCCTTGTGAAAATGCTTTAAGAAAGAATTTATTTATTTATTTTGATTTTTCAGTTTCCCTTTGCGATCCTCTGCTAACCCCTGCTCTGAAGGGTCTACATGACCACTGCTGACCATGACAGCTCTGCCTCTGCTCATTTCTCACCTTCAGTACCTTGTCTATCACCAGGAGTCACTTTTCTGGGGAGTGGAATGTCACTTGCTCTTCAAAGCAGTCTCTTCTGAGACTTGAAAGAGTTGTTATAACAGAAAATGGTACTATTGTGTGGATTTTCTCAAACCTGTGAGGGATTTTTGCTTTTTCAAGAAAAAAAAAAAAAAAAAAAAGAAGAGAGAATGAAAAAGCTTGATATTTTCCCCCCAGTGATCTTTCCATTTTGAACATGTATTTATCTGAATATTGATTCAAAAGCAGAGTGCAGTATCTCTAAATCAAGTTATTCCAAACAGCTCGGAGTGAAACACTCGGAGCTAAATCCATGGCGTTTCTCTCAACCTTGCCACAGAGGATGAGGAACCCTCTTACACTCCTCACGCTGCCTTTGGACATAGCAGCATTTTGCCTTAGCTGTTGGCTTATCTTTGAGAAACAAAGATTCTGCAGATATTTTTCTTCTCTAAAAATTAAGGGTGTTCATTTATTTAATTCTGTCTCCCTATTGATAACTGGGATAACAAAGCCTGATGATGTTACCTCAATATATATTTTAATACATTTAGCCTCCTTGTCACATTCTTGGCATCACAGCCTATGTGCTTTAAGGAGACTGCTTTGGGAAGGAGCTAATGACACATGCAGGGGATTTGCCTGGATACCAGTGGACTGGTACAAGTGCATGGCACGAGGGCTTTAGGAATGTAGAGGGTAACCCTGTGCTCTATTGCTTTAAATGTACATCGCAGCAGGGCTGGCCCTATTTAAAAATCCCCAGAGGTCTTGCTAGTTAACTTCCCTTTCATGTAACAGAAAAAAAGGTTGAATGAGTCATGTGAAGCCAGCCATGAGATTAATATAGACAAAGATGTCATATCCTCATGCATGCAGCTGTGAATGGCATATCTACTTTGCCATCTGCAGATTAAATGGACATAGTGTCTCAGTGGCTGCTGCAGGGCTTGGTATAACTCAGTTATCATCAGGCAGATTTCCTGTTGCCTAATACCCAAACACAATAGTTGTTTAGTGTCAGACTTTGCTTTCTGGAGTAGTTTCAAAACCCGCCAGCCACAGTATGTAGTTTTATAACAACAGCACCGTTAACTAATTGCACATACTCACAGAATTATGAAACCCAGGAGGATAATTTAGTGCATCATGAGTATATCTTTGTGAATTTTTCATAGGCAGTTTATATTTTAGCTGATACTTAAAATGAGAATGTTTTCCTGCAGATCTGTTTGCTCTGATTTCTTTCCTCCTGGTAATTTGGGGCTTTCTTTTCTAACAATTACAAAAACAGCATTCTGTTTAATTACAATATTTACAGAAACTGCCTTTTTTTTTTTTTTTTCCGTATTGCAAGTTTTAACTCCATGTGTCCCTGAGATGTTAATTAACCTCTATATTTGCAGAGACACATCTGTCTTGACCTTTAAGTACCATTCATTCCATTTGCAAATTGAAGAATTGAATGCGAGAGCTTGATTTATAAAAAGCATTTAAGGACATGCATTTTTTTTAAGCACGCAATTAATCTTGATAGGAAAATACTGTAACTCAAACCATTCCAGTATTCTGGTCATGGCTGATAGCACGGAGTGAGTTTATCTCTATCTGGATTCTTCATCGGAGCTTGCTCATGAGTTCATTCCTGACGGCCGAGGCCAGGAGAAAATCTGTGCTCTTCAGTGCTGAAGTCTTTGATGCAGTCACGTAGTTCCCATTTACTTCAGTGAGTCACCCATGTGCACAGAGATGAGAATTCTCCCTTGTTAGGGCTTTAAATATTTCCATGGGAGTTTGCTTCCTTGAATATTTTATTTTCAGCTTTGTTATGGTAAGATGATTTTTCTGACATTTCGCTGATCACAAAGCAGCTGGCCCCATAAAAAATAAAGCACACACACAAAGAAACAAATGACTGGGTGTCTGGGGGAAAATGTGAGTTCTGTGTCTGAGCTGCAACAGATTGTCATCATTAAAACAAAGCATCAGCAAATGCTGGAATGATGGGCATTAAAGAATTGAAGCATTTTCTCAGGTTGAAAGACAAAAGAAAGGTGGTGCTTTAATTAGACTGTTGTTCATTTTGCATGTATCAGCTGGATCTGATCATTGTTAAAAGTAAAAAATAACGGTGTTAAATACAAAAGAGAAAATAGCGAATAGAAACGCTGTAAGGTACAGTTGGTTTAATTGTAAAAATCACACCCTAACTTACGGGGCAGAGTCCTGCACCTGGGGAGGAACAACCCCAGGCACCACTGCATGCTGGTGGCTACCCAGATGGGAAGCAGCTCTGCAGAAAAGGACTGAGGTGTCCTCGTGAACACCAAGTTGACCATGAGTCAGCAACGTGCCCTTGCTGCTGAAAAGGCTAATGGTATTCTTGGCTGCATTAGGCAAGGCATCACCAGGAGATCAAGGGAGGTGATCCTTCTGCTCACAGAGGTTGTGGAGTATCCCTCCTTGGAGATCTTCAACTGCCACCTAGACGTGGTCCTGGGCACCCTGGGCTTAGTGTCACTGCTTGAGCTGGGGATTGAACCAGGTGTCCTCCAGAGGCCCATGCTATCCTCAACCATTCTGTGATCGCAGATCTAAACATACTGCTGAACAGACCTGTCGAGGTTTGAGCACCATAAAATACAAAAATAGAGATGCCTGTCCATCTCAGGGGCTCTCTAGCAGAGAAGTGAAACTCAAATTGAAACTGCAATTAAAAAAAGAAAACAAAAACAACAACAAAAAAACCTGCACAAACCAAAAAATAAATTAAAAAAAAAACACACACGCAAAAAAAAAAACAAAAACAAAAACAAACAAAACAAACCAACCCCAGAAATAGTTTCTACTATGATCTCTCTTTTATCTCTGAGATATATTAATAGTAGAAGATGCTCTTACTTCTTGTTCTGTAGCCCTGCAGTACCCCTACCAGGGTCTTTACTTCAAAGAGATCAGGCAGGTGGGTGATGGAGTGGGCTGCAGCTGGGTGCTGGAAGGAGACCTGGACCTGGGAAAGGTCCTGGAAAAACTGGGTGTTGGAATGAGACACAAGAAGGGCCTGTGCTCCTTGTTGCCCTATCACTGTCACTGGTGGAAGAGACGGATCTCCACCAGCTCCAAGGAATAAACACCCCAAAGACTTTTCATGTCACGGAAAAGACCTGTAGCAAAGGAAATAGTCCATAAATATCAAAAACCAGCTAGTGGTAATTAGCAGAGTAGTCCATTCCCTCTGCCCTTCTCTGCAAGTTTTTTTTTTTTTTTTTAAATAAATGCTTTCTCTTCTGAGTGTTTTCCATTTGTTTCTGTATCTATTTAATTTCTTGATTTATTTGTTTCTGCTTATCTATATTACATGAGTCATCATCCTGTTAAAGTCCTTTGTTAAGGAAAACGAATACTCCTTAAAGTAACTTACGTGTGTCTCTGTTCCCTTCACTTGTTATTTTCTCCTTGGTTATTGGGAAATAAAGGCCAGAAAAGTGGGTTTGGCATAGAGTTTTCTTAGATTTTTTTTTTTGAGCTTTTCCCTTAAAAGCTTTTTAATCAAAAGCTGGAACTGAAGCCCAAATCACTTCTCCGTTTTCAAAAGGAATAGGTCAGCACTCTGGGTTTATATCAAAAGTTGCATTTTCAGAAACAAAGAATTGTAACCTCAAGTTGAATAAAAATGTTCTTAGGCAGACAGCATCCTGGCTGCTGGCCCAGGCAGCTGTATTGTTTCTCCTGGGGCTGGGTTTCTGGTCAGTCAGAAGTGATGCAGAGTATGGAAACCATGGCTTCAGAGCAGAACAATGATGGAACTGAAAGTGCTGTCGTGCAGTGATGATTTCCCTAGTTCTTTTTCAACAGCTTTCCTGCACTTGCTTTCATTACAAGCCCCTCCTTCCCATTCACTTTTCTTTCACTATACTTCCCTCACCTCTCACCGCTCCGTTCCCTGTCCTCTTCTCACCTTGTTGCCTTCACCATTCTTGTGTCCTTCTCCTTACAGTGATACACGAACGTGGCCCAATACTAGAAACACTTTGAAGGGACACATTTCCTGCAGAAAGTCAAGATGGGTTTCGAGCGAGGCTGAAAACATTATTTCTTCTGCACAACCAGAGTTGGGTCCATACCACAAAATATGCTGCTTCTTTCATCATGTGGTCGGTTAGCTGGTGGCTCACAAAGCCAGTATGAATTTTAAGTCAGCTGTTCTATTGCAGGGGCCTTTCAAAGCTTGCCCCTTCATCTATAGCCTTTTTTTTTTTTTTTCTTTTTTCTTTTAAGGTTTTGGTGACTACTCAATGTTTTCATTATCAGCTGAGGGGAAGAGATGTGAAGTATAAGTCTGATGGAGTACTTAGACTTCTAATACTAGCACCTCACAGAATGCATAAACCATAATTTATATCTGTTTGTTGCACTTCTGCTGGAAGTATCCTGCTAATCTACCTAATATATGTAAGAAAATGCAGACATACTACGATTTTTTTATTATGACTATCAATCTTCACTACAATATTATGAAGCAACAAGGAATGGACTTTCCCAGGAACTAGGTGTCCTATTTATTAGAGGCAATGCTTTGAATTATCTGTCAGAGCCCTGTATGCTGCACTGGGCAACCTTTTGTGAAGAAGCTCAAATGGGTGATGTAGTTCTGCAGGCTTTAGGTTCAAGATTTTGTCACTTTTCTATATGAGGTTATATTAAATCCTATACTTGTGCATTACGGTCCTGTGGCTGATGCCCTGAACAAAAGATTTATAATCCCAAAGTTGATGAATGTTTTTCCTGAATGCTACTCTTGGGTTAAAAAAAGTATCTTCATGCCACATTACTTTTCTCTGGAGGCGTTTCTTCATACTTTTTATCTTTAGGTGGATGTGGTTTAGCCCTGTCTCTTCCTGTAATGCTTTCAGATGTGTTATTACAGTGGCATTAGCAAGACATATTTTCATGTTAGTGGACATGGGTCTTCACAGTAAAAAACTTTAGAAAATGAAGCCTAGCTTATTTTTTTTTCACTCTGAATATTATCCTGTTCACCTCTTTGTGACCAGGGTTCAGTGGAACGAGAATTACATTTGTGTTGAAAAGCTTCTCACCCTTGATCTGCAAGCATTTTTTTTTACAGTGGCAAGGCACATTCTGTTTCTAAACACTTGCTTTTGCCATTGAATATTATCATCAGTTGTAGTGAAGTTTAATGTTCATTATTGTTTGTGGTAAGAGGGAATTCTATCAAAAGCTAAATCCTAAGACCTTCACATGGCTGGGACTTAGTGTTTTACGTGCTGCAATGGAAATGCAGCGTAGGTCAGTGTGCAGTGCACAGAGTGAGTGAGTGAAAAGACTGGTACTGGACTCGAATGCCCCTTTCACCTGAGAGAGAAACAAAAATATCTTAGAGACAGTACAAACTCATTTCTTTGTGTGTAGGATAACCTTTGTGGGGTGTGATCATTGGGTGGCATGGAGGCAGCCCAGCAGTGGGGCTCGCACCCCGCACTTCTAACTGACAGCTGTCCCATGCTCACAGCCATGGCACAAATCGGTGTGCAGGCAGAAATGGAAATGTAAATGGGCCCCAAAGTCAAGGAGATAGTCAATAACCAGTGCTGGACTGGCTGAAGTCTGCTCCATGTTCTTAAGTTAACTGCATGCCTTGCACTTGGCGTCAGTATGCAAGATCAACAAATAAACACTATTAATACTTTAATTGGAATGAGACTTTCACATGTGAGTGGCTGAGAAGCCGTAAGCACCCAGGTTTGCCCAGAATTACCCTTGGCATAAACAATGCAGACAACAAGAATATCAAGTGAGTTCATTTAAATTAATGTTGTTAAAACAAATGGAAAATTGATTTGCGGTAATAGAGGGCTTGATTTTTACCCTAGCTTAACTCCATTGACTTTGGTACGTTTGGTCCTGCTTCACTTTGGTGTCAGTCAGGGGAATACCAAGCCCGGGAAGTGTAAATGCTAAGCCCAAGTGAAACGTTTGCTACTTCATACCTTATTGCACTCAAAGTAGCAGAAAATGGGTTTCTTCTGATTTATTCTACTGTACTGCAGACAGTGGCCAGGAACAACAGAAATAATGATTCGCTGCTTATTGCACTGTGTGGCCTCAGTAACTAATATCACACTAATACAAACATGATCACGGGTTCAAAGGGAGCTTGTATTTTAGATATTCCTCAAGCAGCGAGCAGAACTCAGGCCTCGGTGATCCCCAGCTTGGGTTCAGAGCCCCAAGCCCTGCCGGGTGTGAGGCCATAAAGCTGCCCATGGGCCCAGCTGCAGTCCCTCCTCCCACTTCTTTTAATGTGCCTTCTTACTGCTTCTCAAGTGAAAAATTAATGGACCTTCCTTCGTTTGCTTTTGTGACGAGAAGGAAGCGCTTCCATTAATGACGCTCAGAATAGGATTTACTGTAACTTGGCCTCAGATGGTATTTGCGGTTCCCACACATCCTGTAACAATATGCTTTCTAAACTTCAGCGGATATTGCCACATTGGCTGTTACAAAAAAGCAGAAGGAAGATGATGAAGCAGCTCCTCCAAGCTAATATTACTTTTTTTTCATTATTTTTTTTTTCTGAGGCAAATTTATTGGGCTCATGTTTGTCACCTTGGCAAGGTAAAAATAAAAATAAGTCCCGATATGAAAAGAAGACAGGCTGTGAGTGTGTTTTACCAGCGTGTCTGCAGGGAAGTGATTTCCTGCACTTAATTACTGATCGGAGAGGGAAAGTAGAAAACCAGACTTTTATAGCTGGATTCTCTCTCGCGTGGTTGTATTTTCTGACGAGGGCACAAACACCACATTCAGCCTTTCCCAGCCCCACCTCCCCGCCACCTCTCCTCTCTCCATCCCCCCGACCAAGAGCTCTGCACACACAGCCCCCGGCTGATGAGCCGGCACCGGCTGACGATCAGCTGCTCCACTCCCTGACCTCCTGCCCGAGGCTGCCTGTCGTCCTGTCAATCATGGGAATATTTTTTGTGAAGTCAACTCTTTAAGCAATTAGGGATCTCTGTGTAGGCAGCCAGAGCATCCTGCACAGTGCTAGGGCCAGCTAAACCTTCTCTTATCCATTACCAGCTTCTGAGTAAGCCAGTCCTGCACGGCGTAGATAAATACCAACCATCTATCATCCCCCATATGCCTTAGGAGTGTAATTTCATGAGCTGCCTGTGTGGGAGAGAAGTGTGAGAAGATGCTGCGTCAGTGCGTGGGCTGCACAAGGGACAGAGAGGTGACTTAAAATTTACACTGGAAATAAAGAGTGAGTAATAGCGTGCCCACCGAGGACCTTTCTTCAGAAGAAATATGCAAATGAAAAAATGATTTGAATGATAGGTGTAACGACCAACTGGAGACCAAACTGGGAAGCTGAGGTGTGAGCCAGCCCTCAGGCAAGGTGCAGAGGCAGACGCACGTGCACCATAGCAGTGTGCGCACGTGTGTATGTATACTGGTGTGTTTGGGGGGCAAGTTGTGTGCCTTGGAGCTTGGAAAGAGAAGGCTGTACACAGAAAGACTGTGTACCTGCTAGTTTTTCATTTCTTACTTCTTTCTCTTCTCCATGGTGCTTTCCCATAATTGATGGAATCACCAGGGGACTGAAGCGATGGGATACTCTAGGCCTGAAGTCTGAGTCCTGGGGCTTTGTAAGATGAACCCAGATCAGAATATCGTGTCCATGGGGAAAGGGATCAGCGTGTGCCTGGGACCGTAGAGACAGATGGATATGAAGCAGACCACCAGATCAGACCTCTCAGATTTTGGAATCTGTTGTATATAAGTGTGTATATGTATATAAGGCATTGTCATATCCAATCAGCACCTCATTGCATTTGCTCAAGCAAAAACGGCTTCACGTGCATGCATGAAGTGGACAATAAGCTATTAGTAAAACACACAGACTGTGTTTGGGCTGATGGGAAGATCTGTCCTGATGTGGTATTTGTCAGCTGTGGTCTCCTGAAGTCACCTGTGCAATTCTCAGGCATTCATCTGTCAGGCTGAAACAGGCCTTTTAGCAATAAGGAGACTTCAAAGAAAGGCTCTCTTCATGCAAATAAGCTGGAGAGAGCATTCTTTTATTTTTCTTCTGCCGTTTGTGGTGAATAGGATCTAATCTTTTCTCTCCCAACCATTCTAATGCATCTTCCTGCTTGGATTCTTACAAGTGCAAAGTCAGTTTGGTGAAAAACATCACTCTCCCATCCCTTTCCTTCGTTTCCTAAGAAAACAGATACTTTGAAAGGCATGAAATATAATACCAAGTGCTGCCTTCCTAAAGAATGTCTAAAATTCCTGCGAGACAATGCATTGTTTCAAAACAAAGCTATTTCAGGCAATTCTATCCTTGTATGTGCAAAGCTATTCATCTGAGAGACTTCTTTCCAGCACAAATATTCTTGCTCTGGGGTTTTATCTTTTGAAAGAAAAAAAGAAAGTGTTTTGGAAGATCAGTTTCATATTGTTACAATTTAAAATAAAACAAACAAAACCAGATCCTGCAGCAGTTGAAACCAACTGACATTGCGCTGTCCGTGTCTAGCCGAAGCCAGCACAATCCCTCTGGAACATCTTTTACAAACTTTATTTATTTAACAGTCAGCCTCTGGTGGTTTTTGTCAAATGTTTCCACGAACTGTGTGTCGTACTTAGCTTTTAAAGGAAGAGAATTTGGGTTTATGTGCTGTAGGTCCTATATGGCCTGCGGTGTGGGGGGAACTGCCCCCAAAGCTGCTGAGCACCTTCGTGTCCCTGTCTCCGTGCCAGCCTTCCCGGGGGGTTGAACTGCCTTCATTGCTCCTTGGTGCAGCTGGCAGGAGAGGGAATCAGCGTGCCGGCCTGGTGCAAGCCATTTTCTATCAGCCAGGATGTGGCTGGTAGATTTTTATGAACCTCAGTTCACAGAAATGCAGAGCTGGAAGGCTGTGAGCTCTGTAAAGGGGTTGCTGTTTCCAAAGGAAATGTTTTCTGGAAGGCTGGTGGGTTTTGGCCAAGCAGAGGAGCTCAGTTGTTGTTTTAGGTACTCTCCCCGTGCATGAATTCATCGTGGGCTTGAACCAGGAAATCCTGGTTAATGCAGCTTTGGGACTATGGCCTCAGTAAAAGATAAAATGAGCTCAGAAGTTAGGGCAGAGCAATGATGTCCTCATTTCTTTCACTTATTTTGCAGAAAACATGGCCTCAGACCATTACCTCTGCCTGTTCCTAGCACCAGCCCTGCTCAGTGCAATTAGAGCTAAATACTCTTCCTACAGCCCCTGCATCTTGACTCCACTCCAAGGCACTGGTTTTGTTATTACAGCAGGAGATGGACATTCCCAGAGCAAAGGCAGGACACTACTGCACTGAAACGTGTAGCACAGTCTCTGGGAAGTAAATTGCAGGTGTCCTGCTAGATAAAGATCTCGAGGTGTCTCTTTTCACTTCAGTGCTGCTGGTAATGTGGAGGAAGCTGGGTTTAGCAGCCTTTGGTAAATAGACAATTTGCGGTGTTATCAGCAATGTGTGCCTTTTTTTCAACAACAACAAAACCAGAAACAAACAGCAAAACACCATCCTTTCTTCAGAAATATCTGTTAAACAAAATCAAAAAGCGGAAAAAGAAAATTAGCAGCTGCTCTCGCACTAAACTTTAACGCACAGATCCTGCTTTCTGAGAGCTATCATTAGAGCCAAATTAAAATATAGCCGAGATTTTTCCGAATAAAACTGTCAATGAAGATAAAAAGTTTTTTATGTTGACAGTAAAGCAAATGATTTTTTCCACTCTGCTGAGGTTTTGTAATGGTGCAGTATGTCTGGCTGACTTATGGCACGCTAATGACAGATTAACAGCTGCAGGAGAGACGGCTGCGCTGAGAATCGCTCGAGTGAATGAGCTGAGTGTGGGCAGGGGCTGGGTCTGGAGCCGTAAGCGGGTGGAGGATTTACACCAGGGTGCACGGGGAGCAGGATAAGGAAAACGCTTATGGGTGGGAGAAGCGGGGTTCCTGGGGTGGGGACAGCCCTACACCGGAGCTCACAGCTCGGCCCTGCAGGAGCTGAGAGGTGGCAGCCAAGTGATGGAGCCCAGGGATTTTCTGTAGGTGAGGGCTGAGGAGCACCTGCAGCAGTAACAGCTACTGCTGGGGACAGTAAGTAGGTTAACCAAGAATTAATGATCTAGAGCTGGATAAAGTCTTTTTTCCATATGCTCACTGACAGCAGTTATCGTGTTGGCTGTTTGGATTCTCCAGACCTTGCCAGAGGAAAGAATTTGCTTTTTGGTTTATTTTTTGAAGCAGGTGGAAGGGGGAAAAGCAAGAGTCTGTAGTGGCCAGCTCCCAAGCCGCAGCTGAGTGGTGCCGAGGTGGAAATCGCTGGTTCTCCATCAAAAGCCAGGGGTGAGCAGAGAGGAGGCAGAGCCTGGTGCATCCCTGTGGCAGAAAGGCACAGGGCACAGCTTTTCCACAGCCCCATGCAGAGAGCTGGCCAGGCACAGGCTGCAGCCTGGGCTCACTGGGGTGGACAACCTCCTTACCTCATCTAGGAACACAGTTTAATAAAAGCAGGCCCTAGGTAGCGAGCATCCAGGTCTTGGGGAGCCCCATGCTGTTGAGGGAGCCTGAGATGTGTGTGGCAGGGAGCAGAGCGGCCCCGGGTGCAGCCAGCGCACAGCTCCTGCTCAGGCAGGGTTTGATTTCTCATGTCCACAGGCTGCAGTGCTTTAATGCATTGCGAGCATGTTCAGCCACCGCAAATGTCCCAGGAACCAGCCTGAAACAGTTATTTCTTTGGGTGTTTCCCTGAGAAATTCACATGGGAAGAAAAGGTCACACTGGAGGAATTTCTTTTTCACCACATAAAACTGGGAGACCAGTAAAGGCTGGCCTGCCCTGCTGGGGGTTGCCACATTTCCTGCTGGGGAGATGTGAAACGAAGACAAGGCTTTGGAAAGCTGCTTTCTTGGTGCAAGCACCTGTTGGCTTAAAAACCCACTCTAAAGAGCTCATTAATCTACTGCTGTTTATCTGAAACCGTGCTTGGTAGTTTTAGTTGGCGTTTGTGTTATTTGTGGAAAATAAGGCAACAGGAGGGCTTTGATGATCAGGTCATTCTCAAGCATCCAGACGTGCTGGAGTGGCACCCCTCGCCGTACAGCACCCGGTTACAACCTCGTCCAAGGACAAGGACTGCTGGCGGCAGTGCCAGGTCTCTCAGCCCTCAGTTCCTGGCTCCTTATTCTCAACACTTTTAGCAAGGAACATGCATTTAGCCCTTCAACACTACCGAAACTTGGAGATCTTCAGATGCCTCCAAAACCCCTGGCTGTGATAACCTGAATTCACTCGGAGATACCATCAACATTTAATTAGTTATTTTGGCAGGGAGGAAAAAAAAAAAAAAAAAAGCAGAATGCTAGAAAAGATCTGCTTTTCCCTGGATTGTGACATCTGAATAATTTAAAGAGGTTTTGAGAACTATGCTTTATTTTAATTAGTTTCTGAATCAGTTTCTGCTTTGCCCAGTCTTCCCCCTCCCCCCCATACCGTTTATTTTGATGACATCTGCAATCCTAAAAAAAAAAAAAAAAAAAGGAAAAGGAAGCAAATTAACTTGGTTCAAGCCACATCAGCACATCCCTTGGAAGATCACAGCAGTCAGCTGTAAAAAATGGGCTTATGCTGGAAGAAAATGAGGAGCTCAGAGGGCTGAAAATGTACTTACCTATTTATTAACTACATCTATCTTTATTATTTTTGTATGACACCAAAAAGTGTTCTTGGCAGATCACAGATGTGCACAAAAGATGTGAGGTGGACTGCTGTGACACTATTTTATTAAGACAACTCTCCATGTACATCTGCCAAACCCAGAACAAAGTCCATCTAATGACAAACTCACCATAAAGAGGCACAGTCCGGGAGAACAACAGGGGAAGAACAGAGCCACGAGGCTGTGATTTACTCTGCGCCTGAGGAACATCTCATTAGTCCCAGAAAAGCCTTTTTGCTCCTTGTAGGCTGCTGTTCTGCTCTGTTTTTTGACCAGAGACCTCGTGTCCTGCTCCCAGCAACCAGTGGCTGAAGGGCAACTGAAAGCTCAAGGAAAGAGATCTGATAAATCAGTTGCTCTTGGCCATGGTGTCATTTAGCTATGGTTATACGTCTTTTCAAGTAGGACCAGCTGGCCCCTTCAGACATGAGCGCTGCTTTTTGCAAACCAAGTTGTCCATGCAAAGAGCTACTGTCTTTGGACATGAGGAAAAGAGCTATGGCTCCATTCTTCATGATCTGGGGGCTACAGAAGTTGGCGGAAGGATATACATATTTTTTGCTTATCATTGCCAGTCCACTTTCAACATCCTATGTATGTCCTAGAAAGATAAGATGGCTATGAAGTAAAGGAGCATGAAATACAGTTGTAACTTTTGGAGGATTTTGGATGAAAAATGAAAAATTGCCTTTACAGATATATTTTTGCATATTAATATATTCCTTAGCTAATATTTCAGTAAGAAAGAAAAGCACCAAGCAACCTGTCACAAAAAAAGACAGCATGACTGAAATGTTTCATTTCAATATTTGTCAAACAATAGTTTTGAATTTTTTATTTGAAATTGGGGTTTTGAAACGTACACCCTCCCTCGTTCTTCTTTTCAGAGAGCTCAAAGTGAATCACGCAGCTTTTCATCCCCAAACCGTGTTTATTTTCAACCTTTTCTAAATGCCAACAGGATGGAAAAAAATAATAATATTGTGCAAGCATATGAGAGACGTGGTTTGTGAACAGGCCGTGTTGTGACGAGGCCCTGCACACTGACTCACTGCTTCTGACCTGAGCTCAGTTAGCTGAAGGTGTGAGGTAGGTGACAGAGGTAATTCTGTTACCGTCTCGTTCTGTCTTGCCAAGCCTCCTGGAGCATTATCAACTAATGCACGGCAGTTATAAAGTGGATTATGGGCCAGCCTGTCTGATGTGACTAAGCTGAATCCATCAATCGTATATCACTCGGAATCGCAAATCGGACTTGAGCCTTGGGCTGTGAAGTTGCAGATAAGTAATTTGTCACGTTTTGCTAACACCTTCCTCCTGTTTGGTGTGTCCCTTGTGGTACCGTATTGCAATTCAGCATGCTCACTTCAGCTGTGTTTTCAGGATGTAATATGAAAATTACTAGGCATTAGGAAAAGGTCAGCTCTGTTAGACTGGCGGAGTAAGTAGGAGGAATGCCGTTGCTCTTAAGATATTCATCATCTGTCATTATGTCTTATTAATCATCCCAAACAATCTCCAATGGCAGATCATTAGAGAGCACATGTCCTACAGCTGTCAGCGATAGGTGCCATTTCCACCGTGTCTCCTCTTTCTGACTTTCTCATCGTGTTGCTAATTGAGATTCTTACTGCGGCATTTTGATTACTGCAAGCATGAAAGGCACGCAAACTTCTTGAGGGAAGCCGAGAAGAGGAAAGCTTTGTTGAAGAGCGGGAGCTCTCTGGCAAGATCCAGGAGATCCAAAGCATTGTCAGTAGGAGAGCAATACACCGTGTCACAAATGTTTGACATGCCTGGTCTGAAGGAGGCACTGGACGGCATAATAATAGAAGTATTTAACTCCCAGCACAGCCTGGTATGCTGCTAACAGCGGAGAGCAGCTTTTGTGAGAGCTTTCCCTGAAAGATGTGCAAACGCCAACACGGGCTTCTGAGCAGGCAGGCTGGGTGGCGTGCATCCTTCCAGGCTTTGATCTCAGTCGTGTTCCTTCTTTCGGGGCTTCAGAGGCAAGGCTGAAATAACAATGTGGAGGGGGAAGGAGTATACGCAACTGAAATATTTAGCTGCTCAACTTGCTCCTGTGGAGCTGAAGAGCAAACACGCACTTCAACACTTCAAAACACCCCGTCAGAAGGAACAGAGGCGGCCTAGCACTTCAGGAAGGCATTGGGTCTCAAATAGGCCTGGGGGGTGGATGTGCGCTCTGAAATAGCCGGTGTTCAGGAGTTATCCTCTCACTGATCTGTAGATTAGAAAACATGCGTGGTGCCTTCATATTTGTCTTCACATCCCAGATATGAAGGTTAAATAGTTTTTTGTTGTTGTTTTGTGATTTTTGGTAGGTTGAGTAGAGGGGAATAGAGGTGCAAGCTTCTCTGAGAATGCATTTTCCCTTGCTGCCCCTGTAAGCAGGAGCAATGGACCAAGTTCTCCACTGGTGGAAACAACCACAGTGCTGCTGAATGTAGCTGCTATCACTGGGTGACCCAGGGAAAGTGACTTCTGGAGCTGTGTTATGTTGTTTCTGTGGCAGCAATTGACTGGCTTTGTAGAGAACATGCGAACCTGAATTCCAGTGTTTTTTTACCTGGCCCCTCAGAATGATGAAAAAAAGCAATAAGCTGTTCCAAAGCAGGTGCTGACTGCTTTTTTCAAGCCGTAGGACCAGGCTCCTTCTTGTGCAAACAGGCAGAGAGGTGTGTGAGATACCGGGAGTTGCACAATTCCCAGCTCCACAGACTGATTGCGTGGCTGACTTCTGCTAGGAGAGCGCAGCTGGTGTTGAAATACCAGGAAAGACGAGGAGGCAGACAGGTTGGCCTCCGAGCTGAAGTACAGCTCAGCTTGCACAACACGATGGTCACCTTATGCAAAGTGCTCTGCTGACACCCACCAAGCTTCCTCGTACAGCTTTGCCGTCATGCCGCCCTACTCCAGCTGCCCTCCTGCCCACGTGCTAGGGATTTCCGTGAGGGAAAGCCAAGTGGTGCAAAGAGAAGGGCTCCGCTGCTGCCCATCCACCAGCTCCTCTCTTCCATGTGGCTCTGTAAGGTCACGGGCATGGAGAAATACATCCCAGCTCACAGCACCTCTCCTTGCAGGGGCTGTAAGCGTTACAGCGGGAAGCAATTCGTTCCCTTACACAAAGCAAGAACATTTGTTGGAGCTTTGTTCTTTGGGAAGCTGAATCCAGCTGGTGTAGGCTTTGCAGATCCAGACCATGATCTGACACCACGTCGCCTCTTTGGCCGGGGGGGGCAAAATCTGGGGGCTCTGTGGAGTCAGCTTCACCTGGCGGTTTGCTTCGAGAGAGTGGGGTTTGTTGCATTGGGACTAAGGAACACCAAAGAACAAAGGAATCTTTAGTTTTGTGTAAGTTCTCCCCTTATATTATGTGCAAGAAACAGGAGAAAGGCATCTGGCTGTGCAAAGCGAGGTAGCCTCAGGGTAGGTAGGACAGCTACGCTAGCTGGTCTGCAGCAAGCGGTGTCACAGCCTTCAGCTCGCTGACACGGGCTGGCACACACCTTTTCCTCTGTGTGTGTAGAGCTCCTAGCACAGTGCAGTATGCTTTCTGAAACCCCCACAGTACAAGTGAGAAATGGGTAAAATAGTATTTTGCTTCCTTCTTCTCCTGGAGAGTTTGGTCTATTTTTATAAGGTGAGGCACACAGATACATTTTCAGCTCTCTCTCTGTAACACTGCTGCGAGATTGGTACATGGCAAAAAGTTCATAACTTGGTCTTTTTTTCCCTCATTTCAAGTATTTGTTTACAGAGATCAAACCTGTCACTGCAGATTAGAAGGCTGTGACCAAATGACTTTACGATTACTATGGAGCTCAGTTGTTCTGGGGGTAAAAGGTGGGTGTTGCACTATTGTGTTTGCTTTTGGATAACCTTTAAATAAATGAGTAGTTGTAGAGAGCAGATTTGTTTCACAGGAGCTTCAAGAACAGCATGTTACAAGTTGCTTGGGTATTCGATGTATGTGAAAAATAGGACGCCTTGCAGTGCTGTGGGTGGCAGGAGCAGGAGATGCCCTGGTGTCCTGGCCTGTAAATGGGCAGTCGCTGCTCTCGGCTGGGCTTTATCAGTTCTTTTGGATGGGCACCATCAGTCTCTTTGTCAGCCATCCCTAGAGGGTGACGAATAGCCACAGGGAAGGTTGTTGCCATAACTTTGTCATGAGGCACTCTGTTGTGAGTCTTCATCATCAAACTACATGGCCACGTTGTCACAGGGCTCTTTGGCAGGGCTCTTCTGCACTTCTCTGCAGACTGATGGCAGGGAAACTGTGGAGCTGTATGCAGGAGGTGAACAGCAAAGACTCGTTTGCTGCTTCCCCTAATGCAGAAACTGGAGAGCATCAAATGCAGTCAGAGCAGTCTGTGCAGTTGAAATGCGGAACTCCTTGTACAGGGCTCTTTGATGCTAACGCTTCATGTGTGACCTCCAGAAAGTGCTTGTGTTGCAAGCTTCTGGAAGGGAGGAATATCTCTTGAGGCAAACAAGCTTTCCCCGTACTTTTGTTTTTTCCTGGGCTGTGGCAAGACGCTGGGTTTTGAGCTGGAATGACCTTTGGTCTGACATGGTATGATAATTGTTGTGTTGGGATGCATTGTAATGGCCCCAAACATAACGTTTTGGAAAAAGAAATGTTTTTGTTTGGTATGATTGACACAGACATGAGGGCTTTGCAGCGGCATAACCACATGCAGTGCAGTTCCTTCAGTCACAAAAAGGAGGTGATGTCTGCCAGAATGTACAGAAATGCAACATGAAGCCAACCCCATCACTTAGGTCACCAGCTGACCTTTTAATTAAGCAGAGAACAAAATATAACAGCTTTTTATTTCCCGAGGACAACAACAACAGCTCTAAGCGAAGTACCCTCCTTTGTATTAATACAATTTTAATTAATAGTTGTAGCAAAAGCTTTATGTTGGAAATGAGAAGAGGGTTTCTACCCACCAGACCAGTTAGCACAAACAAGGACAAAATTATCAGGGATGCAGGGAGAGTGATACGATGTGGAGACTTGTGAGAGCAGGGGACAGGACTTGTGCTCATGTACCAGCCATGAAAAACCTGAAAATCCACTGCCACCATAAAATTATTCAAATGCATATTTTAAGGGTTACTATATTAGATAACTAGGATTGAAGGACAACTTCTTTTTATGTGGAAAAGCAAAGGTAGGACCTGGAATTTGAAGTCAGGAATTGCTAAGGAAAATGCCACCCAGACACGGCTGCTTTGTCAGCAACATCGACACATCTATGTTGTTTTTGGGAAGGCTGCAGAGATGTTTACGATACAATTATATGTTATGGAGCTATTGTTGCAGACAGAATGTGAGAGGGGGAGATGTTTGGCAGGAGGCACAGAAATAAAAATAAGAAAAATATAAAAAAGAATTAAAACCATCGGGACAGCCAAGCTGAATAATACCAGCTGAGGACCTGACTCATTCTGTGATGTCTGTGGCACATCAGATGCGTGCACAAGTATTGTGCTTTCAGCCCTGTGGGAGTAGCTGAAAGAAAGAAAAAAAGACATTTCTAGAACAATACTGGCATAAGGCATGTATTTTAATACTAACCCCCCTGATGTGTTAAGGTTTTAGATTAATTGTGTGGGCGTTTGGTGTTTGAAGGAGAAAGGAGAGATACTGCAATGAATCACCTCTTCTTCCCCTCCTGGCATTTGCACCTTGGGCATGGCTCGAGGTACATCAAAGCCTTTTCTCGCTGAGCCACACAGACACACATTAACCTTTTAATGTCTTTTAAGGTCACACGGGACCATTTTGCTTCACTTGGTTTAACCCAGTCCTGCAAATGCTGCCCGGCCGTGGGTGCCCTGACTGCCCATCCCTGTTGGGCTCCTGCAGGATGCCCAAGATGTCCCTCTTCCCCCTGACTCCCCCTCTGCTCCCTGCCCATTGACTCTGATGTTCTTCTTCTCCAGTCTTTTGGGGTTTCTGTCCTGTGCAAGGATAAAAGAGCAGCCCACTTACTGCCAACTGTGCAAGAGTTAAGCTTGCACTGTCTGCATTTCTCTGTTGGGTGGTAGGACACAGGTGCATGTTTTTATTTATTTAATTTTTATTTTTTTGAGTGATGTCTCCTTGGAGGTGTAATCTGGAGCTGAAATTTTGGGCAAGGAGAAAGTCAAGGGAAGGTTTCCATTAAGTCTAATAAGGCGAAAGCCTGAGCTGGTGAGGCAAACACGTAAATGATGTATTCCATTTCTGCTCTACATGATTAATATGGGGAACCAAATGTCTGTATCAAATTCAGCGTCTGTTGCAGTTATGCCAAGTTTCAGGGCTCAGACAGCTGGCAACCGGTGAGGCATTTCTTTGGAAACACAAACCACTTGCAAACGGCCCTAATTCTTTTACTACCTTTTTCCTTTTCTTAGCTATTTTTACCCCTCCTTTTCATTCCTATTATGTTTGCAATGGATTTTTCACGGTCATTTTGAGCCCCGTTGGTTTGTACTGCGGAGAAGATAAAGCCTGGCTCGGCTGAGCCAGCTGGTCCCACCGAGGAGCTGCCGGGGCTCCCGCTGCACCTCGCTGCCTGTGCTCTTCAAAGGGAAGCTCTGATGCAAGGTTTCTGCGGCCAGAAAGCAGAACGAGTCCCATGGGAACAGCTTCGCTTCCTTTGATGTTTGGTGGATTTGGCTGTGCAGCATCACTTGATTCACCAGCCTGGCAGAGAGCCGGGCTGTCTGCAAAGCAGGTCAAGGCTGTCAGAATTTCTCTGTGGAACAAACCCATTTTCGGATGCTGTTTCATAACAGCAGCCCAGCATTTCCCTGGGCCCGCAAGGGGGTGAAACCCTGGCTCAGCACTTTCTGGTCCCTGGTCCCATCGTGGCTCCTGCACACACTGCATCCAAATCTGAATCCTTGTTGTGGTGGCAGGAGTGGAAAAACACACACACCGTGCCCTCCTGCTGCTGGAATAGCTTCGTTTGGCTGCGTGTAGTGTCCAGACAGCCTGCCTGTGGTATGCGTAGATGTACATTTGTGTATGTACGTATGTACATGTAGACCTTGTTTTGGAAGCCTGAATACTAGTTCTGTATGGAAAATCTCTGAACCCATGCCAGGCTTTTACATCTTTAAAACGCCCTGATATTTCCTAAATCTGCCTTGGCTGCGCGCTCCCACCTCTCCAAACAATTCTGGTGATGAAAACCGATCAAACGCCGAGCTGCAGATTCTGCTGAGCTTAGGTGGAAAGCAGTTGTGCTTGCTTAATTCTGCGGAATGGATCATTGCCACAGGGCTTGTTTGGGCTGAAGTAACCCAGATATGCAACATCGGTTGTCAGGAGAGGGGATTTAGGGCTCACGTGAGCGTTGCATTAACAGCAGCGCTCAGCAGGGGCGGATACGGTGGTGCCTGGGTCTGTAGGAGCTCGGCCAGCTCGTGGAGAGGCTGCTGTGTGTAGGGTGAGGCTGCAGTCTGTAGGGTGAGGCTACTGAAGGGGCAGTGTTGGTGCCCCAGCTGAGCTCAGGTGTCCCCTGTCACCAGCTGCAGTGACAGCTCTTGTTCCTGCTCCCCTCCCTGCCAGACGTGGTTAGTTGGGCTGGGTTGGAGGCTCCTCTAGGAGCAAAACGTAAGCGTGCCGTACATGGAAAATAATCATAAAAAGGGTTAATTATCTTTAACATTGGGGCTGTCGGAGTTGAATGAAAGGAGATAGCAGCTCAGTGTGCCTGCCTGCCTGCGTGGGAGGAAGGTGTGGAGGCTGTTTGTTTACAGCTCTTCCCTCCCAGAGAGCTGGTACGAGCCAGTGCTCCCTGACCCTGCTCAGAAATCAGAGCGAATCCTCCTTGGGTTTGATTTTTGTTGTTGTTGTTTCACTTAACCTTTAACCTTTACCTGTTGGGCAAGCCAGGAATCAGCAAACCAAAATGGTTTGGATGTGTCTGAATGAACGCCAAAGCCCTGAACTTCGCTTTGGTGTACATTTCTCTGGAGTACTGCCTGGTTTTGGTGCTGGGAGGTTTGCAGCAAGGTTTGCAGCATGAGGTCCCTGCTTGCTGTGCCTGCTGAGGCACCCCGCGTTGCTGCAGCATCCCCAGGCAGCCCCCACTGATGGTTTGCATAAGTTTTTTTTGCCCTGTCACTTCTGGCTTGCCTGTGTTCTGCTCAGGGTGGCAGGAAGGGGAGAAATAAGCTGTGATCCTGCTGTGTTGGTGGTGGTGGTGGTGGTGTTTTTTCCATTTTGCCTGGCAGTGCTGCTGGCCCTCCCCCCCCAAAGGTGGTTTGTCTGGGGCTCCACCATGATGTCTCTGTGTTTTTTTTCCCCAAAAACGTCATTGAAATGGCTTCACAGGACTCTCTGTGACCAGGAGGTTGCAGAAACACCTAAACAAGCACCATGCCTACAATTAGGAGCAGGGCCTGTGACTGCACAGCAGCTCAAACCGCCCGGAGCCAGCTGTGAGCAGACTGTAAGCCCTCAGTGACTGGCTTGGCATCGTAATGCTGGAGTGAAAGATTTGCTGGGTGGAGGGACTTAAGCAAGCTGTAGAAATCCGTGACTCGAGCCTTTGTTCTGAGATAGGTAATTCCCTTTGAATGAGGTTCTGGGGCTGGATTGCCTTTTCTGAGAGCTGGGCTTGGTCTGAATTCCTCCAAACATCCGTGTCACCAGAGTGGATGTGGAACAAAACCTCAGGCTCGCTCTCTGCTGGGTGGCACGAGCCAGGAGGAACATGGTGGGGGGGTCAGGTCACTGTACCTTGGGGACAATGAGCACCAGATGGACGATGACTTCTTGCTAAGAATAATATCCCAATGCTTGCAAGCACGTATCTGTTACGCCAGGTGAGCTTTTGCTGTGCAATGCTCTGAGCTCCTCGTCTCAAGAGACAGGAACGGGAGCGAGGATGGGCAGAGAGGAGCGGGCGATGCAACTCAGTGGGGAGCCCGTAGCTGCAAGTGAAAAAATGTTCTGCTCAAGAGAAATTTGTGCCCTCCTGCCTAGTAATTTATCCAATTTTCACCTATTTTTAAACTGCAAGCTTTACTGCATACATTTTCAGGGCAAAGGATTGTGCTTACAGCTTCTGTGCTGTGAAACTCCAAAAACTTCAAGGTTAAAAATGTTACTCTGGGGAAAAAAAGAAAAAAAAAAGATGAAAGAAAAAAAGGAGGTGTCAGCAACACCTGTATCTGTGGAATTAGGTGTTCGAATGAAGAGCAGCTCATGTTAGCTCACGCGGGGGGAAGCCAAATGAGGAGTGCTACCAGCTTCAATAACTTGCTGAGGTTATGTAACAGAGCTGGGGGTGCAGTCGTTTCTTTGCAGAGAACGCATTAAAAATGGGTATTTTGGCTTGCACCACAATGCTTCATAATGACAGTGGTAAGCTGCGTGCCAGCAATTCAATGGGCTGCTCCTTTCTTTGGATCACGTATCTGTTATCTCTCGAGACAATGAGTATCTGATACAAAATAAAAGTGATGGATGCCAAGTGAACCAGTGAGTGGGGAGAAGATACTGTGCTTCATTGACTAACCAAATTACTTTGGGGGTATTTAAATGCATCTCTAGCTTTTTATTCTGCATGGGCTATTATAGATGAATTCTGTGATGATTCAGCCTTGGAAAAATTAACCTGTTCTGCTCCTTGTGGGATGCTGGTGGTGGCACAGATGTGATGCTGTGGCAAGGGACAGTAATGCAGCGTCCAGGATGTAAAGGTGCTAGGTATGGACACAGGGAGAAATTATTTCAACATTTATCTGCATTTCGCTTAATTTTAGAAGAGGAGTGTAACTGTTTGCATTTACAGACTGCTAAAACTGGCTGTTGGTTAGAAATACGGGACTGTGTAGCTTCAGGCAGCAAATAATCTGCCTACAGTAATGCGTTCGCTTGACTTTATCCTCCATCTCACTTCTGGGCTTTCCCTTCCACCACGACAGAAACTGAGGTGGATTTATGAGTTTGCCACAGAAACAGCAAAACAGCTGTCAACTGAAGCGGGGAAAATCCCTCAACAAGTTATCTGGGAATAAGGAAATGAAACCCTGGGTTGGCTTTGCTGGTGTTTGCACCCATCTTGAATTTGTTCTGAAGGATTGTAACAGACTGGTGTGTTCACAAAGGAGTTCACATAGGCAGGGAATCAGAGGTTGATGGCAGAGAATGTTTAGGAAGATGTTTTTGGCTTTAGAGCATAAATATGCAGACTGGAAACTTTTTCAGTAAGAGGGGCCAAAATAACATGCTACCATCTATGCATCTTGTCCAGATTAACGAACAAAGCCCATGGTTCCAGTATCAGCTACCAAATTCCTTCTGAGCAGCTCCAACTGTCATGAAAAATATTCAGACAGATGGTAAGTCAGTTTGGAAAATCTGATGCTGCTTTTGGACAATTCATAGCCAGAAGAGACCTTATTCTGTCCGCTCGATCAGCTCGACTTCTATTTCAAGCTTAGAGAAAATAGAAGCCCTCTGGTTACCAGGAAAATGCCATAATCCACTAGTATATAAGAATATCTGAAGAAAAATGTATTTTAAAGGAAACGTTTTTGTTAGGCTATGAGGTGCACAGGCCAGGGCAGCACAGGGGCTCTCCTGGGGCACTCAGGGGTCTTTCTGAAGGGTGTTTGTGGCTGGATTTTGCTGCAGACAGGCAGTCGCTGTGCAAAGACTCGGACCTGGGGTGCTTGGTGTCACCTGGGGTGGGTTTCTGACCATGAATACATCATGATGTTCTGCTAAAACCCGTAAACTAGTTAACCTGGAAGTTGCTGTGTCTTTCTCTGCAGCTGTCGAATGAAGATAACAGCAAAATAAAGTTGAACTTAAAGACAGCTGGGATGCTGAGGAGCTGAAAGCTATCAACATGGAGAATTATTTTTGCAGATAAGCATATATAAGCTGGCAAGTAAAGCCTTCACTTTGAATATGTGCTGGCAGTGAGGGGTAGTCAAATAATTATTGAAATCCACGGAGTGGGAGAATTTATAGGAAAACAGGAATATTGGTTGGGAGGCTACAGGGGACGATCGGAGCCTTCCCTACCTGTGGCCATCACCTGCCGCTGCCACAAGCCCAAATTGCTGCCTGTGGGGCTGTGAAGCATTAGGCATTCCATTTAATTAACACTTCATAATTGATCTTGGTGGTGTGGGAGCTCCTGGAGAAAACAAAATGAACTCACAACAAAGCCACTGTTTGCACGGGGGTGGAAACCAACAAAATTGTCCGGGAATTGTCAAAATACCTCCTTGGCATGGGCGGTAGAGCCAGAGAGCAGTGGGCTGAGCATGTGGAGCAGCTGGATGTAGAGGGTGCTGGCCCCACATCTCCACTGCTAGATGACATTGGAAAGGGTTTTAATGTGCTAGGAGTAGGAGGATTTCTGTGTGTAGTTATTGCCTGGTGAGCAGTGTGAGACAAAAGCCTTTCAGAACTTGAATGTTATGAAAGAATGGAAGAGATTTTCTGTGGACCATGTAGAGCCTCCATCACTGGAGGCATGTGGGGACATCTGGCTAGAAGTATGGAGGTGGGGTTGGGGCTGCTTTGGGAGGGAGGATGGACTAAGTAATTTCTTGATTTTCTTTCCAGTCCTATTTCTGATGACTACTGCTACTCTTGCCAAAGATACCCAGTAAAAGCAAAAGTCCAGATTATTTTTACACAAACAGCTCGTTCCTCTTCTTTCATGGGGAAATAATCATTTCAGTAGTTCTGTGTGCAAAATAAATTCCACGCAGGCCCGTACCAGCTATAGGTGCAGGGAGTGCAGTGGGTTGGCATTGCTGGGGCAGGCAGGGTTGCGTGCTGCCCTGCTGTATCAGGAACATCTTTCACATGGGACCTGGGAGCCGTCCCGCCTCCCAGCAGCGTGAACCAGCAGCTCCTTGCTCAAGTCTCAGCTTGGGTTCCTGCTCGTGTTTCACAACACGCCGTATCTCGGTGTCCTTTGGCAGGGTTCCTGCCCTGCTTGTGCTTCTCACAGTATGGAATTTGCTGGGCCCACTGGTGCTTACCATAACCCACAGGGGCAGTTCAGGATGCTTTTTTTTTTTTTTTTTTTTTCATTCACTTATTTATTTATCGAGGGAAATATTTCTCCAGCAGTAAAACCAGGGCTTCAGCTACCCTGGAAGGAGTTGGCAGAGGGTTCCCAGTGCTATGGCAAGTAAAAGCTTTAGTAGGGTGGGGGAAGGTGCAGCTTCATCCACACCACAGCAACGATCAGCCCAAATCCCCCAGCCCCATACAGCCCCCATGGCATTTCACCACCCCAAATGCAGCGGGGAGGTCAGGTCCTCACATGAAATCAGCTGGCGTGCAGCTGACGTGTTGCGGGGCTGCGCGGGGACCCCGTGTTGTGCTCAACATATCAGCCGAGTCACTCTCGCCACATGCATCACGTGCACTCCTGGTGAAGCAAATCAGAAATACAGAAAATCCTTGCCGTAACCATGGGAACACGGTTTTGCTTAAGCAGTGTTGGCTTGTGAGGCTCCAGTTCATAATGAGCCGGGGTGATCGGGGCGGGTGCGTGGGGGAGAGAGCGAGAGCGTTTGGCTTCGCTTTCCTCTGCCCCCGCTCTAATCAGATGCAAGAAAATTGTGTAAATGCAAGTCTGTAATTTCCCTTCACCTCCACGCCTTTTCTCAGGCGTTCTCTCTCTGGATGTCACTCCTGCATTAGGCGCAGCACCGCGGGGCTTGTTTTTGACATCACATTTTTTAGATAGGCACATTGGTGAGATGCTCAGCACCCTGGGAGACCAAGGCGGCACCAGGAAAGCCCCCAGGAGGCAGGGTCATGGCAGCCTCGTGTTCCTTGGGACCCTGGGAAGAGCACCAAGAGCAAGGTGCTGGGTGCTGCTGTCAGGCAACTCCCTGTGGCCAACTCCACAGCTGCTAAAGTCATTTTTAGTTGCATTGGTGGTAGAGTGTGGGCCTTGAATGGCAATTTTGGTGCCTACCCTCCTGTGTCCTGTACCTCAGACAATGGTGACCACAGTCATGTCAGAAATCCAGCCACCACAATGTTCCCACAAATTGGTGAATCTCTCTCGAAACTCCAAAGTGAGACCAAATGACAGAGGGACCACCCAACAGGCTCCCCCGATGCACGTCTGTGGGAGCTTCAGCAGGTCGCAGCCGTAACCGCTGTGTGCTCAGTAACACAGAGGACAAAGGGCACCTTATCCCAGGTGCTTCCCCTGTTTTCTTCTAGGTTTTCCTATAAAAAGTCACCCTAAGATGGAGCTCAGCTGCACTTGGACTTGTCTGAAGTTTTCGCTCCCCCTCCAGCCAACACTCCCTGCAACTGTAGGATCCAAATGCTTCCAGCATTTTGTCCCTAATCATGGCACGTTTAGGGACATGCTCAATTACACCTGAACCAACATGCTCCAGTGCCACCCCGAGGAGAGGCTTCCCTAAGCCAGCTGTCACTGCCCTGGGCTGGGAGCTGCAGAAAAAGTGTTTTTTCCAAAACGTTAAGGCAATGAAACATTCCTCCCCCTCATGCCTCTCACTCCCTTCCTTTTGTGTGAATAGATATTTTTAAATTTTCAGTCTTCTGCGTGCATGACTTAAGGCTGAACCACAGCCACTTGAGCTGGCAGGTCCATCCCCAGAGCTGGGTGAGCTTTGGGCAAGCACCCACCCCGTGCACTGGGACTGGCTCTGTGCTGAGAGGTGCCCGGCCATGCTCAGAAGTGAGCATTTGGGGTATCAAATGGCAGAGGATACTGGATCGATGTCTTGCTTTCATCCCCTCCAGAACAATTGCTATTTTCTCCTTATTTTCTCTATTTCACTTTTTGTCTGTTCTGTATTATTGTTTTCTGCAAACAGTGAAAAAAATCCATCTAAAGCAAGGAGTGTGCACCAGCTACTGCCTGCCCCCTCAGGAGAACCCAGTTGGGAGCACTGTAATGTGTATGGAGAGAAATTGCTATAGCTATTAAGCAGCGAACGGAGACAAAACCGAACTTGTGTCCTTGTTTAGCTGCTCAACGTGGCAGTGTGGTAACTGCAAGGATAAATGTGTTGGAGTGAAGAGAGGACAGGGTTTAGGAAGGGGGGGTGCATTGTTTTCCACATGCGTGGTGCTCCGTTTGCCACAGTGTTCTGTCAGGGTGCCGTGGGCAGGGGGAAGCAGCGTGTTTCCACCAGTGCATGAGCAAGTCAGGTGTGAATCTGCAGCAAAACTCTGTGAGGAGCATGGAGCCACCCCCAAACCTCACCTCTCCGCCGCCGCGCCATGGGGGGAGTTAAAAGACTGAGCCATTGCAGCAGCCTGCTGCTCCCCTGGCGATGGCTGAGTCTGGGCAGGGTTCCCGAGCACTAAACTTCATCACCTAACCTAGGGTTTGTGAGCCACTCCGGCAACTCTCCCCAGCTTCTCACTCACACCACCCCGCCCTCCATAAATAACACTTGCGGAGAGAGCCGAATCGTGCTTCCTTTGGGGAGTGTTGTTTTGCTTTCGCAGCTACACCCAGTGTGGGACTGGAACCAAAACCTCCAAGCCACAGACTTCCCATCCTCTGGGGAGGTTGAACGTGTGTCCGGCTGGGGGAACTTGGGCGTCCTACCCGTCCCCCAGGCCTGTCCCAGTGAGAAGTGGGCAGCCCTGGGCACGCAGCTCCCTGCCCTCCTTGTGTGCCTGCTGGGGGGCACAGAGTGCCTCCCACTGCTCTCCTCTGCGGTGCTGGGGCTGAGCCCAAGCAGAGCATCCAGAAAGCAACCATGGACTGAGAAAGACCAGAAGAAAAACTCTTGTGGGGCTTCGGGGTGTGGGGCATTGACCTCCGGGCAGCTGGTGGCAGTCAGGTGCTCCAGCTCCATAAGGAAATACAGGGAAGGGAATGTGACGCGTGGTGGTAATACCCCTTTTGCTTTCATTCAAGGATCTCAAGGAGGATATAGTGTGTTATTTTTACCTTACTTTTGTTTTTGTGCCTGTCAGTGACAGCAGCAGAGTGCAGTTTCGCGCAGCTCCCCCCACCCTCCATCTCTGTTCGCACAAGTCTTTTGGGAGCAATGAAAATGTGAGCAAACTGAGTGCGAAATGTGAGCAAAATGAGTGCGAAAGGAAGCTTACAAGATGTGGTTTTGTTGTTTCGCAAGCTCTTTACTAGTACCAGTAGTGTCCTCATAGGATAACAAGCTGGACACCTTCAGTGGGTACATCTGAACCTCCAGGGGCAAGTGGCACTGCAACACCCTCCTGAGAAGGGGATGGAGAGTGCACGACTTCACGTGCCCTGGTGAGCTGTAGCTCTCTCCTCTCCTTCCCACCCACAGGACAGAGGAGGGAAGAGACAGTGAAAGGCTTGGTTTGCATTCAGAGTCGTTGTCACGCTCTGGGACGGTGCTTTCCAACCTTTGTGAGCAGGCCTGAATCCGCCTGACATCCCTGCTGCAGTGTCCTGCGCCCTGCTGCTCACAGAGCATCGCTGCAACACGTGCGGGATCCTGCGCATGAAAAAATCACAGCATGTATCCTCCGGAGGTGTAGACCCTGAAGGCAGTGGGAGGAACGGCTGGTGGCGGAGCTGGCCCTTGCTCTAGCTGCAGAAGAGCACGTGCAGCATGAATTATGCAGTCTGAATCCTAATCGAGCCTTGTTTGCATCACTTTGCCATTCCGGCTCAGCCTCTGGGCTGGATTTTCGTCTTGCTTTCAGGGCTGAAATCAGGCGTGGGAAGTGTTCAGGTGGGCTGAGAAGACAGGGAGGTTCCTCCATCCGACCAGGGCTTCAGGCACATGCTAGAGGAAGCAGAGGGTCTGGCAGATCTGGGATTCAGGATCCACTCCTTCCTGAGGAGCGGGGCTGGCTCATGTTGGAGTTTTCCCTGGGCATCCCATTCCATGTTTGTGAGCTGGGGCTCTTGCAGCCCATGAGTACTGGTGAGATGGAGGCAGGTGGTCACCAGGCACAAAACTGAGTGTCAACATGATGATGCCTCTCCTGCATCATGTCATGAAGACATAAGGTGATTTTTTTCCCCTTCCCTGGTTTTTAACAGTAGGAGTTTACCTTATAAAACCAAACCAAGCCTGTTGGTTTCAAGATAGATTCAGAGAGCAGGCTCACTCCCTTTTTGCTGGCTCATTGAGTGATTTTGGCCAAGTCTCTTGGCCTTCTGCATCTTCATGTCTTTGCTTGTAAAGCAGAGGCAGAAGGACTGTGCTCAGCAGAGAGGAGCCTTTTCTATTCAGTCTACAGCACACAGAGTGAAGGGCAAGCAAGGAACAGCCAGCTAAGTCAGAGAGCAAAGCAAAGTAAAAGACACCAGCCTTGGTACCGATACACAACAATTGGAGGCACCAGATGGCAGGATTCTAGACCAAAATTCCTTTTGTTCTGCAAATCAAACCATAGCATCTTTTACAAATGTCAGTCAGGTGGGGTGCGGACCTTCCTAAATGCCAAGGGTGTTGTTGTGTCACCCCGAGGGATCCAGCTGCAGGAGGACGGGGAGACAAGAATAATGGGCAGAAGGTTGTCGCTGGGCATGGCGGTAGTGGGAGGGCAGCAGGCTTTGGAAACAGCTTGCACAGAGCAGGGGAGAGTGGTCCTTTTCCAGGATTTCCACCAAGGTGGGGTGTTCTTCTGGAAGAGATGCTGCAGCCCAAGCAGGGTCCTGCTTGGGAGTGCTCTGGCTGTGAGATGGGGCTGTGAGGGCAGCTATTGCTGACGTCTGCTCACCCTCCCTTATCCACAAACCTGGAGGCTGACAGCTGTTGACCTCCAGAGCCATTTTATTAGGTGCCAATAAACCAATTTGCATTTTCCAATTAGTGGTGCAGGCAGCATTATTTTATTTTTTGTTGTCTGTAGGATGTAACAGTGCCCAGGTCATCGTGGTGTTTCGTAAGGGGCAGGAAGAAATGGATGGGACTTCTGTGGGATGTCTCTGCTAGCAGCTTGCTTCCTTTTTAACAGCAGACACCAAAAGAGATCACAGAGATCTGACAGGAGAGACTGAACGAGTAGCACCGGGATAAATAAGGCACACAGTCCCTTGGATTTAAGGACATCCCTTTGTTTTTGCTCAGTAAAGTCCAGTCTCTCTTTTTTTGTTTTCATGACAGGCCTGACAAAGACAATCTCCCCCTTTAATGCCGAGCCGTGAGCACTGCTTGGTGCAGTGAGAGCAGGCAGTTTGGTCATACCACACCAATTATCCCATCAAAGTGAGAGTTTGCCATGCGGAGTGTGACAGTCCTACGAGATACTGATGAAATTGTTTTTATTATTTTTTTAAATGTACATATATATTTTTCAGCCTTACGCCATCATTGGATTAGATTACTACTCTGCTAGGGAGTAAGTTACACATTGCCATGAAGGTAGCCTGTCTTCAGCTAAATAAAGGCTTAATTGTGGCACAGGTAACTCAGCACATGTCATGCAAGATGGGAAATTGCATGTCATGCAGTCTGGGAAATTGATGACGTTGACAGCTTTAGAAAATTGTAAAGTGTTATTAGAGCAGGTCGGTGGGTGAGGGGCAACAACCCACGGGGGGTCGTGTCAGCCAGGCAGGTACAGGCACCTTGGGTGGCTTCAGAAGTGCTGAGGAGGAGATGGAGCTGGTCTAAATGTGATCTCTCTGAGTGTGGTTTGGTTCCTCCCCGGTTACTGGAGCAGCGTGGAGCCACTGAAAGCCTCTTGGCCATGCACCCGGCTGCAGCGGGGCTCTCGGGGGCTGCAGCCCCAGGAGCGCGCTGCCCGGCCCCACCACCAGCAGGACCGTCAGCCCAGGAAAGGGGGGAGAAGGGCACTGCAATAAAAAAATAAAATAATATCTAGGCTGCCTTGCCAGTCGTTTGAAAGTTTGAAAAGAGTAGCTGGTTTTTTAGAGCCTGTTGGAAAGTGTTCATCAGCGGATCTTTTTTAAAGGTCGTGTATTTCCCAAAAGTAAATTACTCCTCATTTGAGAAGCTCTGGCTCACAGTCACTCCATCAGTCCTAATGTGTGGCTCTTTGAAAGGCTCCAACCCTTCAGCTCTTCTGAGTGGCATTGCCCCATTTCCTCACTGCACATTGGTGCTTTCTTCCAGGCCTCTCCCATTCCTATGCCACTGCCAGCCTTCAAAACCTTTCCTTCACCACGAGCTGCCTCTGCAGCGTTTCTCCCAGGGCTTCTGTACGAGCCCTCTCATCCTTTTATACCTTGCATCTGCAGCTGATGCCTTCAAGACATTTTAAGTTTTTCTTTTGTGCTTCTTGCCAGCTCCTTGCTCCAAAGCCCTCTCTGCTGTCCCCTCTGCCTGCCCTGCCCGAACCCCCAGCGCTCTCCCTCCCCGGTTCCTCCCTTTCAAGCTGCAAGATGTGAAGCGACACGTTAAATTTGGGCTGACAGGAGCCTGCGTGGGACTGGCATTTTTTGAAATGCCCATCTCAAAATATTATTTTGCCAAGCGAAATGGTCTTTTGCTTTGTCATGGCTTTTCTTAATTGGTTTTGGACTCGCTGCTGTACAAATTCAGAAGGAAGGATTTGCTAATCTCTGAGCTGATTTCCACACAAGCTATAGAGAGCACGGTGGAAATTATGCTGGAAAATGAACATCCCGCAGAGTGATGAGTAGTAATTTGGGGGTATATTAACCTGCTTCCTTTAGCTAAAGAAATGTCTCGTACAATAACCGTCCTCATTTTGGAGCTGACTTTTCTTCCTGTTGAGGCGTTTATCTCACGGCTTGATCACCTTCCCAGGCAAACACTTTGCCTCTGCCCTTCCCAGATGCTGTGGGCTGTGCTTCCACGCTGACTGGCAGCCTGCGGTGGCAAGAGGGCAGCTGGGAACAGGAGGTGTTCTGCCCGCCCTACATCACCAAGACGGTGACAACTTGTTGAAAAGCTCCTTGATGAAACCTAGATCCTTCCCCACGCTGAGAGATAACTCACCTAGCAAGGAGAAATGGGGTGGTGCAGCAAGAGGTCATGCGGAAGCGCAGTCAGCGGTGTGCCAGGGAGGGGGTGGCACTGCTCCCCCTTTTACCTGCCCCAGCCTTGGTGCTACAGGAGATATTTGGGTACAGAGCGAAAGAGAGCTGAAACAGAGCCAGGTGCTGCTACTGCCTGTTAGTTCGTGGAGCCAGACCTCCTTCAGCCTTCCCTTGGCTTACCCTGACCTGGGATGAGCACAGAATCTGGCTTATTTCCATAGGCATGGGAATAAACTGCACTGCTTTGAGACTGTGCTTCCATAATGTTGTGTGCAGGTAGAAAAGGGGGGAAGAGAGCTGGGGACAGGCTCATGGGGCCACAACCCCTTCCTAGGGCTCTCACCCTGCCCAGTCCTTCCTCTTGCCCTGCCCCTGGAGCCCGGCCAGCTCTCAGGTCACTGCCAAGGTCGGACACTGGGCCCTAATTTCTGCTGCAGTCGTTGCCTGACTGGGCACAATGTAGCGGCTGTCCTTGAAGGATGTGCTTGCAAGAAGCACATGAAATGTGTCTGCACTCCTGGGATCGCCGTACGTCTTAACCCGTGAGTCCCTGCTGCACACTGCCAGGAGTGCGAACAGCCACAGCCACAGCTCGGTTTTGGTCCCATCTGGCAGAGCCAAAAGCCACCGGTTCGTGCCCTGTGTCACCAGTGTCACTCTGGGACACTGGCAGAGAGCTTGGGGCAGCGTTTTTGAGGGATGCAGATGGACGGGGCATGGCTCTGCGTGCACCCTTTTAACCGGCACCTTGAAGTCCCTGTTAATGGCTGTCCCTCACGCTTGCATCCCAGAGAGAGGTCACGGACCTTGTTAGCTTTTGTCATTGGCTTGCATTTTCCTTTGTTGTCCACCACAACCCACGTTCTCATGTTCCTGTTCCCCAGAGAAGCCCAGGACTCGGTGCACCCTCCTCTCCCCACCAGGCTCGGGCTGCAGTGCTGGAGTGAGGCTCCGGCTCCTGCAGGAACAAAATCAAAGGGAGGGGAGATGCAGCCCTACAAAGCTTTCTCCATAAGGAGAGAGGTAGGGCAGTGGTGAACTGCTGGGCCTCATTAAAAGCAGCCCAGACAAAGCCACGGGAATGACAGAGACAGCTGCACTCCTGCCGATTATCCTCCCCTGGAGTTTTTGCTGTGAAATGAATTACTCTGCGGGGTCTGGCGTGGAGCTCTCTGCAAGGGACTGTGCAGGTCCCTGTTCCTCTGTAAGCACCTTTAGGAGGGGAAGTGCTCGGTGATGCCTTGTTTTGGAAGAGTTTTAGGAACAGATGTATGTGGTTATTTGTGCAGCAGTAGCTGACTCTAGAGTGTCCAGCGCTACAAGTGTCACCGCCTCGTTTCCCCCAGTTGTTTATCCTGCTGCCTGGAGCAGTGATGTGGTGTCACGGAGACAACCCTGCTGCACAGGGGGAGCTCCTCCATGCCAAAGCAGCAGTGTAGGAAGCACGTCGTACCAGAGAGCACCAGACACTGAAATTGTCCACGTGGGTGTGCTGGGGCCAAGCTGTTGAATACTTCAGGGGCGAGAGCAGGGGTCTTGAACATGGCTCCAAATTTTACTGAAGGCTGCTGAAGGCTCAGAGGGTCAGATGTGATGTGTTTGCAGCAGCCTGTGTGGCAGAAAACACCCACTGCGGTTTCTCGTGCTTGTTTCTGTGCGTACAAGGGAGCTCGTTACCCAAACTGGGGCAGCGAGCCCTTTCCAGCAGAAGCAAACTTGCAATGCTGCTGCTGCCCCTGTGACCTGGCAGCTCATTATGGCATGGGTACGGCAGAGCTGAATGCATCCACCACGCTGAGATCGGATCCTCTGCCCTCCCCGTGCCCCCTCGTGTCACCCGGGGTTGTTTAGGTTCATCTTTGATATTCTCACCCAACGAGCAGCAGCCCCTAATGAGAAGAGGGCCCCTTCCTCCTGCTGGTCGGTCGCTTCCAAGTCGTAGGCTGAGGAGCAGCAAACTTTAATCCCACGAGATGCGTCTTTAATCTGTAACAAACCAGTTTCCACCACCTGATTTCTCAGGAGATGCCTTGGAGGTCCCGTGTCCAAACCCTGGCACTGCGGCGTGCTCACTGTGGGTGGAGGAGAGCGCTCGGGGCACGCGGTGCCGGCAGTAACCGGCTCCCCATCACGCCCCGGCTGCTCAGGCAGGGCACGGCAAGCCACAGGAGAGAAATGCCAACGTGGGGATTGCCAGAGGCGTGTCAGTGCCGGGTGCTGAGTGAGCAGTGTAATTACAGCTTGCTGAACAGCCTGGTGAGAGGGGGTTGTGGCTTGGAAAGGGGCTTTGGTGGTGGTGCTGAGTGACAGTGTGTACACGGCATGATCTGCTCGTGGGGCACATCTGTGTGGCAAAGGCGGTGGTTTAGGAGGAGTCCCTGACAGTGACAGTGATTTGCAAACACAGCCAGGATGAATGTTTTGGGTAAATAAACCCCAGACGTGTTCAGCTATTGACTGAGAAGGGCTGCAAGTGATGGGATTGCTCCAGAGTTGAAAATGGAGGCAGAAGTTTGAGTCTGGTCTGATTTGTGCTAGCACAAAGCAAGGGCAAACCCACGGAAGCTGGAGAAGGGATGCGTGTGTGATGGAAGTGTAAGTGAGCAGAGGCAGTGCCTGCTGCCTGCCAGAGAGCAGCGTGCCATTACCAACAGCTTTCCTTCATGTGTTTTCTGTTGCTTATCTACCAACATCCTCTGCAAAAGACAAAGCTCCTGAGCATCTCACACATCAAAGAGGGATGCAAAGACCGGGAGTGTAGTTAACAGCTATCGGTGGAGCACGGGAGGACGTGTTGGTGCAGAGGAACAGGGAGCTCTAGGAATTTACCCTGGGGAGGAGATAAGGCAAGAGAAAAAATTCCTCTTTGCTCAGGTCACTTATCGCCCTGCTGGCTGGCTGGGGGTGCAGAGCAGCCAGCCTGGGGACAACAGCGAGAGAGGGGGCTTCAAAACCAGCCATAGCTCCCTCAGCATCACCATGCGGGCATTGCTGAGAAATTTTAAACTGCACAAATCCAGCTGTGTGAAAAGACCAGGCTCTTCTGGTGGGTTCTGCCCCACCCCACCACATGGGGTTTTGCCAAACTGGTGTCCTCTTCCCCACCAGCCCAGTGTGTGGCCCCCACCCAGCACCGTCGGTGAGGCTGGCTGCTTTTTCTCAGCCATTGGCATTCTGTCCTGCAGCACCACTGAGGTGAGCAGGCACTGTAATTGCTTCCTCCCCCTTCTTTCCAATTAGTGGTCCCTCTTTTGTGCATCCTGAAATTGGCCCCTCGTGACGTCTGCATGCCTACCAGCATTAATATTTCCAAACTGGCACGGAGTGATGCTGCAGCTGGGCATGCAGCCACCTGGTGTGTTTGTAGCTAACAGGAGGGTACACACAGGGCTGCTGGGCTGGCCAGGCAGCGATGGCTGAGACAACTAATTACTTGGGGCTTTTAACCCAATTAAGAGCAGTTAGTGGGCTCAGAAGGTGGATCATTTGTCAATATCACCAAAAGGTGTTTTAATCAAAAATAATTTGGAACTTCTTGAGGTCTGACTTGAAATGAGCTCCTGCGGCCCAACCCGGTGCACATGGCTGGCAGGCACCTAGGTGGGAAATAGGATTTCTTGTAGTCATCCCTTTCCTGTGCCTGGTGACTGGGCACATCTCGTCAGGGCTCTCCTCATCCTTGTGAGCAGACGTGAAGCCGAGGTCCTGACCATGTGTGGCCACCAGAGACCTCCCGGCAGTCCTCACAGTGCTGCTCTGGCCACAATCCAAGCCGGGTAATTATGCTGTGTTTCCCCAAATTCCCCCCGTAGTTTCCACTGGATACCATTTTCTTTTTTCACATCCTGCCTGATTCCATACTGTAGCCCTGTAACTAATTAATTTAAGAGCTCTGCAAGTATAAAATGCAGTGTAAGTGCTGCAAGTGCTGTTATTGCTAGTGTCCCGGTGTGATGCTCTACAGCTGTCATCGGCCAGCCCCAGCGGCGGCTGTTTCGGAGCAGGAGGATCCTGCTGAAGAGCTTCGAGGCTCATTGCAAGGACACTCTGTGGACTTGCACCGAAATAATAGCCCTGGAAAAAGGAATAAGCAAGTAGATTGCTTTTATTAAACTTTTAGAAGTTTAATAGCAGCATAATCTTCTTCTCTTAATCTCTGTGAATGAAGCAGTTTAACTAATGCATTCTTACAACGCTGATTTACTCCCATTTGTATTGCAGTTACCACACGGGGATTAGCATCTCCTTACGCTGCGAGCTGTATAAACCATAATAAGGGTAGAGCTTACAATCCAAATCAATCAGGCTGATGTGGGGATGGAGGTAACAGAAGCGGGCACCCCAACCTGCCTCGGGACCCCAGCTGATCTGCTCGGGCTCGCGTACGGAGGCTCAAACAGCCAGGCTGTGACAGCGCAGGCCATTACAGTGATGGATTGCTTTGTTTTAAACAGCAAACTTTTCAGGCTAAGGAGCTCAGAAATGAAATAATGTTTTTAAAATTAAGACAAAGCGCAGGCTGGATGTCCCTTCAGTTCACAGGGGAGCGGGGTCCTTGCAGTGGCTGCTCTTTGGCCCTGTCTTGGGTTTAATGGGAGATCAATCAGACGGCACCTGGCTGTTAGCAGGGAGCATCTCCAGGAACCAGGAGGAGCAATGTGGGCTTTGGTCTCTTCCCACACAGCTTTTCCAGCAGCACAGCTCCAGCATCTGTAGTGGAACTGCTCTCAGTTTGTGCTGATGAAAAATCAGACTGACGTTTTTGCTCTTTTATGGCATGGTCCTCCAGCTCCGGGGCATCCTTGCCTAGAAGGTCAGGACGTGCGTCAAAACCTTCCTGCTGCAACAAGGGGGTGTGAGCAAGGCTCTGGCAGCCCCTCCATCTCTGGAGCCTGTGCACTATATTCCTTCTAGTTCTCCTTCGTCTCCTAAGTTTGGGGAGGTTTCTCTCCACACATGGGAGAGTGCACTTTGAACTGATCAGTGGGAGAAGGTACTGATTTCAGCTGAGCTTTCTGTAGCTGTAAATTTGGATGTCTCCAAAGGAAAGGAGGCAGTGAGTTGTGTTTGCTCTGGTTCTGTCCAGGGGAGGACCTCACACCCTGCTGACTCTAGGAAGGGAACATAATGGAGAAAACTAACTCCTGGTGAGGGATTTAGGCAGCTTGGGAGCTCCAAGTATGTCATACATAATGCAGAGGGAGTGTGGATCAAAACACTGTATATATATTTTAAACTCTGGCTGCCAGAGGAGATGGACAGCAGTTCAGTTTCCCCTTGAAGCAAAAGCCCAGACCCAAATGCACCCATGCTTTTTCTTGCTACTTTTCTCACTTTTCTTTATGTTCCTATGCGGCCAATGATGCCTCACCCTTGTGAAGCACCAGGTCAAGATCTTGACGCCTGGTGGGAGCGAGGCACAAGCACATACAATGACTGAGCGAATTGTCCCATAGTGTTTGGGATTACTCTATTTCAGTTTTTAGTATGAGGGAACATGCTCGCTTCAAGGGGTGCTATTATTTTAAAGGGACAAAAGCCCAGGCTGCGAAAATTGCATCGGTGTCGCTGCTCTGCTTCAAGTTGGCTTTGTGAACCCCATTTCTCTCAGGAGGAAGAACTGGATGTGAGCGGTTGACGTCACTTAGAGGAGACAGTCTGGCAAATAAGAAAGTGTGAGAGTCTCCTGTGGGTTGTTAAATACTGAATAAAATATGAATAGTGCTGTGTTATTACTAAAGTGAGCTATTTTTACCGATTCCACTTATAACCTGCCAGCCCTCTGACGTAACAGCAACAGCTCTCAAAAGACATGAATAATAAAGAAAACAGTTTAAATGTTGCCCTATATATTAGCATATATTCTGGCATGGGTCTCAGGTGTCTCTAATGAAGAAAAACTTTTGCACAAAGAGCTAACAAGAAAATCGTGGATTTCCCCCTCCCACCTGGAAAGTATTGATTTAATTTAGTGTGATGAAGCAGAAAAAAAGAAAACACAAAATGATTAAAATCTCCTGTGCTGTTTTTGGACAGACACAGGGAGCTGTACTCTTACTAGATGAGGAAAAGGAAATATTTTTCAGTTTAATAGTTGCTGAAAAAATACTTAACAAGTTGCATTTTTTTCTGTTCTAATAGTCCAGAATAATTTGTGCCCAAGAACTTTAAAAGTCTGGCTAAGATTAGCATCCCTGGTTAACAGATGTTTGTTTTTAATAAATCTTGGACTACCAATAAAGAGCAATGGACCACAGCAAACACTGGAATACAATGTTCTGGCTCAGATAGAGAGCTGAAAGAGAAGGAGGTCTTTTTGGCCAAAATCCAGTTTCCAGCTGAGGAGGTTCATCTCTGACCAGGCTGGTCCAACAGTTGGAAGTCCCATGTCTCCTAGCCAGGTTTTGCCAAAGCCCAACTGTACCAAGGGTGAGATCAGCTTGGTGCTTTGTGTGTTTCCAAGGTAGCTGCTGCCACTTTGACCTCCTAGGCAGGGCTCAGAGTAGCATCCAGGAGCCTGCTCACCTAGGCTGGGAGCATCTGGGTGAGGAACAAGCTGTGATGCTCAGGCTGGGCTCACCCGCTGTCATTTTGTGGTGGCAGAGTTTGAGAAGTTTAAGCATGGCCACGAACACATTGGTGTTCTGGAGCTGCATGAGGATGGGGAGCAGCACACGGCCGTGGGGTTACCCCACACTGAGGGGTTTCAGATCTTCCTCCCCACAGGAGTGTCCTGACCCCACAACCAGGCTGCGACGCTCCCTGCTGCTCCTGCTAGAGCTGCCTCACTGAGCCGGGCTGGTGGCAAGGTCTGCAGCAAGCCCTGAGCAGGCAAGGCTGTGCTGCAGGGTGCTTCGGGGTTGTTCGCTGTGAGCGGGGGAAGACAGAGGTCTTGTTTCTGCTCCTGCAAAGGGCAGCGTTAGATCCCATTTCTGCTCTTAGGGCTTTTTATGTCTTTTATATTTGAGGCTCACTGAAAAAAAAAAATATAGAAGTCATGCTGGAAGCAAGGATCAGGACCCAGGAGTGGACTTCAGTGAGTTACAGAAATTGTAAAATGTTTTGTTCGAGGCCCAGAACATGTGTCAGTCCCTTTACTGTCACAGCTGCTCCTTTCCTCTGTGGCAGCTCTCCTCCTCTGCTGCAGCATCGCGGCAGAGTGCTGCCTCGGTAAGCACCACTGTGCCCTTTGGGGAGAGGAGGATGCCGGGTTAGTGAGTTCCCAAGCCCTGAACCAGGAAAGCAGAGGTTAAGTGGGCCAGGAAGCAGCTTGGGGATGTGTTAGTGCTCGGGAGCATCCTTAAGGAAAAGGAAATCTGTCGCCACCGACAGATAAAGAACCAGGCTGGCATGCAGTGGGAGGAATAGCACTCTGCTAGAGATGCTCCCTCGTGCTTGGAGAAAACAGAGTCTTTGCTGCTGGGAAAAAAAATGCCCGATGGGTCCCTCTCCTGTGCTGCCTTCTCCCTACTTGATGCTCTTTTTCAATCCATGCTGGTCAGGTGAGGGAACAACACAGAGGACTGAAATAACAGAAAAGGGGCAAATCAGCCCCAGCCCTCCCGGCTAGGTTAACTCCCCACAGAGCTGCAGGTGTCACAGCTCCTGGTGGACATGTGGCTCCTTTCTCCCGTCACTGCTGGTGATTTATGCAGGGACTTGTCTTTTTCCAGGGCTTTGACCAAGACCTTGTCTTCATCCAGCAGAATTAGGGTGGCTGATTTCCCAACCAGACACGAGTATAATCCTAATTTATGTGAGAACTTGCACAACCTCAGCTCCCCGCTGCCATTGCACTTGTAGTGCCGTCGGCAGCGGGAGGTGCGTAGCGGACAGACCTCCAGACAAACAGCGCCATCAGTCAGCTCAGCAATCCTTCTTCGGGCAGATGTTGAAGGATTTACCAGGACCTTGTGATACATACACCTGGAGACCTCTGAATTTGATTTAAGGGTGCTCACAGAGCAGTAATTAACTCAGAACCGCCAAGCACAAATACAGTTCAAGGAAATAATATTTCAGCTTTTCAGCGCTTAAATGAAAAAATGAATTAATCATTGGCAATTACTGAGTTAAGGGACTTAACTCGTGACTTGCAGTGCTCCCACACAATCTTGTTTCCAAAGCCTTCATTAACTGAGCTAGTAATTATTACCACAATTAGAGATGTGAGGCATGAAAAAGTCCAAGATAAAAAAACATACGTAGTTATTCAAAAAATTTACCAGTCAGTTTTGCAATGTGTAAGAAATTCGAGTTGTCTCTTGTATGGCAGTGTCCCATTTGAACACAAGGACTTGCTTTTCTGGGCAGCAAAAGTGTCTCGTATGCTGGCACAGGGACAGTCCTAAAACAAAGGTTTGCCCTGGCTCCTTGTGCTGTCCTGGAGGGTCTATGGTTCCCATCAGGGACCTAAATTGTGGAGCAATGTTTTTCGTTGATGAATGGAGCTGATATGCCTGATGGTTTCTGATCAGGCCTCTATCAGCAGAGAAAAGACTTTTTATCTGATGCCCTGGTTTTGTCCTGCCTAACACAAAGGCGATTCAGTGTCAGTAGCTGACTTCAGTGCTGTAACTGATTACATCAATGAAATCTCAGAGATTGTCTTTACGGCAGAGATCCCCACCCAAGGAGATGGGTTCTCAGCCAAAAGGAAAGCTTGGAAAAAAGAAAAGGCGGATGGGAGGGGAGCTCAAGGAGAGGCAAAGGGCAGCTGGCAATGAGCAGTGGCTGGAGAAGAAGAAGAGAAGGGGGAAAGATGGACCCCTTCTGGGTTTGTTTTTCATTTTACTCTGTACCTGGTATCCAGAGCAGCCCAGCTTTGGTCAAGAGAAGGGTTAACAAACACAAAGGGACTGTTCAGTCAGATCTTAAACAGACACTTTTTCCCCTTTGGCTTGTTTGCTTGACTATTTCTTGCCAAGAAAACATGGAAAAATGCTGCTTTGCATCAGTACTAAGTGGTGTTTTTTTTTTCACCTTCTACTTTTTGGTTAGCCGCTAAAGACAAACCAGTTGCATGCAGTGCTATGGGGTGCCTAGGGCACTCCCCAGCTCCATGGCTGCCGATGGGAGCTGGGATGTGGCTGTTAGGAGAGGTGAGCCCTCGCTCTGCTTTCCTGTAGCACCAACTGTGTCTGTGGGCTTCCGCAGGTGAATAATTTCAGGCTCTTGCCCCAGTGGTGTACGGTCCCGTAAAGCGCTGATCTTGATTTTGTTTAGCAAAAAGCAGGATGGTGGAGGACAAAAATGAGTTCTGGAGAACAGAATGAATGAAGCGTTGCTTGGATTTTGTTCTGTAGCTCTTTTTTTTTCTTCTCCTTTGCATGATCTCTGTGTGTGCACATCAGTGTATGTATAATTCATCAGCCCTTGGCAGAGGGAACTGGGAACTGCAAGAAGCTGTGGCAAAAGGCAGGGAGTCAGGAGGGGAGGTGAATGCACCCTGACTTCTCTTCCCCTCCTTCCCTCCCTCACTCCCCCCATGCGCTGATGGCCTTTCAGCGGTGCAGCTTTGCTTTGCGGTGCTGTGACTTTCCACGAAATCTTACCTTTTTGCCTTGTCGGTGACCAGGAAGCACATCAGAAATTCTCACTGATCTGGTCCTCCTTCTGCAGAACGCCCCAACTACTGGCAAGTGCTTAGCATAAAGCTTCACAGCGTTTGGAAACAACAGGAAAGAGAGATGGGCTTAGAGCAAAATCAGAACATGTCTAGGCACTGATATCCCCTGGCCTTGTTTTTGTTGGACACTGCAGCATGTCTTTGTGGTATCAGTCATTAGGCAAAGCATTTGCAGTAATTTATTTGGTGCATCTTGCCCATTTTTACTCTCGCTAATTAAACTAAAGCTGAGTTTGATGTCTCTGTATTTTGTTTCGTTGTTATTTTTTACTATTCAGGTCAGATCTGAAGCATTGTACTGGCCTATTCCTGCCTGTTGGGGCTATGGGTAAACTACTCGCTTTGAGTATTTGCCATTTAATGTTCATTCTTCCTGCTCCACAACTGGGCAACTGCGTGATCTAACACTAATTTTGGTACTTGTCTGGCTCTCTGAAAAACCAAGAGAGGAAAAGAGATTTCCGACTTCTCCATCCAGCCTAATTCAGTACGAGTCGTTCTGTGAACTGACTTTTCCAACCTCAACTATTCTATGATCTATGGTATCTCTGGAAAACTTTTCAACCAGCATTTTTATGAGCACAGATCTGTTAAATATTTTTGAGGAAAAATAATAAAAAGGGCCACAACTGAAGCAGATTCATGGGCTTTGTTCACATCACTGAACATTGGTATATGTTTTCCAAGCTGTGGTGTTGATGGCTTTTCATCTGATTCATCTGATTTCCATATAATAAAAAAAAAAATCAGAATAGTTTTTCCCTAACTGTAGGCAATTGGATGAGCCATAAGTCAGAATTAAAATATGATTATCTGTTGCAAAGATCACATATTCCTTTCAAAGTTTCATTATTTACAATCCTTTTCTTGGTGACATTTCAATTCTTAGGAAATTATGCTCTAAATTGTACCTAACATGTTCACCACCCACACGTAACACATGCAATAAGCTTATGAGATAGGAAGGGCGAATGTTTCCATTTTAATGTTGTTTTTTAATGAGATTTTGGAGTGGAGGGTGAGTATTTCGCTAAAATATACGGCAGAGATTGCACAGCAAAAGAGTCTAACAGGGCTTTCAGTGGCACTTATCCGCAATGTTATTTTCCTGCCATCTGGGTAGCATTCATCCCGTTCTCCCAGAAGTGACGTGAGGATTCTTTGTGTGTAGGAGAAGTGCCCAGGGTCAATAAAACAGGAGTCTCGTCTAAAAGCAGCCCCGAGGCTGCTGCTGTGGATGGCACTGGGGGGAGCTGAGGCCCTGAGAGGCCATGGTTTAGTGGGTGATATTGGTGGTAGGGGGATGGTTGGCTCAGATGACCTTGGAGGGCTTTTCCAGTCTTCATTATTTAAGGTTTTAATTCTATTTTTAAACATTTTATTCTGTGATCCCGCTGCTCACAGCTGGCCTGCCTCCTCCTGCCCAGCACCGCTCCTCTGGCCCTTCCCCACCAGTCCTGCCTGGTTTAGGGGTACGGATGGGACCTACGGGAGCAGCAGTGGTGTGCAGAAGGATGCATTTCCAAGGGATTTTTCATTCTCTGGCCATACGGCAGGATGGGCTCAATGTGTGGAGCCTTCAGCCTCATGCCTTCCTCCTCCATGACCCCAGCAGGTTCCCGCTGTTTTATCACCGGCATGGCACTCTTTGGCTCCTTGTACACTGCAGCACAGTTTCCTCGAAAATGAAACCACATCCTTTTTTTTTTTTTTTTTTCTCAAGGAAACTTTATAGAACATATGTTGAGGGGGAAGATCATTAAGAGCTGTAACTGGGTCAAAATCTGATCCTTGCTAATTTGGTGTGACCCTGCGGTAAGTTTGTGGGACTGAAGCCAAAGACTCCAGTTATTCTGCCATTGCTGGGTGGTGAAGGAGCACGGAACCTGTCCTGCTGTCTATCGGGAAGTACGCAGTTGGAGATGATTTTGTCTTCTCTTTCTAGAGTTTAATTGGCTTCTTCGCTCAGAGCAGGTCTGGAAATCTGAGGTCTATAGAAGATACACCCATAATCATAAAAGATTTATTTAAGGGTATTGCTTTCTCATTTCATTACAGCAGCAGCATAGCCTAAAACCTACTTATTTCCATAGGCTTACAAACCTAGCTTCTCAAACCAGCATCTAACACGCTGCTCAGTGCTCAGGTCCTCGTGGGAGCTGGCGATGCTGGACCTACACCATCCCATAGAGCAGCTGCAGGACTTCCAGCAGGCTGAGGCTGCCTGGAAAGGCCATACGGATTTCACTTGTCTTCACGTTAGGAAGGTATTCCCGTTTTATGCACTAGTGTCCAGATTCTCAGCAAGCCTCCAGTGTTTACAGCCACAAAATTTGTCAGCTCGTATGTCTGAAGGCTGTGATATCATAACAGCGGATGCACGAGCAATTCCCCGTGCAGCCCCGTAGTTACAGCTCCCATGTCCAGAAGACAGCTGCAAAATGTGCTCGTTATTTGCACAGGCGTAGCCAAAGAACTACTGCACCCCAAATACCGCAGATGGGGCTGCAGAGACACGGGGCTTGGTGTTGGTTGAGGAGAACAACCTGGGGCCTGGGGCTCGGGAAGGGGAGGGACAGCCCTGGCTGCAGCCCCAGGGCTCAGTGCTGTGTTGGGATAGCATCAAGGGACAATGTTAGGTACAAACTTCCCTGGGAAAATATTTGCATTGCCATGACTCCCCCGGAGATTAGATCAGAGCCCTCTGGATGGAGAAGTGTCAGGAGGCTTCCTAGCCATGTGGGGACACTGGGGGACCTGCTCAGGAGCAGGAAGGCACATGGGAGTCAGGGCTGAGCCCACATTGCTGGGTTTTGTGGGTTTTTGTTGTTGTTATTTGTTTATTTTTTAAATCTTGGCCCTGAGACAATCCTTTCTCGCTGCTAAATTTTAGAGCACCCTGCTCTAGATTTTCTTCAAGCCCCTCTCTGCTCCACTCTCCATAAATAGCCTTGACGTTCAGCAGCCTCGATGAAATAAAAAAAAGGAAGGGGTGTTCAGCTGCAAAGCTTGCAAAGCCTGCAAAGCTCGCCTTCTCAAAACACTTTGGTTCGTAGGAAGGGGAGGAAGTAATGGGCGTTTGACAAAGTTAATGTACTCAGTGAACCATTGGAGAGCTGCCAGCTCACATTTTTAAATAAATGTCAACATTAATTTTTTAACGTTTAAATGCATATTTTGCATTTTTGCTCTCAGCTCTCTCCGGCGCTTCCCGAAGCGCAGAGGCCGGCGTGGTTGGGCTGCCCTGGGGAGCTCCCCGGAGGCAGCGGGAGGGATGCTGCGAGCACCACAGTTCCCATGGCATTTGCTACGTGGGCGTAATTCCTTCCTCGCAGAGAAACCCTTCCCTGCTGCTTAGTTCACTTCGACAAAAACCAGAGAATGCTCTACCTTTCCGTAGCACTGTTTGTTTCCTTTGGGTGATACCAAATTGAACCCGAGCGGAGTGTGCGTGTTACAGCTCATCAGAGCAATGGCAGCTCCTACAAACAGGGTCACCGTGGTTATGTCAGAGCCCTGCCAAGCACAGATTGAATTTAATCAAGGTATCTTTTAGTGTCAAGGCCCATCTGTTTAAAATTAGCACTACAATCTCTCCAGACCCTCTTTAAAATCGTGAAGGTCCAGAATCTGTATCCCGTACAGGCTTTTGCTGGGCAAACAACATCCAAAGTGCTAAAGGACAGGATATTTTCCTAAGGATGAAGCATTCTTTGGAAATCTCGTTGACAGGCAATAAAAACAAATACGTGAGCAGGGAGCTGCGCCGTTCACCGGGGACCGCGCGGAGGAATTTGGCAAGAGGGAGGGCTATCGAGGGTAGCGCAGCAGCAAGGTGTGAGCAAGCTGTTCCTTGGCACTGAAGCGGGAGAGAAGGTCCTTCCAGATGGCAGCCGGAGGGACCAGCTGCGGAGAGGAGCAGGAAACGGCCGAGGATTCCCCCGGCCCCAGCTGAGCTGCAGCTGCGGCCGCGGCCGGGCAGGATGGAGGGAGGGAGGGAGCTCACCTGCGGGTTGCAGGATCGGCAGGGCTTTCCCCCTGAGAAGACCTCAGCGTGTGAGCTTTCCCCTCTGTGAAATGCTAACACTGCAGGTTTCTCACCCCAAATCCACAGCCTGGGCCACCATGCTCCTCTCCTTCACCCAAGGAGAAGCAAGCACCATGTTTACACCTCCTTACCCTGGCCCGTGTGGAGGCATTTCCCCATCCCCACTGCTCTCCTTCTGAGCCTGCCCTTTTCCAAGTATCAGCAGAATTGAAAGGCAGAGCTTGCAGTAAAAAAGAGCTGCGTCTTAGCAAAAAGAGCACCTTTAATCACAGTTTGCAATGGCAGCTTGCGCAGTAAATAATAGCTCCTAAAAATCATATTGCTCCTGCTCAGCAAACTCCTTTCTGTGAGCAGCAACCTCACGATGACCATCCCTCCTGCCGGGATCCTGCCAGAGCCGTTGTCCCCTGGGGGCCCATCTCGCCACCATCTTTGTGTCCCCAAAACCTTCCCAGCCCTCAGACTGGCCATAACTCCTCCAAACCTTGCCCTTGGGATGGGTGTGCTCAGGTGGACAGAGCTGCCTCGCGCTCCCACCTTGTTCACCTCAGGCCCCAAGGGTGAGCTGGGCAGAAACCCCTTGGCTTTTCTCATCAGCTCTGCTCTGCTTGACGTGGCTGAGAATATTTACAGCCCATGGAGGCTCTCCTCGTGCAGAGGGTGGGTTACCCATCTGACGGCACCCTCGATGGGCTGAGTGCCCTGATGTGCCCAGGGGAAGCCGGGCAGCGACGGGCCTGGTGGGACAATGCTGTGAGTCACCTCCCTCAGCCATGGTGGGGTTTGCTCTGCAGATTCTTTTCCATTTCTCTTTTTGAAGTTGCTCTTTAGTGATAACCAAAGTCGTCATTAATTCCTTTTTTAACCTACAATGAAGATTATCGTGACTGTCTGTCAAGTACTCGGTAGCACTACTTAAAAGCAAGTATTTTATAAAGCACCTTTGGATTAATATATATGCAAATAAGATATTACAGATTAATTAGCATGCAAATTAAGCCATGTGTTATTTGCCTATCCATATATCTTTCCGAGTCTACTGCCTGGCCAGCCTGGCGGGTAGCTTGGATGCCTGTTTATGACCAGGGCGGCAGCGATGCTCTCTCTGGTGGCAGCCCTGTGCATGTTATTTCACCTGCCTCTGCCCAAAGCTGTGACGCTGAGGGTTTAAAGCAGCTCCCGTATTTTTCAAAACAGCATTTCATGCCTGTAAATGAATGTATCTGAGCGGATGATCTCTGGCTACGATCAGATAGATATCAAAATGACTTTTGGGGGGATGGGACAAGTGGCTGTGCCCAGTGCCTCACATGTGAGCCACCCTCCCCGTGCTCTCCATGGCACAAGGAGCAGAGGCCAGCCCCAGGCTGCGGCTCCCGGGAGGATGTGCCTGCACACCTGGGGGTGCAGGGGGCCCAGCTGAGCCCTCAGGGGGTGACAGGAGGTGTATATATACACCTAGGAGGTGTATTTCCTTCCCGTTTGTTTTTCCCAAGCTCCAGAGCATGTTCTCAATTCTGCACTGGTTTGCACCCTACTTGTCCCGTGGATATGTGGAGTTTGGCTGCAGATATTAAAAGCTGGGAGCTCAAGAAGAGCAGCTATAAGGCCGTATCATGGCCTGCTGAGCTCTCCCAGTGCTTCCTGCATCGTTTTCTTCCCCTTCCAGAAGAGCCAAGCCTAGCTGATCTCTCAGAGCATCTGGAGTAGCAGTCAGCCTCACCAAAGCCTCTTTCCCTGCCTTGCATCACTCAGCACACAAGCAATGTGGGACTGGTTTGGTGGGAGGCTTTGCTATGGCCAAGTGTAATGATGAGCCATGGGGTGGACCAGCCTTCTGTTTAATTTAAGAATCCTTTCCCTATGTTTTGAGCCCAACAGTGAAATCCCTGCATCCAGCTGCATTTCACTGCCTCATTACTTCATAGATCATCTCAATAATCTGATTCCAGAGCTCCCACACTGTATTCCCACTTCTCCAGCCATCAGCCAAGTGAGCTGGGTTAAATTTCTTGCAGCACAGAGGGGACTAGAATAGACTACGCAAGAGCCTAATTAGCAATCTTTTCCTTTTACAACATATTGAAGTTTTCTAGGCATTGAGCCATGTTCTTTCATAGCTTTTCTCCTTCCTTCCCTCCCCCTTCTCTCTCTCTCTTTTTTTTTTTTTTTTTTTTTTGGTAGCTTCTAATTTTTTATTTAAGGATAACAGCATTATTGGCAGTACAAGATTCCTTCTTGCATACCACTGAGCAGTAAAAAGGGAGGTGTCAGATATACAAGATAAGAGAAAAGTAGAGCCAAAGCAGCGAGGCACATTGCAGGAGCTACACGTACAGCCATAATAAAAATATATTGGTAATTTGCTTTTAGCCAGTTCCTGTCTTGGAGCTTCCCTCCAAAGACATCCAGTTTTAGCTGCCTAGGAAAAAAAAAAAAAAAAAAAAAAAAAACAACAATAAAACCTTTGAATTTTCTTCATTGGGCCATTTCTCTGGAGTGGGTCTCTTTGGCCCAAGTTTCCTGCTGGGGTAGCTCCCCAAGGCAAGTGGGAGTGTGTCCTTCTGTACGTGCGTCCCCTATGCCAAGAGTAATTAATGCTACTGACCAGCTGGGCAGATGGTATTCGTTCAAAAGAAGTGCAGTTATTGCAAGTTTCCTAAAAAAGCAGAGGAAAGCCACGTGTCTTGAATCACCAGACTTTTAAAGACCTAGGTTTTGGTCTTGGGGTTTGTCATCAACCATCTGGAGCATGGGGAGTCCCTGTGAATAGCGGGAAGCTCCTAAACAAGGAATGCAGCATGCAGACATGGTCCTCCAGTGGTTGGTTCATTGTCACTGAAGATTTTTCTTTTCCCTGGGTGCGCTGAACAAAGCATAGCCAAGGAGTGACCACAGGATGTCAGGTCCATGCCCTTCAGCTACCTCCTGTGAGGCTTTCATTTCTTCTGCAGCCTTAATGAGTGCCCTGGACAGTTGAGTAGATGTTTTTCCTCTGTCCCAGTCAATGTTTAACAGCTCCCACCAAAATAACCCAGACAGGCTCACCTGGAAGAGTCAGGGGTTTGCTGGGCCACTACCACTTGGCCTCCATAAAGCTGGGCCTGTTTCGTAGGGATTTGATTAAGTTCCCACTGAATTCAGTAGCATAACTGCTATTAAAACCTACTAGAGCAAGCCATGTGTAACAAAAGTTGGATTTTAATTTATTATAACAACATCAAAGCTAATACTGGCTTTGCAAGTGAAGCCCTGGCAGGGTAGAATATGAAAGGGGTGAAAAGGAACAGGAAAAAGTGAAAAAGATGCAGTTAATTCAGAGACAGATATATTTATTTCAAGTAGATTATTCTTAGAAACACTCATAGCATTATTTACAAGAATCTTTAAAAAATTGCAGTCCTACAAAACTGAGATTCATCACTGAGGTAAAACATTTCATTATTATTTCTCAAATCAATTCCCCCAGCAGAATATGAATTACAGGATTTCAGCCAGCCTTTTCAAGAAACCTCTTTTAAAAATTTACATAGCTTATAACAGATTGCCAGAAATATTGCAAGCAGCCATTAATTTACTCCTAGCCAATTAAAGCCTATGCTAACACATGCACTGATATGCACACACTTGTTCCTAATTTTTCTTCTGCAGTTAAGCATGAACAAAAAGACATGCCTTAGAACTAAAAAGAATTTGAAGGCATTTTCATGCTTTCTTTTTTTAGACTCAAGGGCAAATGTGCCTTTGATAAATATCAGCCTGTTTTTCTTTTCCAAAGAAGAAACCTCTTTACAAATCACTACAATTTCTCTGCTGATGATTGGCAGGTAGATTTGCAAGCAGCAGCGTGCCATCAGAAAGGAGGCCTGCTGTAGCTTTTAGGATTAAATCACCAGGGTTTTTAATTTAATTAATTAATTAGGAACAATGGGATGAAGAAAGATATGGAACAATGGGATCTGGGCTTTTTTTGTACTTCTGAATTGACAAGGAGATTTGCAAAAAATGGTGATGAACACCAAAGCTGTCTTGGGAGCCCTGAGTGTGAACCCCTTTATCTGCTCGTTTTGTTACCAGGGATGGCACTACTGGAATTAGATATCATCCCTTAGTAGTAAGCCAGGTACTCACTACCTGCAAAGACCTGCATGTTGTTGGATTTCTTTCCACCAGTAGGATCCCCTTCATTCTTTGCTGTGGATTCAGCCGGGGTGACAACTGCCATTGTCAAGGGGGCTAAAACCAAAGGAAATCTTTGTAGCTGCACACCTGGTTGGAGGTCCCATCCTCGGTTTGGAAGTCTCTCTTCATTTAGAACATGTTTCTTTCTTTTTTCATGGCAGTGGATTGAGGTTTGGAAGAAAAGGATTGGTGTTTTTTGATGCATGTAATTTCTGGGCAAGAAGTCTGATGTCTTTCAACACTAACCTACTGTAAAAGAACAAAAAGTGTATGTGAGTCAGGAGGCACGTGGCTTGATAGATTAGTGCATTGGACTTTTATTGACTATGAACATACACAGACTGTGGGTTTTTACAGATGTGAGAAAGAAGAGACTGCAAGGAGGAGCATGTCTCAGCAGCACGTCCCACTGCCTGTCTGGGGTGCATGGGGATTGCTGCCTGAGCATCTCCTGCTACCTGTCAATGGTTTGGGCTGGGAGAAAGAATGAAAGGGTAAGGAAAAAAGCAAAAGGAAACTGACTGAAAATAGGAGAGTGGGAAAACAATTAATTTGGCCATTAGTAAATCCACTCCCCCGGTGTCTCAAAGCAGTGTCAGTGGCTCTTACAGCGAACCCATGGTTTGTGGGATAGAGGTAGGGGAGGACTCCTAGCTTAACCCAGGCCTTTCACCTTGCCATTGCAAGTAAAAATAAGGTTTGTATCCCATCACAAGGAAGTTTGTGTAATAGGTGGAGCAATCTAGCTAATTAACAGGGAATCTTGGGGCAGAGACAACCAAAATATGGCAAAGTCTACCTGCAGCCAGCCTGCAGGAGCCTTGGCTTGCCCTACAGTTCATGCGAGGGGAACATCACTGATTTGGTGCAGCTCACACCAGGGCTGTAGGAGTGCTCGAAGGCTGGCATTGGAGGATCATGCTTCAACTCTTTTTCCTTGCCAAGTAAAAGCCGGTATGAAAATTGCTCTGCAAAGCTGTGGTCACCCTTGAGATTTATCCATCTGAGCTGCTGGCCGTGTTCCACAGGGCAAGAACATTCCTCTGCAGCTCAGCATTTTCCAAATTATAATAAAACCCGAGTAAGACAGATGAGATTTAAAACATTGCAATCTCTACAGTGAACTTTCCACCGTGTTTCAGTTCAAGCTGTAATACTATGATCAGCATAAAGAGGTTGAAATGCTGGATTTGCAGTGCAAGTACTGCCTTGTGCACTACAGTACTGCAGTACCTGTAGGCACTGAGATGCTCATACTCTCATAGTGCTACAAGGCACCACAAGCACCTCTCTGGGAAGGCACCGTGATTATTCCTCCTTCAGCAGTGGCAAGGCTTGCCACCTTCCACATGTATTAGTATTACAAATTTCAATAGGAAAGAGAAAATCAATTCCACTTGAATGTCATTTTTGGTGGTTGCTCTACCTCTTCTGATGGGCCCAAACAAAAGGCTGGGGTTTAATGTGTATGTATTTTGAGCCGTGCCCCTTGCTGACCCTCCAGTTTAATTTCCGTCCTTCAGATGAGATGAATGGAGCGTGAAGCAGGTCATATCTCAAACGCTGACACATGGGTTACAGACAGAACTCACAGGCAGGAGAGGCAGCCAGTTTGTAGATTAAATCAAAGCAGTTCTGAATAGATGGGAGGTCAGCAGAGGCCAGCTTTGACATTTGATAGGACCTTGTGATCAATCAACTCTTTCTTGGGTCTTCCAGGTTTCTTGATGACAATGCTTCTTAAAATAAATAAATAAATAAATCCAGATGGGACACGTTGGAAACTGCCAAAGCAGCCCTAGATTGTGTAAAATGATAGGGATTAATTATTATCAAAGATGATAATAGCGGGAGTTGTTTCAAGCAGCCAGCATGGAAGTTAGTGCTCTTTAATTGGAAGCATTTTATCTGCATGCAGCTGTAATCACTTTTTTTTTTTTTTCTTTTTCCTTCATAGTGCGTATTATATCACTAAGATTTTGGTAATAGTCCAAAAACATGATAGCGAATGTTGGTTGTTTATGGCACTCGGGAGTAATCAGGAGTCCCTGATTAAAATCCTACTGTTGAGTTGAAAGGAAGGCTGAGGTGATATCCTGGCCTCTAATGAAATTTGCCCCCTGCTAAGCCATCACTGCCAGCGTGATTTATCTGAAGGGAGTGTAGGAACATCCCTGGGAAGCAAACGTTTGGCTTCGGGCATGGACCAGATCTCATGAAATGAAACAATTTTGCCCAAAATTCTCCATGGGAGGAAGCCTCCCAAAGTTCGTGTGGTCTTTGCCACATAAAGACACTCAGGTAGAAAAAACTTGTAGGGCAGTATTGGTAGCAGCACTCCACACCAGACCTAACTCTGCCCCTCTGATGTATAGATGTGCATTATTTTCAGAGATGGCATTGAGCTTCTCTGGGAGAGCAGGCAGCCTTGGAGAGTTCGTTGTGACCAAACAGAGCTAGGCACTCAGAAGGTTACCAGAGGATTTGGGGGGCTATTATTTTCCACCCTTAGGAAAATAAATGCAGTTTCTTATTCCTCTTGTTCCTCTTCCATGCATGAATGGGAAATACAGCATCTGCTCGGGGATTTGGCTGTGGGATCTCTTCAGAGATCACTGTGAAAATATTGTTTTTCAGGAAAATATTAAATTTAAGAAAAACTGCCAAAAGTTTCTTTTTGAAGCATAAAAGAAAAATAGATGCAAAAGCCTCATTTGATGGCAAGGGATGTGCTGCAATGAAATGGAGAAAGAGCTGATGAGGAAAGCAGGATTTAGAAGTTGGTTTAGAGGACTGTGAATTTCCCCAATGAGCTGCAAACTTCCCTGTGTGGTCTTAGCCTCTAGCTCATGGTTCAGAGGCTAGGGCTAACATTTCCTTACCTTGGGGGATAAACTCCTTTCATCTACAGCAATATAAAGACAGTAGATACTGCAGTGATGGAGAACCATATAAGTAACTTGACAGGCAGAGTAATGGGCTTGTGTTTCAATGCTCTGCTAAATAAGACTCCGCTGGGCATCCCCGGACACGCGCTTTCAGGAGAAATGAACGTGTCAGAAAGTCTCGCTGCTGCCGCAGGAATTCAGCCCAGCTGTGGTCTCGGAGACACCGGCTGAGCGGTCAGGGCAATTCGAGGGCAGGGCTTGGCACGGCCCCTGGGCCAGGTAGTGGCCATCAAAAGATATTAGTTTTCACAAAGCCGATGACAGCGAGAAGGTAGGAGAGGGGAGTCCGCTCGTTATAGCTGGAGAGATGGAGCTGGAAACTCCCAGCTCCTTCACTCTCCTTGCCATTCAGTCTCTTTTTGACCTGGGCTGCCATCTCAGGGCAGCTTCAGCCCTCTCTGCTTTTGAAACCCATCCTGTGCCAGTCAGTGCTTGCCTACCCCAAAAAGGTCTTGATTTCAACACTAGGATGTTGCATATAGGATGATGAATTATCAGTAGGTGTCAAATGAAACCACCGCCTATATTTGATGAGGAATTAGTTAATACGTTACTGTAACTTAATTACAAATATTTCAGTCCTCTCTTCTGTATGCCTGTTTCTTTTATTGGAGTCCTTCAATCTACTGCCTCCCCCACCATATGCTGTTGGAGTCTTCTCCAGTGCTTACCAATCTTCTTCTCTGTGATAGCCTGCGTTCTTGTCTCCAACACAGAGATTTGTTTATGGCCATGCTCTCATTAGGATACCCCAAATCAACACTAGTTGTGTGTTTGGGAGGGAGAGGAAGGTCACAAGGATGTTGAAATCACCCAAATGCCAAATACATATTCTCTGCTTAGAACACAGCAGCTCTGTTTTTTATGAAGAACTCAGAGTGAATGCTGCTCATCTAAAAAGAGATGTATGCAAGGAATACCTCTTGTGATCAGTGGTTTGCAGAAAGCTGGGGAATGACAGTCTTAACCACACTGAGTGGCTGGGTCTATTTTAAGCTAGAAGGACTCTCCTGGGGAAGGGGGGCATGCAGCAGCACCCCTGGCTGGGGAGAAGAGCCCCAGAGCCCCCAGCCTGGGCTGCAGCTCAACCCCTGCTTCAGCTGAGACTCGGAAAGAGCTCAGAAAGAGCCTGGTTAAATATAACATGTCACTGCATTGAATTACTTCATTTCACTTTACAGGAACTCTGCTCTCAATTTTATAATTGAGAACTTAACCCTTTTCTTCACTGAGACAATGGGGAACTGGGGATTATTTCCTGCAAAGCTGAAAACATTGGCTTTGGGCTAGCTGAGGTCATGTGCTGGGACCTGGAGGATAGCTTGTGCTTGAGGTGATGTTACTGAGAAATGGGTGTGTGCAAAGACATGTCCCAGCCCAGTCAGTCCCCTCCTGTCACTGTTAGGATGTTATGGGACAGCCCACAGAGGTGCTCTGACTACTTGTAGGCCTTGGTCTTTATATCTGAAAGCGTGGGGCAGTTTACACATTGCTTCCCAGTGACTGCTATTCTCAGGCATCGGGGGGGAACCCTGGTACTAGGAGCAGGCACTGCTAGCAATCTGCAGGCTCCTCAGATGCCCTCTTTGTAAAATCCCCAGTCCACCTCATCTTCAGAGACTATTACCAAAACTGTTTCCATTTTTAGGGATCTGTAAAAAGCAAGTTATTTTGAAACCATTACATGTTTTGTTCCTATTCCAAGTACTGGCTTTGACAGCAAAAGGGCAGCAACAAGAAAATGGTTTAAATTCCTTCCAGCGGAGCAGATGCAGACCTGATGTAACAAAATGCTGCATGCCTTGCATGCATGCCCCCGCTTCGAATGCTAGTGATGGGTAAGAAGGCGGCTCTCCAAGACCTTTAGGACACCCTTTTTCCACAATGCTCCTCTGCCCCCATTAAGTCAGTGCCTGGTGCATGATCCATTGCTGGCCTGCTTCATTTTAAGAAGCTGCAGGAGCATGCAGTGCAGTCTTTATATACAGTCTGATGTGGACAGAGGCAGGAAGACATGAGGCAGGATGAAAAGAAAGTGTTTGGTAGAGTTGACCTTTAATGCTGCAGTTTAGCAAAATACATCTGAGGGAAACAAGAATGGCCCTTCTGAATCATTCCTTGCATTTATTATCCAGCCTGTGGGAGAGAGGAATGCTTTAGGAAGGCTTGCTGCACAGTTTCTTGTAACAGTCCCTGCACTGTCTGTATGTGCTGAAGAGCTCACTCGTGTAGGAGAGCCCAGGGTGATTACAGCCATTTCTTTCCTCCCTGAGATTTGTCCTTCTGAAAGCATCTTTTGACTGGAGCACCTAGTGTGATGCAAACCAATTTGTCACTATGATGTTTGATCATCCACTATGAGGAGGGATGACTTAGGCACGAGGCAGTCATTCAGATAGCAGAAGCATTTATGACTTTGATTTAACTCGAGGTACTGATTTTTTTTTTTCCTTTGTACTAAGCAAGCACTTAAAATATTGCAGAGCCATGGATGTCCAGTTACGTGCTCCCATATCATTTTTGGGTGACTGCACAATCATGAAAATTAAAAGGGAAATGAAATGCTTTAGGAGTTAAAAAACAAAGGATCAATATGTTATTAGTTATACCGCAATTTATTTGGGAAGTGCCTGGCATATTTTGTTTTGTTTTAAATGCTCTTGCTCTGCCCCAATTCAAACACTTTCTGGGATCTACAGAACATCATTTCCCCATTTCTGATCACAGTCTGAGAAGCGAGTGCCACTGCAAGCTGCCATGTTTTTCATGCTTCATTATTATACATTTTCTAGTACGTAATGAACTATCCCCATGAAAATTTGCTCTGAATTGTCTTGTAATTGCCTAGATATGAAGGAAAATGTGGTTAGAGTAAAATAACATTAACGTTAAAAATAGGAAAATTGCAGTTAATCCATGTGAAGAGAAATACTCTAGCTCATCACAGAAAGAAGCGAGGGTGCTGGAAGAGAGCTGGTGGAAAGGGGGAGCTCGTGTGCCTCTGGGATCTGACCCCAATGGGGAAGGACATGGCAAATCTGGCTGTGGCTGGGAAGGGCACTGGCACAGGGAAGGGCCAGCACTGCTGTCCTGGTGGCTGAGGAGAGTCTGCTAGGGACATCATCTGCCCCGTGTAAGAAAAATATTAATTGGTTGAGGTAGAACCTGAGAAGCTCATGGTCATTCTGGGGAGTTGGATGGGTTAACTTGTGGGAAATCTTACAGCAGGAAAAAAAAAAAAAAAAAAAAAAAAATGGAGGAATTAATGAGAGGGAATCCTAGAAGTGCAGCTCAAAAAATAAGGGCAATTTAAAGAAAGATTAGAACACATGAATGTAAGTCTAAATATGAAGACAAATTTGTAGTCCACAGGGAGGTGATCCTCATCTTCATGCCAGGGGATTTTGCTAAGCAGGCTGGAGAAAACTGGCTGTCACTGAGGAGCAAATCATTTGCCTAACAGTGAGCAGGACCGAGTGATCTAATAAAGCTTTTCTGTTTCTTGTGTCTGGGACCAGGAAATTAATGCTGGACGCAGTGCCAAGCTACGCAGGCTAGATGTGTCTCTGTCAGCACTGGGCAGAAGTTAATTCTGTATGCTGGTGGTAGCGTGATCCCCACCACACTGTACCAAAGGAAACGCAGGCAGTTAACCTGGGAGCAGGGAATGTTTATTTCATGCTTGCCTTGGGGTAAGAACTAATGGCAAATGTTGTAGAAACAGCATGCTAGATACCATCTTGTCTTTTATTTAAGTGTACTGATTTATCTCCTGCGGGAGGTGGTGGAGTCCCTATCAGCTCCTGAGTCATTTAAAACTCAGCTGAACAAAGCGCTCATGAATAGACTCCTGGGAGCAATCACGAACTGCTTGGGGATGGACAAGATTAAATAGGAGGTTTTTATCCAACTATCGTTCTGTGGAGATAGAGCATTAATTGGGTGAGAGCAGGGCACTGAAGGGAGGAGAGGCTGGTGTCCCCCGGATTTTGTTTGGGTGTCTTTGTGCAGTGTTGAAGAAAGTGTCACTGTGCTCCCTGTGACAAAGTGTTTAAAATCAAAATCTTCAAAAATATTCTTGAGGCACGTAAAGTGAACACACTCAGGCTATGGAGCTGCATACTTACCTGTCATGATCCCATGGCCATGGTCATGGGGGCTTCCTCCCCCCTTGCTCAAAACGTTTTGGAGAAGAGCTGCACCAAAGTGCGTGTTTGTCACATGTCTCCAGGGTGCGCTGATTTCCAGCCATAAATACACATGGCTGTCAGTGTGACACGATAATTATTTCTTTGGTGGGTTTTCAAGAAAAACATGGGCCAAAACTTCCTTGTTCTACTCATCAGAGAAACTTCATTGAATTTAAAATTGCCATTCTTCCAAGTGAAACAGATTTGGCCCTAAATCATAATTCATCAGTTGCTGGCACCCTGCAATTTAAATCTTTTCCACAACAAGGAAATAAATCTTTTTAAAATGTGTATTAAAATCAGTATTGATTATTCCAAGCAGGAGTGCTGCATTCAGAGCAGTAAATCTTTTTTTAGGATCCCAAGATAAAATATTGCAGCAAAAGTGTTGTATAAAAATCACTATGGTTTAATCATGTGGTAAATTACCCGTATTTTTGTATGTGGAATTTATAGGTCGCCATTTCTTTCAGATTGAAAGGGAACAGTCCCAATTTAGCTCTGATTACTCATCTACAGATGGGGTTAATGTCATGCGTCTCTTTGGGGATGTATCTCCTTAAGTAATGATGTCCTCATTGTGCCTTCCATGGATCCCTTGTCAAGACGCCTTTAAATATGTCTCTGACGGCTGTGGAGGTACCAGCAAATTACGTGTTGAATTAACAGGTAATTCAATCCACCTTGGTGTTAATCTTATTGCAAAATAACAAGCTACGTAAAAGCCATTTAAGTGCAATTTCAAAAAAACACCCAGCGAGATATAATCTCTTTAATCAGAAACAGATTTGGCTCAATTACCTATAGTCTCCTCTGTGAAAGCAGCACGGCCGACCCACCACATCTCCTGGGGGCTGATGCAGCCGTGTGGCCACACAGCTGGGCTCAGGGCTGGCCCCGAGGTCGTCTTGTCATGCCCAGCCACTGCTCGGGATGCTCGAGGTGAGGTTGGAAGAGGAGCTATCCCTCTGCTCACATGCCCCAATTCCCCAGGGCTGATGCCCTGCTCAGGGCTGAGACAAGCCACCCCATGCTCCTGACACCTTGCCTTTCCTTTGGCTTTGCTGGTTCGCTGGCCTTTTGGGGAGATTTGGGATGAGAAGCATGAAAATGCTGCTTGGTCCTTGAGACAAGGATGGGCTCCTGGTGGCTTCCATGCTCCTCTCGGGCCTCTGTGGCAAGAGCAGTCACTTGGCAAGTGCCAAACAAATCATAACACACAGAAAAAGGTTCCTTTGAGCTTTTCCTTTGTAGTTCTCAGGCTCATTAGCGATGCGAAACTATTTGTTCATCCACTACCAAATGTCTTCCCATTGTATGAGTAATTGCTTGGTTTGTTGAGCAAAGTGCAGTGTTTTGGTTAGTTTTCAGATTCCCTAGTTTGTTTTTGCTCTGGCTGCTGCCAGCAAAGTGTTTCTCAGCTTCTGCCTGCCTCCTGTGCTGCCGCCATATATGCCTAAGCTTAGAGGAAAATTACACGTTTCAGATCTTCCAGTCAAAGGCAGCATTTAAAAACCTGTGTTCTTTCTTTCCCATGAGAGGAGAGCTGCTTGTTTGCACGCACACTATGGGGGCCTCGTGGCAGCTTCATATGAGATGGTCAAAATTTAAAATTCATTCCTGGAAGACAAGGCATGTTCTTGGAAATGCTCTCTGCTGTGCGCTCCTCCCTTGGAACAACTTTCAGACCATCCTGTACCAAACCAGATGGGAAATTCAGAGCCCAGCAATTCCTTTCATTCATTCCTCTACTTTTCTAACCCAAGGCCGGTGTTAACCCTGAATTTTTTGAAGAATGTGAAATCTGTGTTTGAGAAATGGCTACAAAATGCCTTGGTGTGAGCCTACAGATGAACTCTATGTGCAGAGGTATCAGGGGCCTTGACCTCCTGACAATGCACCTGCGGTCAAATCTTGTAACAGCTTAATTGGTTCAGATGGAGCACTAACGATGACTGGTATTTCTTGCCCTGTTTCACCAGAGGAGATGGACAACCATGTTCGCTTACACCCAGGTACAGAGCTCCAAGCAAGACCATCACACCCTGTGGGATGTTAAGTGACAAAAAAAAAAAAAAAAAAAAAAAAAAAAACAGAAAGGGAGGGACAAAAAGGGACAAGGAGAGTTCCCTGATCAGTCAGGGCTGCAGAAATGCTCCAAGAACAACTCTGTGTTCAAATCACGTTTCTTCTCATACCAGCAGGTCACCTTAGAGGCAGGCATGCAAAACAAAATACTGAAGGACAAACTGAACCAAAGAAGCGTTGCTAGTCCCTAAATCTATTTTTCCCAACCACTGCACTGCAATGAGCTAAATCCTGCCTTTGCCTCCCACTTCATACTGTATTCCCTGGGGGATGTGGCATAGAAATTGCAGCCAAGGAAAGGAAAAGCAAAAGTAACTTTACAATAACTTTGCTCCTTCTAGATTCTGGAGGTCCAAGGCGACATGTGTTTTGTGTTAGTGCAGCCTTTGCACGTGTCACTCCCAGAAGCCTCCCCAGGGCTGCTGTGAGATTGCAGAGCCCTGCCATAGGAGACTCCCCAGCTTTCTCCTGCCCTTGCAGCACCTTGCAGCCTGCTGTATGTGGGCACAGGAGGACCACCAGTGCTGGCTGTGCTCCACCGCTTCTGGGGTGTTGCCACAAGTCCTTCAGGTGTCCTGCCGAGCACACCTGCACCACTGCAGCACACAAGCACAGCACGAGCGGGGCAAGAATGAGCTTTAGTCTCTCTCTCCAGAAGAAAATCTTTATCGTGAACAGAGCTCTGCACAATAGATAAGGCTTCTCAGATGAAAAACTGCTTCCCCTTCCTGGCAGAGTCTAAAATTTCTTCTGATGGCGATGACGCCTTGAACAATGACAACCTTCATTCATCTCTTACGGCCAGGAGAGAGCTGAGAGTTCATGTTTTAAGCTCTTTCACCGCGCTGAAGGCACATAAAAGCCTCTCATCACTGTTCAAACACAGTCCTACATTGGGATTTATTTAAACAGGAACCACTTTCCCTGCTCCAAACTTCTTTGTATGAAATCCTTCTAGCACCATGTGTGGCATCAGCCAGCAGTTGATCTGGCACGCACTGTGCTGGAAATACCAGTAATGGCTAGTTAATTAACCTGATCCATCAGTCAGCCCCTTTCCAGGATGGTATCAGTGATTTTAAAGATAAAATGTCATATGTTCTTTCTGTTTTCTCAGATCACTAAAGCTTTGTGTCATTGTCATATGCTAAAAAAAAAAATAAATAAATGAGTCTAGGGAGCACTTTCGATCGCTACAGTTTTTCTTCACATGCTTCATTTGCTGGGGCATTTGTATCAGCCAAGTTGTCTTTATTTGCTGAACTAAGTCAGGACTCTGGGGTTTGCCTTTCTGGCAAATTGCAGTTTTATCCCAAATTTGTTTGCAGCTTTTGTCTCAGGATCTTTGTGGTTTTCCCAAAAAAGCTAAAGTAAAATCAAAGAGCAATCAAAAGCTAGTTGATTTATTTTTAGATGCCAACAGTGCCTTTATTCTCGTTAAAAACTCCTCTTCACAAAAATAATGACCTTTTTTTTTCTGCAAAGAAGGCATTTCTTTTCTGCTGGAGCTAACACAAGAAGAGGAATGGTTTTGCATTTAAGGTGATTCTGAAGTTTATCCCATGCCTGGCTTGTCTCAGCCTCCTCTTGTGACCTTGGATACCTCCCTTAACTCCTGACACTTCTCCTTGCTGCTAGTCAGGATCTGCAAAGGTATTGTGAGATTAAAGGTCAGGCTTTCAAAAGTGATGGGTGGTTTTGTTTCTCTGACTTAATCTATGGAGGTTGGGTGTTCCAGCACCTCAGGAAATGAAGCCCTGTTACAGAAATCTGCTGCGAAGGGAGGCACCCAGAATGGCAGGCGCGAAGGGAGGCACCCAGAATGGCAGGCGCTGAGTATCAATGGTGGCTTTTGAAAATCTTGGCCTAACCCAATGACACACTTGTAAAGTACTTTAACATCCAAATGCTTGGGAAGAGAGAATGATTTAAATGTTTTGAACTTATTCCCAGGACTAGAAGTTTGCAGGATTATGTCACAGTAAAAAGAAATATATATTATATCTATATATATATATATGATGTAATGAGGAAATTCTCACAAGTTCATAGGGAAGAGGATATTTTCCCAAAATGCTGCTGGCTGGCTTTAGTTTGGTCTGGTCCTCTTCTTTCAAGCCTGACATAAATCATCGGAGCAAAGCTTTCCTGGGAGGCGAGCAGATGCCTGCCAAATCACCAAATTTTACTTTCAGCATCGCCCTGTGACCTTGCAGGGTGTACGGCTGGGGTAGATGTGCTGATTTACACCCCAGTAGTATCTGGCCTCTAATATTTCCTTGTTGGCCTGCTTACTTGTTGTCTCTTTTTACCCTGCGAGGGACCAGCCATCGGACAGACATCTGGGCTCTGTGGGGAGGGATCCTTGATGTCCCCATGCATGCGGGGGCAGGAGGTCCCTTCCCCAGCCCACCACCACCCCACGAGGGTGGCTGCCACACCGCCATGGGGCAGAACTGGGGGCATAAGGGCTCAGAAGAGCATCTGAGCTGTGACCAAAACTAACCCCACTGTTTAGGAGGGAGGGAGGCCACGTGAGAGGTGGGATCTCTTCTGAGGAATTTCATGCTTGAAAGGTGAGACAAGTCTCCTGAAAAGGTTATTATCTCGAGCAGACAAATCCTTCAGCAGGTTGGGCGCTTTTTTGTATACCTCAAACAAAGAGCCAGCACAATCAAAGAGCTGTAAGATCTTTTTTTTTTTCTTTTTTTTTTTTTTTTTGCTGCCTCTGTGCCATTCCCTTTCATTTCTGCTGCCCACAGAAACTACGGCACCTCTCCTCTTCTGCTGAATATACATCAAATAGGAGGTGAAGCACTGGCGGTCTTGACAGGAGAAGCCAGGAGGCAAGGGGGAGTGTGTCTTGCATGCGGCACTAACTCGTTTATTTTGCCTCCAGTTCAGGAAAAAGTAAACATAGGGTGGCCCAGAGCAGGCTGAGAAAGGATCCTGTGAAGTGCAGGACAAGTGCAGGCGGCACGGCTGAAGGGGTGGGGGTCTGCCGCCGCTGAAGGGCCACGAAGGCTGGTGTTGGAGGACCAGGGGTGCTCTCTGAGTCCCCTCCTGGCCCCGTTCAAGTACCTGTTGTAGGCCCTGCCTGCCTGGCCAGACCTACCTCTTCCCCTTTAGGAGAAAGGCTTTCCTTGAGCTCTCCTAAAACACAGGTCTGGCCCAACCTCAGGACTCCTTCAAATTAATGTTTTCCCCTTCTCAAAATGCCTCTCTCTTCCCTGCGTCTCACCTATAAGGAATCCTGCGGATGAACCAGAAACAACAATGGCAGCAAGCATTACCTTGGCCTGGAGAAAAGGATTGCTCTCAACCTGGTGTAATGTGCAATCTATTCAGCATGAATTAATCTTGGAAATGCTATCACTGAAGCCCCTGCCATTCTTGTGGTGCACTCTTGCTTTGTGAAACCTTTGCTCGAGGGGCTATTTCTAACATTTGGCTTGTTCTCTTTCAAGGGGCTGTTTTGTTGATTATCTTGCTGGCAAACAGGAGTCATTCACTCCCTAGCAGATACCACACTTATTTTTAGGACAATCAGCTGCATGGACAGAATAGCTGTCAGGTCCAAGATGACTGAATCGCACTTGCTTTGTGCACTGGTCAGACGATGAAATCACTGGCCACACGGTGCCTGGGACGATCGCAGCAACACCCCTGGGGCTTGGGGGAAGGCAGCAACAAAAACGCCTTTGTGCCTCAGCTTGTTGTACTGGGAAAGAGCCTCGAAAGTTCACCTTTCTGAAACTGAACCTTTATACGTGTGGATATCGTCCAAGTGTTGCTCTGGATCTTACACTGGAAGGTGAACTGAGAGTACATTTTGGCTCAGGTGCTGTAATGTGCTTTTATTGCCGTGCTTTGAAATACGTCTTTTCATTTCTCCCCGGAGCACTCGGCCTTTCTGGCAGCTTGAACTCTGTCTCCCGTAGTGTTCAGGGCATGAAAATACTTGGTATTTGCCTGGTTTTTGCATTGCTTTGCTGAACACCTTCGAGGACCACCCTGCCTGGGATCTAGCTGGTGATGTTCATGTGAGGGATGTGCGAGTGAGCTCAGGACCTTCCTCCTTGCCAGGCACCAACCAAGCAGAATAGGCGCGTTGTTGTGCTCAGGCAGGGGAACATTTGTTTTCTCTTAGGTGTTTCTATCCAGCATAACCTAACAAGCCTGGCCCTGCTTGCAGGATGCATGGGATGGGTGGGTGAGGGTGCTCCATCCCATACGGCCCCACTGTGTCACCCGGAGCTGACAAACTTGTGCTGGCTGCAGATCCCAGATGAGCCAAGCAGCAGCTCGAAGCTGTGGCAGCACACCTCACATGCACATTTATTTATTAATTAATTTATGTATTTATTTGTTTTTGTAAGTCAAAGATCATAAGGAGAGTGGCTTTATTCTATTAATAGAGGTAGCCAGATGGCTTGTAGCGTGTTCGCCAAAATGTCTTTAGAAATGCTGGTGTTTCGTGTCTGCGCCATACGGGTCAGCTGCAAAGATGCAGATAGGAGCTTGTGATGAAAACATCCAGCAACAACCTGGTTTGTACTGGACAAACAGCAAAGGGTTCCCCTACAACAAGAAGTAGCTCTCACTGTTCTGTGAACATATCCTCAATGGCACTGATGGCAACCTTCGCTGAAATAACCCATTCCTACCAGACAGCAGAGGGTCACAGTTGTCACACCGATGGTATTTCTTCCCCCTCACATCACAAGGTTTCTTACGCAGAGCAGTAAGGTAGCCCAGGAAGGCTGTCCATCCTTCCTTGTCTCTGCCTAGGCTGTTTGGATTTCAGTCTGGCACATTTTAAAATGCAAATCTGGCGTATCACTGCATGGAGGCTGCTGTTGCATTAGCTGCCTGCCCATCCCAGCATGTCAGGGCTCCCTCTCTGGTCACCCTCCCTAGGTCCCAAACCCTGCTGCTGCCCCCAGCCTGTGCCATGCCCCTGGGTAAGGACAGTCCGACCGTCCCGAGTGCCTGGCAGTCTGTGGCAGCTCAGCTAGCGGGGGGAAAAACACAGCCATTATGTAATGGCTTCTCCCAGCCAAGAAAAAAATCCCATTTATTGATCTCCTGTCTGAAAACCTCAGTAACGCCGTGTAATTGATGAGCAGCTGTTCAGAAAAGCTGCTTGGAGGAAGAACATTTATAATTAAAGAGCAGACACTTCAGATTCAGCTCTCCCTCCATTTTCTCGCTGTGTTTCTCTCGGGGACCAGCCGCCCCAGCTGGGCCTTTTGGCTACTGGTCTCAAAGCACCTTGTGCCTTTCCAGAGCCACGTTGGGCTCTCCCATTTCCCTCCCCGTGCCATGGAGGGGAACTATTTACGGCGCTGTGCAAGAGAGGGGGATTAAGGAAATAGCAAGGCTAACAGATGGGAAGCAGGCAGTGGATGACGTGTAGGCAGGGCTGATGTTACAGCAAGTCTTATCTTGTTAGCGAAAATATGTTGCAGTAAGCAGAGTTCTGGGAGAGAGGCTGGTTGGGAGCATGCAGTAGAAGTCCTTTCCGTCTGATGAGGAGCCCGTCTGCATCCAAACATGTCTCACTGCTAGGTGCCACAACCCCCTGAACATTTAGATCTGGAGCCTCTTTAGATCTGTCCATCTCCGCTTGGCTTTGGGGGTGAAAACGTTTCTGGGTTTCTCTGCCAAAAGCATGCATGTCCCCACCTGAGGGAAAGCCCAGGGGCAGGCTGCTCAGCCGGCCGTGGTGCCCGGCTCCCCCTGACCAACACACACACAAGTTAAGGTTCAGCCTCCCCTGCCTCCCCCTCGCAGACACTCTGCGAAAAGACTATGCTGGAAACAGATAATTTAGCATGAGGATTATATTGTGCATTTAGATGTAAATTGCCAGGGAATTGACAATTGCTTTGTTTGAATTGTAATGATCTGATTATGTGGTGGTTGTTGTGTTTTTTTCCTTAGCCTGCATTTTACCCAGTATTTACATCCTTTTACATTCATCTCAAACACCAGTGTTCGCATGTCCTCAAGCTTTCAGCTGTAAATCCTTGAGCTGTCTCATTCCCGTTAGAAAACCCATTTCTTTGACCTCTCCAGCAAATGTAGACTGGTGCTTTTTTCTTCATTCCCGGAAGATTGCTTATCCTAATTTGTAGAGAGGAAAATCTCACATCCAGAAGCTTGGGTCCTCTCTGGTTCCTGAGCACACAGTGGTTTTTATGCTGCTCTATGTGTCTTCTCTCACTGCTGTACCTTTTCTATGGGATAATAAAACAGATCTACACAGATCTGTCCCCAGCACGGGTGCTTTCACCCACGGGTGCTCCCGTACCATCAGTGGGTGCTGAGCTCCAGCCCTCAGCACGGATGGCAGGGAGTAACAGGATGGCCATCACCCAAACCCATTCCCAACTGCGTCCAAAAAAGGAGTGTCTTTTTTTTTTTTTTTCCCATCCTGAGAGTCAGCAGAGTGAGGGAAGCCAGGGGTTAATCGCCTCTTCCCAACCCACCCAGCATAGCCGGCGGTGGGAGCAGCCTGGGTGCCAGCTCTGCTGGCGAGGTGCAGAGCAGTAAATAACAGCACCCGAAGCCCTCTGAGGCGCAGCCAGCTCTCAGGAATGCCGTGTCCCGGTCCAAACAAAACCTGCATGTTTCTCCTTGGCCTGGTCTCACTTCTCGGGCCTGTTTCACCGATTGATACAGGAGATAAAAATTGAAATAACACATGCCTGGAAATATCAACAAAGCACTCGCGGCGGAGAGAGAGGATTGCAACATCAGCAGCTCGCAGGGTTTGGATGCAGCCATCCAGCCCCTGGAGCCAAACCGTTAGGAGAATAAATAAATAAATAAAAACAAAGCCAGCTCCGATAAGCCCCTGACCTTAATTGTGTGGATGTACGTGTGTGAAAGCCGGAATCCAGCTTTTCCCTGCCAGCCCCCAAGCGAATTCCTTTGGCTTGGGAGCTGCAAATATTGGGGAGCTCTGGCTGGAGTCTCCCTCTGCTGCCTGCCCCTGGGGGCATCCCAGACATCGAATCCATCCTTGTTCCTCGCAGAGGAGACCTCCAGGTCCAGCCCTAGCTCTAGGCTCTCCTCCCAGCTCCCACCAACCTTCCTGCACAGATGCCTGAAGCAGCAGCAGCCATTCCCCTCCTGACCCAGCGCTGGGGTGACCGCGTGGTGCTGATGCCGAGTTTTCCCTTAGCAGCACAACCTCACCTTCATCAATGGGGAATGGCTGCAGGGGAGCTGGGGAGGCTGGGCAGGGTGTGCTGAGCACCGAGGTGTAATGAGAATGGATTTTGTGCAGTTGTTTTGTAATTTATCACCTTCAGAAAATCACCCCTAGTGATGCTTAATGTTTATGTAGGACTCCACATTGTTAGATTAAGAGGCATCTGGGACACCAAGGTGCAACGAGAGGCAGAGTGCTGCTGGGTTAGAGCTGTGCTAAATCCCTGTCCCCAGACAAGTCACTACAGCCACATTCAGCCCTGCTGCTGGGGTCACAGGGCAGCCCTCAGTGCTTCTGCCCGAGCTCTGCCATCTCCAGCTCCCAGTGGGTGCATCCCCAGGGGCATCCCTGAGCACAGCTCAAATCTGCTGATCCCCAGGGAGGCTGTGCCTCCCATTTCTGGGAGCATCCTTGGGGGAGACGCAGAAATGAGAGCTGAAGGAGCCTCCGAGCTGTGCCCCATGTGGAGGAGGGTGCAGGGTCCGGCCACGGGTTGTGGATAACCCACGTGTTGCTTCCCTGTGGTGCATTAAAACTCACCCCCAGGTCCGTTTCCCAAGCAGCCCCTCCTCCAGAAATCTCCCCGGGCAGTGTTGTTATTCAGTTCAAATAGCTCAGATCCTCAAGTTCTCTTTTTCAAGCCTCTGACAAAAACATGACAGCTATCCCACAAATCAGCCATCTAAGGGGAAAAAAAAAAGTCACATTTAATTACTCCTGAAGGGGAACTTAAAACCGAGGAACACTTATTAGTGCAATATATTTTTTCTCCTGTAGCTTTGAACTGATCCTAACAGCACCAGCAGAGTCCCGGCGTAACCTTGGAGTGTGTTTCATTATCATTCGGATGGAAACTGCTATCTTATGACTGCCGTTTTAAAATACAGCACATTTTTATAATTTCAGAGTTGGCAACCAAGCAGACATAACACATGAAATGATATCCAGCCCTGGCACCAAACCCTGCCCTCCGCTTGCCCACGTCGTTCCGTGGATATTGTGCCTGGGTTCAGCCGAGGGCTGGATTTCAGCCTCAAGGTGCTCCTGCAGTCCTTGTCTCTCCTCTGACACAGACACACAGCTGTTTGTGAAATCGGGAATTTTAATTCTAATTTTAAGATCTCTCTGGCAGTAGGACAGGCTCTGCCTTCCCTCGGCACCAAGGTGCCAGGTGATGGGGACATGCAGGAGCTGCTCCCAGGCAGGTGCTTGGGCATCGCTTCATCTTGGTGCTATTTCAGAGCCGGGGCAGAGGGCGAGCCTTCAGCCTGAAAGCTGTGAAGTCTCTGTAGGAAATTTGATGTTTTCTAGCCTGCATTGGAAAGCCTTTGACAAATGCAGTGTTTTCAGGACAGCAGTAAGATAGAGTAAGAACGTCACAGGGAGGTGGGAAGCCAGCAAATGTTGGGGAGGGCAATATTTTTGCTGAGGAAATAATTAACATATTTCCATTATTAATTAATGAACAGGCAGGGAGAATTACAGAGATGGGAACATTCTCCCTGGTTTTAGCTCCACTAGGTACCCAGGAAATGATGAGGTACTGCTATAAGATATGACATCTCACCTGGGACCAGGTGTGCTGCTGCACTGACTCAGAACTTGACTCATGCATGGAGACGTCTCCAAAAATCTCTCAGGGCTCCCTGAAGCCCAGAGGCAGCCAGGGCTGTCTCTGGTGGCTGCCGGCAATGGTTATCCAGGAGCTGTCACCATGTGAGGCACCGAGAGCACCCCACACTGCTCATCTGAAGCAATGTTTTCACTTCTGTCTTCAGGGCCTCACAAGTTTTTCCCACCATCTCCATCTGCTTCTTGGAGACCGGCATCCTCTGATGGCCACGTCCAACCCAGGCAGCCCAGCAAGCACGGCCCTGGGCACAAGAGCTGCAGGAGATGCCCAAGGCTGTGAGCAGCGCCCAGCCCTGGGGACAGATAGGGATAAAGGAGAACAAAGCCAGGTGGCTTTACCAGGGATTGACCTCCTAGCTTCTGAGCTGCTCTGCACACCTGATATTGTTTCCAGCTTTCTCCTGCCTTCCTCACAGCCCGTGGCAGAGCCTTGCTAAAAGCCTTTGGGGACAGCAGCCCTGCTGTGTGCCAGGACAGAGGCTCCGGTGAGGCTGAGCAGTACCTGCCAAAGCCACGTTTAGCACAGGGAGCCAACGGCGACACTCACATTACTCACTGCAGGTTTATAAATAAAACCAGCCCAGGCTCAGCCTCTCCTGACACCGAATGAAGAATGCAAGGGAAGGGCTCCGCTGCGCTGTCCCACTAAATTTTGTGAAGCTTTCATCTCCAGCAGCCAACCCCTAACTTACGGGTGACAGTTCCTTAAGCAGCAAGCCAGGGTCGCCGTCCCAGGCTGCCCGAAGCAGGAGGGTTTCCTTGCTTGACTTTTGCTGTCGTTTGACTGCACTGAGATTAAAGCCGGGTGTTTGCCCAAGTGCTGGACCACGGTCAGGAGATGGGGCTGAGATCCACCAGCCTACACCAAGTCCGTGTCTGACCACAGGCATGGGGCTGGGGCTGAAGCTTTAGGATTTCCTCGCACACATGACGGATGACAACGCTCAAAAATTGCTTCCCTAAGTACCTCCTGAGCAGAAATTAGTATTAATCAAGGGACGCTCTTTCCCTTTAGCAGCGACCTGATGCTATGACATTGAAGAACCTGACACTGCAGTGATCTCTAGCAGCGAGGGCGTGGTGTGCCCCACGCCAAGCAGAAGCAGGCCCCATACGCCTAAGGCATGCGGGTATTTTCCCCTGCAATCATTAATTGATGTTAGCAGCTGCTCACAGGCTCACTGCTGGAGGATTGGGGATTTTTCTCCTTAAATTTAATGGCGATTCTGGGTTCTGAGTTTTATCGATTGCAGACACCAATTTCCAGTGGAGCTGCAGCTACGGTTACAGTAAATTGAAGCCAGCTGAAAGCAGGATTTCTTTCTCAGTTATCTGTTATGAATCTCTCAGGGGCGGCCGATGGACCCGAGGGGTCACAGGCTGTGAGCTGCCGTGGGTGGGAGTATTCGGTGGTCCCTGCTGGGACTGTGCCCTTCCCTTTCACCACAGGCACCCCTGGGGTATCATCCACCCCGAGGCACCTAAAACTGGGGGATAAACGAGCACATTTGGGGAAAACAGAGAGGAAACTTCCCACACTCAGAGAAAACTTCTCGCTCAAGTACGTATACATCTTCTTAACACCTAATGGAGAAAGACACCTAATGGTTTCCAGAGCTCGGTAGCTGGATGAAAACAGAGCGCAGAGGTGCTGGAGTGACAATATCTGTTAATGAAAACACAGAATATACGGCCGGGGCGGCCGGCACTTGGCCCGCTGCTCGGCCCGAGCACGTCAGCCACGCTGCAAACAGCGTGAGTGATCTTCAATTCTCCCCTTTGTCAAACGCCGTAAATTAACAACAGAATAAAAAGCTTTCAGGGGATGTGCTCCCTGACAGTTTAATATAAGTGGCTATGGGATCATTTTCTCTGGATAGGTTTATATCGGCAAAGAAATTACAGCTCGCCTCATAGCAGGTATTTCACTGTTATTGCGGCGTTGCACGTTCATGAGGAGCAAGTTTCCAAACAAGCCTCATGGGGAAGCCAGGAGGACAGCGGAAGGGGGAGGAGGGCGGTGTTGGAAAAAAAAAAATCTTCATGGCGACCCAAAATCTTCCAATTTAGATATTATACGTTAATCTCATGGCTCAATTTTCTGACTAATAATATTGCGTCTTCTTGGCCGTTGATTCCTGAGCCATCAGCACAAACCACCAGCAGCCTGTGAGGCCGTGGTGAAGTAATTTGTGGTTGCTCTGTGGAACCTATTCCTTTAATTGTGCTTTCACTCAAAATGTGGATAATAGACTTTCACCATGTGCACACTTTCCCTCTGCTTTTCTTCTTTGTAGACAGCTTCACAGCTAAGTATGGGGAGCCATCTGGACCTAAGTTTCAGGAATGCGAGGGTAATGCTGAATTTGATATTAAGATCCCTGGATTTATAACAAAAGCAACATCACTCAGTGTTTTTTTATTATCACTACCTACGAAATTTCATTAACAGTATGGACTTGGCTCATTGCTGAGGAATGCCGGTGGAAACCCTTCCACTGACTGCAGCCAGCTTTGTATCAAATCATATTTGCATTTGGAAATGCAGATCAGCTGAATACAGTACATCAGCTAAACACAATCTAGGCTAGAGGAAGGTCATCTGCTTTGGAAGGGAGAGGTTACCCAAGTACCCCCTTACTTTTCTGCCTTTGCATGCATAATTTTTCAAAGCAAAAAACATCATATGTAATCTTAACAGCAGATAATCATTTTTGTAGTCCTCTCTGTGGGACTCCTTCCATAAATAGCAATCTCAAGTCTCCCTCTTACCATGTTGGCCGCAGCTAATTCTTTATGTTGGGTGTCTCCAGCAGAGCTCTAGCATAAACGAGCACAGATAACATCATAGCACAGGCTTGGTTGGCATAAACCAGGGTTTTTCCCGGTTCTGCTGCAAATGAGACCTTTCCAATAACCTTTCTACCCCGTCTCTACAAATACTGTGCAGTGGTGACAAAAGACAGGTGCTGGTTTCAGACTTAAAGCTGTCACATCAGCTGCTGATATTAAATATATCATTCCTGCTGTGCCTGCATCATCAATAAATGAAAGTCTCCTGAAGGAGAAGTCTCCAGGGAGGTGAAAGGGCTGCGATCCGGTGCCTGCAGCGTGTGCCTCGGAGACGCGAAGCTAGCAGCAGAAGCTGAAGGCATGATACGTCTTTTTCAGTTTGACCTCAGCCTCTAATTGCGTTTGGCAAGTTGGCCTGGCAGATAAATGGGTTCATATTAGAAAATGGGCTTGATTTATTATGAAATTGATTGTCGCCCTGTCCTGTGCTGAAGGCATTAGTGATAACGGCATCAGGTGCCTCAGCACTTAACTAATGGGCTTCCCCCAGCCTCTCCACTGCTGCTGGGCTCTTACACACAGCCCAGACCAGCACCCAGACCACACACCTCTGCTGGTGCCTCCTTTCAGACCCCAAATCCTCCCCAGGCAGCGGTGATTTAGGCAGTGCAGGATGGGCTATCTGTCCGGGCTGACTCAGAAGCCTGTGACCATCCCCTGCTCTGTCACCTTCAAGGAAGGGGCTGGAGATGACCCGTGGGCATCTCAGGTATAATTCTTAATTATGTTGGTGTTTCCCAGCACATACAGGCTGCAGAAGTGGGGCTGGTGTGGCCTGTGCAACCAGCACCTTGAAATCTCCTAACATTTTCTTATGCCTGTTTTCTGGAAATGGAAAGAGTTACAGGAAACGTGGAAAAGTATCCATCAAGCATCTTTCTTTTCCTTTCTGTTGGTGATTCTGAAAAGTCTTTTAACCACAAAATAAAAGATCCATTGCCAAACATAACAAGGGAGTTTCACTACTTTTTGCAAACAAAGCCATATTTGCCCACAGTGGCCACAATCTGCAGTGCAGTTGTCTCAACTCCCTTGGCACCGCAGAGAATAGCCCTTCCAGCTGGGGCTGATTAAAAAGCAAAAGAAGAAACCAAACACGGTGGCCACTTAGGCCCTGTAAATTATTAGGGTGTGTTTCTTTGGGGAAGCTCTAATCTATTATTTACAATATAGACACAGTTGTAATTTAAAATTAAAAAAAAAAAAAAGAAAAAAGAAAAAAAGAAAAAAAGAGCATTCCCAATGTCAAAAGTCAGTCTCTTATCTTCATGCCTTTCTCTGTGGACATTCACCCAAGGACCTATCCTAAAATCAAAGGAATTTTGACATTTATTTGACGTATTTGTTAGGAATCTTCCAACAGTTGGGCTTAGGAAACAGTAAATTGCAGACACTGAAGCATTTAGTGGCTTATTTAGGCAATATTTTTCAGTATTTCTGAAGAAAAAGGATTTTCAGTGATTGAAATGCCCCTTCAGATATTTTCCAAATGAAATGTTTCACTATGAAGGAACACGTGGCTGGAAAGGGAAGTTCATTGCAAGAGAGCCAGTATTTGGACAAAAATGAAAATTAACTTTTCAGAATAACTGGAAACAATTTGATTTGGGGAATGAAGGCAGGTTAAAGCCTTATAAGTGTTTTGCAATGACTGCCTGCCAGTTGGTCACACTTCTGCTCTCATGTTGGCTAACCACTGTTGATGTGCACCACCCAAAGGAGGGCCCCTGCCCGGACACTGATATGAGATTCTCTGCCTCTGCCTTTGCAACCAGCCTCAGCAACGTTTTGGTGTATGGAGAAGCAGTCTATGTGTTCACCAACATGTTTTCCTCTCCTCGAATGTGCTAGAGCTGAAAGACTGACAGCAGCCAGATTCTGGGCATATACAGGCAGCCCTGGAGGGATCCATCACAGCTGGGCAAAGGGCACTTTTCCCATCACGCCACCTCCAGTGGCATGAAGGAGATGATATACGGATATGACAGAGACAGCTGGGAGCCCCATATATTTCCCAGATTAATTTTTATAGGGTGGAACAGTGGCCTGGGAAACAGTTCTGAATATTGTGCAGAATTGTGTAACACGTCCCTCTTCCAGGCTCCTGCTTTTATCATTAACACCTCCGATTAGCAAAAGCTCAGAGTCTGAGATGTTCCTTTGATTTAAAAGGTTATAAATTTTGGATGCAATGTCAGAGAGTGAATTTTACAACACAGCTGAGCTGTGGACTAATTAAAAGACTACCCTAGTACTCTTCTCACCCAATACATCTCAGATTTGTGACAGCCTTCAGGAAAACTTATGAATTATGCCACGTGCACCATATGCAATCTATTGATCTCTCTGCATGTACATATGCTCTGTGTGTGTGTGTGTGTTCACTAAAGCCCATCTTCATGATGGTTTCTTCACCACTGTGTGTGTAGATGAAAGTTTCTTGTACCGGATTGTACAGCAGTGCATGATTGTGGTGATATCGCTAATAATGGCTGCAGTCATATCGCTTCCTCGCCACCACCGGGCTACTGCTGCTGTTTGGCTTCAGGCATTTTAGAAGCCAGTTCTGGGCATCACCCTTCAGAGGAAGAGGCTTCACCTGCTCACCTTGTGCCCATTCACAGAGCTGAGATTTCTCTTTGCTGTTGTTTAGGTCCTGCTCCAGGTACCCCGACCCACATAGCTCTTCTAAGGAAATGTCTGCAAAGGGGAAGCTTCTCTGAATCTTTAGAAGGGTGAATGTAGGAAGAGGAACAGGGCAATGTATCTTTGAGAAAATAAAAGATCTGGGGTGACCACGAGAAAGTGGGAAATGATATCATTTGGCTAGTGAAACCCACATGTGCAACCTCTCAAGTTTCCATGGACCAGTCTTCCATTTCTCTCAGTCATTCTCATCCTGGCTGCCGGCAGCAGAGGATTTGGCAATAGATCAACAGGGAAACAGAGGGACAGCTTCTCCCCTACACATGCAGAATTAGAGATTCATACCAAGATAGATGGGTGAGATTTAGATGAAAGGGAGCTTCTGGCTGAGAGTGTTCATGTAAAAAGTGTAATACAGTATTAGGCTTTTGTGAGTTCCCAGTGTAATAAAGGAGAATTGTGTAAGCCTTGGCAGAAACTCGGTCTTTGTTTTGATGAAAAAAAAAACCTGGAAACATGCGCTTGGCTTCCCTACTGGTTGTAATTATCTGGTGGTATTGAATATGGTGTTAAGGTTATCCGCTGGGTATGGCATGAGCAAGGATCAGGTTCAGTCCATGAATTAAAGCTGCAGAGTGCCGGCTCTGATTTACATACACACAGCTTAAAAATTGTCCTGATGCAACTGCAGAGCTCCCTGGGACTGACACAGATAGGCAGCATATGGAGCCTGTGCGGCAGGAACGGCGGCGCCCGGCGCTTGGCACTGCTGCTCCGTGCTATGCAAATATCTGGGTTATGCAAGAAGGAAACAAGGGCAAAATAAATTCAGGGGGTCTTCTCCCTCCTGCAGGCACACGCAGAACCCCTGGTGGCTCTAATGAAATTTGTGGAGATGTGGGAAGGAGGACAGGCTCCTCAGCTCTGACTTTAGTCCTAAAAACGTGCAGTACCTTGAAGGCAGGAGATGGCGATTACTGCTGTGAGCGTGTGAGCAGACATGAACTATCCCCCACACTAAAATATATATATATACACACACACACACATATGTATATATAAAGCCACTAAAATCATTATTCATTCTCAAAATGGCAGCACCAGATTTTCTTATCACCTCTGATATCTTGAGAAAGCAGTGCTTTCAAAAATGAGTGCTTTTTTTTAGGGATGTTGAAATTCGTTGTCACTCATTTTGGATTTGAAATAACTTTATGAAGGTTTAGAGATAGAAATTCCAACCCATAGACCTTAGAGGAGGTGCAGAATTAGTGTTGTGTTGTATTCGCTCAGAAGGCGGCCATGCCCTCCTATCCATCAAAGCTGGGGGATGCTGTTGTCCTGTGTTTAGGTCCAGGACACTAAGCAGAAGTTGTAAACAGTATCTGCAAGATTTCCAACATCCTTCCACAGCGAATTCTTTACGGCACAAATCCTTTCTCTCATAATTTGCATTTCATGCCTGTATCCCCAAATCTTTGAAATCAGAAGACCAATTCCTTCCTTTAGCAATAGCACTGTGAAAGCTACTGACTCATAGGAATAACCGGAGTGGGGGATTTGGCTGAACTTCTTGGCTTGATGCCGACACAACATTTCATAGATCTTTTTTAGGTGTTTCCCATTGTCATGGTAACTCTGATCAAAACCCCTTCCATGAATAGCCCTGTCGATTGCAATATGAGCTCCCGGCTGACTGCAGCCTGCAGTTCTGCTCCAGTGTGGTTTCACAAGCTCCTCTTGCTTGACCTTTCGTCTCCTATCTTTCCCCAGCTCCCTTATTGCTCAAGCTAGAAATATATCTTTTGTTTTGCAAGAAAGCTTTAAAAATCTTTGTAAGTGGTAACTAACAGCCAGATCTTGCAGCTGACTTCAAGGAGAGAGTTGCCCTAGGAGAGATTACAGGCTACAATAAGCTCCTCTCCTGTACTACAGAGCACAATAAATCCTTACCAGCATTGGTTCTTGTGGATCCTTCAACCCTGCACCGCCCTAAAACCACCCCCAAATGCAGAGGAATAAACCGAGCTATAAGGAGGGGTGGGCTGAGGAAAAGGGGATCCCACCTGTGACAAGCAAATCCCAAGGCCAGGTGTCCCTGCAGTGCCAGCACTGCCCCCCTGGCAGCTAAGGGAGGTGCTGCATGTCACCAAAGCCTAACGCCACCTTGGGCTTTTTCCTTGCTGTGGCCATGGTGGGGCAGAAGGGACACACGCAGGGTGCAGTCCCCTTCCTCCGCCTGCACCCAGGGCTCCCCAGCTGTCGAGGGGTGCAGGAAGAGGAGGGCAGGGAGAAGCGCCCTGGGCAGTGGCTTCCCAGATGGCCACAGCTTTTCTTCCGGGCGTCTGCTTGCTCAGCTCTGGGGTGGAGAATCTGTATTAGTCAAGGCTGCTAGGTTTGGCTTTTGGTAGCTGAGTTTTCTAAACCGTTTGAACAGGCGTACAGAAAATTGCAGCACTATGGAAATCAATAAGAGTTCTGCCCTTGGCCTTCTGCAGGGCCAGGCTTTCACCAGCTGTCTCAAAGGTATCACGCTTACCAGGAGCTGAAATAGCTTTGTAAGAAAAATAGATGTTTTGCATATGTATCTTGTATGAAGTCGGTATGGTTATTGTTAGGCTGGAAAAGTAAGGCAGGGAGAAGAGAAATCTCGTGCCCTGGGGTCAGCCCATCGCTACCCAGGGGACAGGAGAGAGGTCCTGGAGTTTCCCCTCCCATGTGGGAGCCTGTGCTACAACTCATTATTTTAAGCGCTTGTAAAAAGAAGTAGGAAGGCAGGAGGAATAGAAATTACAGGGATAAAAATCCTCCTTTCTATATACACACATATTATATATGTGCTATATATACACACATAGTTTTGTCTTGTCTTGTGTCTTCAACCCTGCTTTAAATAAAAACTCACAGACTTGTCGGTTTCCATCAGGCAAAATTATTATTCGGCTTTAGAAAGAACATCTTGCCAAGTGTTGCAGTTCAAAAATAAGGAAAACAGCTCTGCCAAAATGCAGCAAATGTGATTACACAAAGCCAAGAAGACCATAATTAGATCATTACCATGGAAACAACCTAATTACATGTGTAATGCAGCAAGGTCTGAGTTGCGTATCCGAATGTGTTTTGCTATTGTCTAGCAGGGCCGTGGCAGTGCCGCTCGCCTCGTGTTATTAAGCCACCTTGATCACTTTGGATCGGGTTTTCTTGGAACAAGTCCCCCTCCCCGCTATGGAAAGAGTTGAGCTGCGCATGAAATGGCTCCAGCGAGGCTGCCCAAGGCTGGCACTGCACTCAGGCGGGGGGATGCTGCCTGCACAGTCACCTGAGAGCAGCTTCTCTCACACCGAGACCTGCAGCTCCCCAAAAAACAGCCCACAGTCCCTCAGCCGTGGCCAGGAGCTGCCATTTCCTCTGTGTGCAAGCCTGGAAAGGGAAGCTGAGCTGGCCAGAGTCTTGCTGAATGCTCCTGCCATCTCCGCCTTGAATTGATTTCTCTGCCATGGCAGTGATTCACCACAAGGATGGTGTTCAATGGGGATGGGCAGGCAAATGTGCCAGGGTTCCTGCGTGGTGCTGTGCATGGTGCTGTCCTGCCTGCCAGGACTGTGTTGGGAAAGGGGTGAGCCGATAAGCAGGGCTGAGCTGTCCCAAAATGCCTCACTGGGGGAAACCGTGGCACTTCCAAAGGACAGTGACACAGTTCTCATTCTGGGGCAGAGAAAATAAGGCACGGTGAAAAGAGCTGTTTATCCAAAGGCCGAGACAGAGCTGTGAATAAACTACGTATAGTACAAGGTAATTTCAGGGAGTGAAAAAGCCAGACTCATACATACATACACACCTTGCAGCCTGAAACCAGACCCATGGGGAGAGATGGGGGGGTCGTTCATGAACTTCTGCCATCATCTCCGCAGGCCTGCAGCCCACTGCTGTCAAACCACGTGGCTGTAACAAATACGGCCCGTCAGGTGTATATGTGAAATTACGTCCCCGTTGCTGCACGCTGGATTTCTGTGCCCATTTTGTGGTCAGGCTGGATATACCTCACCCAGCAGGAAGGGCAGGGGATGGCTCATTAGCTAAGGGGTAGAGTAATAAGGCAAAAGCCAACGGGACTGTCTGGCAGGCGTCCTGCTTCTGCTAATTAATGAGGAGAGATGGCTGCTGGGCCAGCTGCAGATGTTGCTGCAAATTATGCCGTTGCTTTCCCTGGCAGAGAGCTCTCGCTGCAGCTAGCACATCTCCAGGTGTTCTTGCCACAACAATAGTCCCTGCTGTTCGTTTTGTCTCCTTCCAGGGAAAATAAAATGCTTCCTTTTGGTGGGGAGAATTGCTGACACTGGAGAGTTTCTCAAGCCCAGACTCCACTCCTTTAATTTCTTCTCCTCTTGTTGTATCCGTCCCATTTTCCTTCTCCGACTTTTCCTCAAACTCTCTTCATTTTCCATTCAAATTGCCTTCCAAACCACAGAATGAGGCTAAAGAGAAGCGCCTTGAGCGATGCCAACCTCCCTGCTCAGCTTTTGAGCCATGCACATGGAGAAGGCATCTCGAGGAAGCTGCCAAGCCTCCTTCCCACCCCTCAGCTCCCCCTGTCCCCAGTGGGGCGCTGGCCCTGCCACCACTGGCGGTGACACAGACCCGTGGGACACTGCCAGCCCCCTGGCTCTGCACGGGTCATTTTTCTCTCCAAATCTAGCACACAAACTCATGCGAGTTCACTGGGTGAAACCTGAATTTCAACTTTTGTGCAAAGTCAGCAGAACAAAGGAAAAGGAAGGAAAAAGCCCAGCCCCCCCCTCCCCCCCCCCCAGCTCTCCGGTTTTGCTCTGTATGCAGAAGCTGTCTGTGCGGCTCTGCTGAGCACTGCTGCCCTACTTTTATCCCTCGCATAGCTCAACTAAAAATACACCCGGATTTCAAGCGAGGCCCCCGCTGTGACCTGTCTGAGCACGCAGGCGTTGCTGCAGCCCACGCCCCGGCGCCGTGCAGCGTGCCCGAGCGGGGCTGTGCCCGTGCTTTGTGGTGCTCCCAGGCAACCTGTGCTGGCCCTTGGCATGAAATACGGTGAGGAAAAGGCCACGATCTTCAGAAAATCATTAGATCTTCTCCCCATCATCTCAGAAAAAAAAATATCCTGATGTGGGGCTGCAAGAAGAGTTAAAGATGAGATAACCTAAGATCCGTGCCCTATTATTGCTGCTGTACCTCCTGAGCAGCTTCCTCAGTGCTGCCCCACCAGCACCCAACCGTGCCAGGTGCTGCCTAAAATTTGGTCAAAAAGCTGATCCGCACCTTCAAGAGCTTCCAAGCTGAGGGGTTTTCAGTTTGATCCAAATGAGGGCTCCACGTTTCCAAAATTACTCCAGATGGCTCGCAGGGGCTGGGCACAAGTTGTCTGGTTGACATGAAAGACATCCAAGTCCGTTTAAGACCATGGCCGAAACTCTCAGTGCTAGACGTCGCACATATTTTTATGTGCTTAAATAGAGAAGTGGCTACCATGCGTATTTTGTTTAAATTGTGTGGTCCGGAGAAAACATGATAAATAAAGCCTAGCAGAACCCCATTTTAAAAGCTAATAGAGATGGTTTGTTCTGAACATAGGGCCTGGACATTCTTCTGCCCTGGACGAAGTGACTGAATGTTACCCGCTGGCTTCTCACGTTACCCCCAGCAGCATTCTTCCCATCGGCACGGCTTTTGACAGGGCTTCAGCCTGACGCTCACCTTAGCTTTCCTCTGCTTAGCTTGCCTTTGCATAAGAAGGGAAATGGAAATTAGTCGATGAGTTGTATGGATTATTTGCAAATAAGGGTGTAGGTATGTGGGCCTAATTCTTACGGGGAATGGCCATTTCTGCTGCAGATTGGCTGGTTCCACATGCAGGTGCACTGGCACTGCAGGCACAGAGCTGTGGCCTGCTCAGGACCTTCCTTTGCAGGGTCTGGGAGGTGACCCCAAATGGTCCCGCACACCTTGGATCGGGTGGGCTGCTGGCCCCACAGCCGTGGGAGCTGCCAGAGCCAGGGGTGAGCCGCTCTCTGCCTGGAGCAGCACCTCCTCCACTCCTCCTCCTCCTGCAGGCTGTTTTCAAGGGAAAGGCAGATGTTTTTTGCAAAGCCTTCCAGCAATTCCTTGCTTAGGAGGGGGATGGGGCTCTGAGGAAAAGCCTGATGGATGGCTGTGTTTCCCAGGGCACCCCCTCGCTGCACAAAACCCTATGATGCGGTTCCCTGGCAGACTCAGTGATGAGTAAAGTGACTGCAAGAGCCATAAAGGTATATGCATTTAATTATGACTTCAGAAAGCTATTGCATTTTTCCCCATTAAATATTAATTTCCTTTTTAAAAGTACTTTTGAGCTGTTTTGACAACACAGCTGGTTCTCTAATGCCACCTAATTAATTAAAAATTTCATACACATAGGCATTAACAGCCTGCTGTTATTGCTGAGGACACTTTACCAACATTTCAGTACATTGAACCAAACCGGGTTTGCATGTAAGCTGTGACTGTCCGTGCTGCTCCCTGAGAAGGCATTGGGGGCTCGGGGCTGACTGCCCCCTAACCTTGGTACCCCAACCACACACCGGGGCAGCTCGTTGAGGATGTCACCCCAGAAATTGGGAAGTGGCAAGGAAATGTGAATGCCTCTCCCCAAACACAGAGTGGGCACAAGCAGAGGGTGCTTTGTGAGTCCACTGGTGACAAACCCAATCTTGTCATTGCGGGTTGCTGACATCCTCATTACTGGTGACACATTTATCTGCTGAGCTGTCCTTTCTCGCCTGTCTAGTTGATCCTTTTGAAGTATTGTTTTATGGGAGACCTTAACAGGAGCCCTGCGATACCAGGGTCAGTGTGGGGACAGAGCTGGGAGCTGGGGGCACTGCCAGACCCCGTGCCAGGGCTCCCTCACTGGGTTTGTGTTAAACACACTGTGTCCCCATCCTCTGACAGCCCCTAGGATGTGTTGGGCACCTGGGGAGAGAGGGGGTGAAGAAAGCGGAAGGTGGAATGTGGGGTTTTAGCCGCAAGCAATGCATCGGTGGGATGAGCTTTGCCTTACAAATTACTTCAGTAGTTTCCATTTCCAGGATGAGTTCCCAGCACTCAGGCATTTCTCTTCTCCTTGCATTGATTTTTCCCCTTTCTCTCTGCTGACTGTACAGTCTGGAAAACCAGAGACCTTAAAGCCAAGGTCAAGTTTTTAGTCCCTGAGTAAACAAGCTGGGGAGCAGGGGGGAGGGAGTGAGCACTCACACCAACTATATATTCAGAAAACTATGAAACAAATATATTCCTTCTTAAAAACCCTTTGAAGAAGAAAGCACACAAAAGATTAATCCGTTCAGCCTGCCAGTTCTGCATTAAACAAAATCCTTCCTCCTGAGGAATAAACGCTAAGAGGAGGTCACTGTGTGTGTGACCAAAACAAAGCCATCCTGCAATGTTTGAAGTCAAACACAGCATTAAATGCTGGGTAGCCAAGGTACAGGGAAGCATTGAAAAGTAAATTCATTTTACTGGCCAGGGAGCTTTAACTTTGCACACACACTGAATGTTTTTAGTTCTCGTCATTGTGTCTAAGCATTGATCCCATTACATCAAATTCCTGGTGTTATTTTTGACCGATTAATGACTCCATATATTACGTTCACCCATTTGTAATTGGAAGCAAGTTTATGGAGAAGAAGTCTGGCTGCTGATCTGTGATTCATGGACTCTCTTGAGTCTGCGAATTTGGCTGGAAACTTGGTAAGGAACTGGTATGGCTAAAAATGTAGGATGCTGCTAGCTCGTGTTGAACTGAGATACCAGGAGCTGAAGTGTTTCGGGGCTGCTGCTTTGGGTTCCTTCCCATCAGAGCCATGGGGAGGAGCGGAGCATTGCGCAGCTGGGGGCGAGGCAGGAGTGGGCACCCCCTGGCCAGGTCAGAGCCCCCCCGGCACAGACAGGGGTCTCGTACCTCAGCAAGGGTACCTTGAGGTACCCTGCTCCCTTGGGAGCTTTGACCTCGTCTTGCATTGGCAAAGATCCTTTCAAAACCCACAATCTGGATGCTTTATGCTTTTTTGGGTGTTTTTCATCAAACTGAATTAATATGCACGGGGTAATCACCGCAACCTGGTGTTCTCACTTTGCGAGCAGCCTGCAAGCAGAAGGCCCCTGTTGGAGGTGGTAGCATGGTTTAGGGACAAAACAAATTACCTTATGCAATGTGGTTCACCTATTTTCACTGCTAACATAATTAAATGAGACAACGTCTACAGGGAGAGGTAATGCCCTTTATTAGAACAAACTGATATTTTTGGAGAAAGAGCAGATACGTTTTCAGGCACACAAGCCCTTTTTTCAGGTTTGTTTGCCAAAAAGCTTGTCAGTGTATCAGTTGGCCCCACAAATGATATTACTTCTCTATATAAATCCTGCTTCAGTCATATCCGCAGACCGTAACAGCTACAATAACACTGCTAATATAATTAAAAGCAGTTGAGGCTGATTGAATGCCGTTTCATGGCAGAACTGGCCATGAAGTTTCCCAAGAATAGCAGGGTGGAGCTCTGCTGCAGGCACACAAATATTTGCGCTTTTCCCCTTGTCTTTGCTCTGTAACTCTGAACTGCCCGGGACCAGCATTAATGGAAGTCGTGGGCTTGATACTGTTGTGGCTGAAAACAGGCTTTGGGTTTTGCATATATTTTCAAAAGAGTTTTACCACCTTGTAAAACGTCTCTCTAATGCAGAGGATAAAAGTAGGTCATCCATTCTCCCCAGCATCCTGCTATCTCGGTAACATTAGCTGAGAGGAACAGCGTGTGCACATTTTAGCCAGCATCACCGTCACTGTATTCCATCAAATTATGACCTTTCAGTCCCGCCACTGGAGTGATTCCCAGAAAAAAGCAATAATGTAAATGATACACAGATAAGAGAGGAAAAAAAATATAAATAAATAAAAAAAACAACTCCCAAGGTGGAAAATGTATTGACAATAAGCCAGCTTAGCTTTCCCTGATGGAGAACACAATGTTGTTTATTTTCATATTATATTTTTAAAGCAAATTTTCCCAAGACACCTCACAACTGACTTCACATGCAGATACAAATAGAAGCAATTTGTACATCGCCATAAATCTTAAAAGTAACAAATCAAGACTTGTGAGAAGGGAGTCGAGACAGGGAAGATAAGAAGTAGAGAATGATTAAACGAGGTAATTTGGGAAATTTAGATATTAGAATTTGTTCTCTGGGTGAGAGCAAAACATGCCATCAAAGAGCAAGATAAAGGGGGTTTTACATATAGGATTAGGCAATGTATGGAAGAAATGTACACATCTTCCAGTGTTGGAAGTGGTCGCTGTAGGTGTTGCATACAGGGCTTTTTTTTTTTTTTTTTTTTTTTTTTTAATTGGGTTTCCAAGTCTGCACATTTCAGTCACCAAACAGAATTGCAGGCTCTGTCAGTTGAAGAGATAACGTGCTGCTGACATGCTCAGCAATGCTCCAAAACTCTGTAAATAAGCACTGCCAATGTTTATTTCTAAACATCAGAGAAGCAGGGAAATAGAGTAGCACTTCGGCTGGTTCGATTTGGAAACATTTGTGCAGATTCAACACTTGTCTGCAGCACCCTTCTGGGATGAAACAGCAAAGGTACAGCAAGTGCCAAAAGTGCAGGCAGAGAATTCAGAGGGGAAATTTCAAAACTCCGTGCAATTTTAAAGAAAAGCCGCTTAAAAGAAGCCCGATGAGGCAGAAATCTTGTATTTCAGGTAGTGCGCTCCCCCATAACCATAACTCTCCTACGAACCCCATGTGTCTGTTTCTTCCAAGCAAAAATCCAGTAAAAGCATCATATTTAAAACATCAACAATATTTCTGAGCTAACCATGTTGTAGTTATTAGCTACTAAATGCCACTGCATGCCCTGGAAGTAACTTTATGTGCTTGGTTGTGTACACGTAAATTGGTATTTAACGTTATCTGCATGCATGTTGAAGGAGATGACCAAGTGGCACTTCCACTCCTTTGTAAAACATTTCTTAGGAGGGCAGATTTGCCCAGCACTGAAATCCTTAATAAACAATCTAAAAGGTTCAGAAATTATGATCATTAGTAATGCGGCTTTCTGTAGCCGTCTCCCTCCCCGTGGCTGGAGCCTGGATAATGCTCATTGCTCGCTGCTGTGCTCGCAGCAGCAGACTCACACTCACCCTTTTCCCCTGGTACAATTCAATGGAATATTATGTTATATATATAAAACAACCTATGTTGGGTATATTTTTGTTTCACACAAGAAAGGGTGGGATTTAATAACACAGACAGAGCCTCATTATGGGAATGAAAGCTCTGCCTATATTTGGCCACGCAAATTTAATTTTTGTTAACCTTAAACTGGATGGAAACCTCAGTGTATTGAGCGGGAGTGACTGGCAGGGCTAGCTGCACTGGAGCCTGTAGTACAATTGCCCTGAGCTTGATAAGAGAGCTGGAAATGGTTTCTGAGTTGTGCTGTCCTGGAGCAGGGCTCTGTAGGGCAGCTCTGCGTGCCCTGAGTCCCTGCAGCCACCACGCGCTGCACCACAGGGGTGGCACAGCTCCATCCAGTGCCGAGCTGTGCCCAGGGTATTTACAGGAGACAGAGTGGTAGGGGGAAAAGGGCATGGACTGAAATAGCTGCAAAAGGCACAAGTGGTGCACTGTAAATGAATCAGAAGCTGCTAACCGCAGCTCCGGACAAGGTGCTGAAATGCGTTTTGATTTCCTGCACCCCAGTGTAAGCAGGGCATCCTGTTTCTCCTGCAGAACCTAGAAATAGATGGCTGGAGGCTCTGGTGTCACAGAGGGCATGAGAACAACCCCCAGGAAACTGCTGTTTATTAGCAGTTCCTCACAGCCCTGCAGCAAACTCCCAAAGAGATGCAGAGATCAAGAAAAAAATTTCTGGATGCGCTTCTGTGACAGCATGGTCCAGCTACCCCATCAGAAATGGAAACGCAACAGTGGCCTGTGTCCAGAGAGACCCTGGGCAGAAGAGCTTTTTTAATCACATTAAATGAAGAGGCCAAGGCCCAGAAAGCAGCCTGACTGAAGATTAAGTGTGCCAATAACTATTGATGAAGTACAGGCTGAAACCCTGCCTCCGCACCATCCAGCCGGAGGCTTTCCCCCCGATGCCCAGACACCAGCACAGCACGGAAGTGTGAGCGTGGCAGCTCACGGCCCTTTCTCACATGCAGGTGAACCAGGCTGTCCGGGGACACGTTAACCTGCAGCCTCATCTGCTGCCACCAGCAGGCATTTATAGTGTGGGGGGGTTTCCCGTGCGTGGCTTTGAGCACCTCAGGGCACTGTGCCACCTGGGGAGCTCCCCCCACGAGGTGTCCACGGGGCCCTTCGGCTCTCACTGTCTGCACATCCTAAATGCAAAGATGTCCCCAGTGGTTTCACAGGGCCCTTCCCTGGAACAAGAGCTTCTGGGGGGATGGTGAGCCTCTAAATGAAAAAAACAATTGTCTGAGAGCACCGGAGATGGAGCAGAAACCAAGCTGGCCACAAACAGAGCCAGCTCCGCGGTGACTGATTAAAGCTATTTTAGGAATCGAAACTCACAGGTGGGAAGGGAAGCAGAAAGCAGATAACTTCACCATTAGAAAAAACTGCCGAGCCCTATCAGCCCTTTTGGGCGGTGAACAACAGAGGACACGACAAATTCGTCTTTGTTCCTCTGCCTCTCACTGCGTGTGATCGGGAGATAAGGTGCTGGCGAGGGCTCATTTCACTGGCAAAGCACAGTTATTCATTAACTCGCTTTGCTAAATAAAGCCCTGATAAGGGCAAGGAGCCTGGCGGGGACAAACCCAGGTGCAGGGAGGCTCGAAGGTGGCTGTGGGGCACGTCTGTGTCCTGCAACGGGGCCACTGGGTCACCCGCGCTCACACATAGCCAGGGCAGCCCCCTTTTTGTACAACCAACACAGGGATGTTGAGCAAAAGAGGGATGCACAACGGGGTGAAGGCAGCTTGCTTTTGGCAGCTGGAGATGCCACGTGAATGTTAGCAGTGAAGGAGATAGATGAATATGGATTGCTCGGTTTGGTCATCAAGTCTGAAAAATGGAGGGAAAATGAGTAAAACCAAGCATTTTCCTGAACAAAGAAAGAAATGCTCTTTTTTAATTATATAGTGTTGGTTAAAAAAAAAATGCTTTCCTACAATTTAGGTCAGTTTTTAAACAACAAAGCTTGTTTCAAAACAAAAAGTCAAAATATTTTGTTTTGATGCTGTTGAAACAAAATGTCTCCGCTTCTCCCAACCATTTCTTTTGACATGTCAGAATGAAACATTTGTACACTTTCTAATTTTTTTCACAAATACTGTTGGTTCCTGCATTTTTCAGTGAACTTATCCATTTGAAAAATGTCACTCAGCTCTAAAAATTACCATACATATAGAGCTACCTCTGTTACCACATTATGTCTCATGTACGCTTGCCAAATGCACATTCCTCACAAGGGAGCTGGTTAGACTTCAAGGCTGACCAATAAAGCCTGGGAAGGCGTGCTGGCAATTAAAAGGGTTGATATGTTGATAACTTTTCCTTGACCCACACCAAACGGGTCGGTGCTATGGGCCAGGACGGGGCAGGCCACCTCTGAGCAGTGCGGAGCTATGGGGTCATGGCACAGCTTGTACCCTGAAGTGGGTGTTCAGGTTCGTGCCTTAATTCCTCTTGGAGCAGCCAGTCTGCATTAGTGGTTCTGGGGAAAGATGCCTTTTTATGGATCATCTTAGGGACCCTGTTGGACTACGGGTTGATGCAGGTGTCTAAAGAAGCTCTTTGCAGGCTTCTAGGTAGGTTGTGCAGGATCTAGCCCCAGAATCATGCACAGGCGTGAGAATTGGGCAGTCCTCCATGGCCAGAAACATAGGAACAATGGGATTGAGACATCCCACAGCACTGCCCGGAGGAGCAGAGCACCCCGTAAGGCTGCTGGGCACCCGGTGCACCCCTCAGGTGCTCCCAGCACAGCACCACGGTGCGTCCTTCTGAAGCCACTGTCAGCACGTGCTGGAGTCTCATTAGTTCCTGCTGGTTTCAATATAAATTCCCTCTCTGTTGCTAATCACTCCATTCAGGGCTGGAAAGTCCACAGAGCTGAAAATATACCCGGTTAGTCAGCAGGTTTGTGAATATTTTGAGATATTGGAGGTCAGAAGTCAGCTTGCTGGCATTATCTTGATTATCCTACGGAAGTCTTTACTCAAATATAGTCTCAAAAATGCAAGTTTAGCAAAGCTCGGAGCTGAAATCATTGAAAAACAGTAAATGTACTCACCACGCTAAACCCACATGAGGGCAGTTACCATACAATGGGCAGATGCTTTTAACTACCCTTTATGTTTTGGTGCTTACTCACATCCAGGAGCAATAACACAGGTGAGGGGTTAGCATAAAAAATAATACCTGCCTAAAAGCACGACGTTGAATTTTAGCTTTTATATTCACGTCTATTGTCTAGACACATGAATTTAGGGTCTCTAAAAAAAAAAGCAATTCACACATGAAAGCAATCTGCAGGCACTGCTGGCATCCCAGGGCTGCTGGTGAGCTTGGCATCCACTGTGATTTTTTGGGGACCCCTTTCCTGAGGGCATTTTCTCAGCCATCCCTGGTGATTGGGGATCCAGCAGATCCTTGGGCAGGGAGCACAGCTGCAGATGAAAGGCACTGAAGGGTCCCCCAGCACTCCTGACCCGCCAGCACACACACACACACACGTATTTATGCACCTTCTCCTCCACTCGCTGTGCTCCATTACAGTGATTTATGCGGTGTCTGTCATCTGGAGCACTGGGGAAACACAAGAGAAGGAAGAGCAATAAACAAATAATAATCAACAGAAGTAAAACAGTCCACAAATGCAGGGAAAAGGGGCTCAGGGGATCTCAGGTCTCCAGGAGAAACGGGGGGGCTCTGTCAAGAGGAGGGCTCCAGCGCTGTGAGCTTTGAGGGATGCGGGCAACCCCAGGACAGGTTAGATGTGGACAAGGAAAAAGAGATGTGATACAGGGAAATAGGAAAAGGAGAGCTTTTCCCCCTGCAGGACAGGGGGATGTCACACGGAAGGAGAGGTGCCCGGGTTGTGCCACGGCACTGCCAGCGAGCAGCCACCGTGTGTGGATGGAACACGGCGCCGGCATCCCCGCGCGATGCAGGCCGACATGCCGCCCGCCTCGGGACTGGTGGCTGGTAAATCATCCCCTTCATTCGTTATCCGTGATGAATAATGAATTATTCTCATAACATTTACTGTGCTGTTCATTTATTATACAGGACAGGGGAATGTTTAGAAGCTAATTATTGCTAGCTCTACCCTCACAAAAGATTTGACTTTTGCATATTTGCTGTACCAGTGCTTTTGGGGGGGAAGGGCTGTTGGGTGTTTTAGCATGTTTCTGCCCCTCCAACACCCAGGGCAGTGCCCAGAGCAGCAACCAGGGCAGCACTGCCACTGTGCCATGCTGCAGAGCTGGCGAGCCAAGAGGGGAGATGGGGGAGCTGGGAGCCCCTGGCCCACCAGAGGGAGGCTGGGGACACGTTTTGTTGCTCTTGTAAGCATTAGTTTAGGAGGCTTCATGAGTAATAGCCTTAACAGTGGTCTACCAGCAGCTGTAAATAGTCAGTGATAGTTATAAAAACTCACTGTGCCGTGCTGCTGCTTACCAACACATTTATCCAGGCAATTATTTTGAAAAATGCTTCTAAGGAGGCTCGAGCGAGGAGGATGCAGCGGGAGGCTCGCGGCGTCCCGCTACAAGAGGCCACGTTGGGACAGAGCTGCTGGGACACGTGGCTTGGCCCTGCTTTGTGTTCCCTGCTTTTGGGGGCTCGCTGATTTTGGGGTCTCGCTGTTTTTTGGGGCTCGCTGCCCTCCAATGTGATTTGCGAGCTGTGGGGCAGCCCCGCAGGCGGTGAGCGCTGGAGGAGGAAGCATTGACCTTGGTGGAGCAAGAGCCAGAGCAGGAGATGAGCTGGTTCTGTGCTAACATCCTGCTCATCTGCACCATGGGCCCGACGTCGGTGGCACCTGACAATAGCCTTACATACCTCTGGTAGCTGTTACCAGAGCCGAGCCAGCGAGAGCCTCACAAAGCCCTGGGGAGAGGTGGTCCAGCTCCTTCTTTCTGAATAATTGGTTAGCACACGCTTTGGCGTAAAGCTGATCTTCAGCGATACCCTTCTGGCTGCCCCACCAGCCCTTTTCGTTTTGTTTCATTCCCCAGCAGTCATCTCCCTCCACCTGCTGCCTTTGTAACCCGGTAAGAGCACCGCGAGCTGCCAGTAAATGATCTTTTATTTTATTTTTCATCCTTGTAGAGGTAAATTATTGTGTCAGCACAGCGCCGATGCAGGTGACTACCCTCATAAAATGCAGTAAATGATTAATAAAATCTCAGATAACAATGGCTCAATGGGCAGATCATAACTCGCCCCCCCTGAACAGCCCACGTGCCTTTGGAGGACGCCGGCTGATTGCTCTGCGGGAGAGATTTTTTTTTGTCTGGAGTCACCAGAGAAATGCCAGACCATGAGCCTTGCCAGGAGCTACGTGGGACCTTGGTGTGCAGCTGCGGAGCACGGCCACAGCCTTCCAGAGCTGGGGGGCCACAGCCCTGCACCGGGCTGAAATCCCCCCCAGGCAGCCGTGGAAAGAGCTGGGCTGTGTGTTTGTGCCTAAACTGCCCCCACGAGCAGAGTCCCAGAGCTTCTGCTCCTGTAAATATATTTTTTTTTCTTATATTTTAATTTTAATCTTTAAACAGGGAAACTACTCATGGTAAGGTTGAATTAGCTGGTAGGGATAGGAAAGCTGCGAGGCTGAAGCACGATCTCTGCGGGGTCCAAGGGGACTCGGTGACACGAACATGTAATCATGTCATCGCCTTCCCTTCCCAGCAGCTTCACCGCCCACCAGCAGGCACGGGAGAGGTGCGGGCAGAAGATGCTCTCTGGGCACACTGGGGTTTGTAGGACCCCAAAACCCAGTGCTAGATAGACTGACGTCAATATAATCCCTACTGCTTTGGTGCTCACCTGTACAGACATGGCACTCCCACAGCACACAAAAAGCACCTTTCTCAAAGCACTGTGCGTTCCCTGATGGCATTGCCCAGCCAGAAGCCTCAGAAAGGGCAGCAGGCTGTACTTTTCCACGCGGTTCCCTTTTTAATATTCCAGCATTGGACAAGCGCTTGTAGAGCTGTAATGAGAACATCCTCACACGTGCTGTTTCCAGAATTTATGCACAAGCAATACATAAATATCAATTAATGAAGCAACTATGCAAAAATTAATTAAAGCATGAGAGGATAGGAGCCTCCATTCAGCCCCCTAAAAAGGAGAGACATGCTCACAAACCCCTCCCCCCGCTCAGAAGCAAGCTCTCCACTCCAAAGGAAGGAAACCATTAATTTTTTTTAATTGCACAATACTTTTAAATTAATTTCCATAAGTGCCACAAACAGCAAATGGGGGAGGGGAAATCATGGATTTTACAGTGAAATTTAGGGGGTGGGGGTTTCGTGACCTATTAGCTGGGTCTCCTGCCTGCTGGGTGCAATGCTGGCTCCGTGCAGCCCTGTGGCTGGCTGCAGCCTGGCCCTGCTCCTCCACCAGGTCCAGGGCTCTGCTGGTGGTACCCAAGCCTATAAATCCCCAGTTATAACCACTAACACATTAATTAGCCAATATTAAAATTAGAAACTGCAACAGAAGACAGCTGAATGCAAAAGGCAGACTGGCATGGTGAGACTGTGCATTTTGCTCTGTGCTGGTGCCGCACTGGGGACACGACTTGCCTGCAGAAGGTGGCAACTGCAGGTGGCCTCTGGGTGCCCGAGGAGGCAGGCTCCTTGTAGGCAGCTCAGCACCTATATCGAGGTGTGCATTTGCACAGAAGGGGGCATCTGGCACCGTGGCCCCCTCCCTTCTGCCAGCAGCCCACACCCCAACGCGCTGGGGCCTGGCGCCCGCTGCCTCCTCCAGCAGGACTCGTTAACTCCTCTCTTTTACAACCTGCAGCGCGGTCAGCAGCAAATTGCCACTATCGATAACTCATTAGCAAATAAAATGATAGGCAATGCCACCGACATCTGTATGAAGCCGTGTCTGAGCAGCTCCAGCTTCTGCTTATTGGGCTTTTAGCATTCATTAGGGCTGGGAGCGCCGTGCTTCCAGCACTGATCTGTGCAGCGTGTGCTCCGCTCTCCATCTGCATTAGCTGAGGCAGCGGCTTGTACCAACTCCGCAGCCCAACTAACTTGATTTATCACGCTTTCCTAAGCTCTGTTTATGAGGCTGTTTGGTTGTAATGACTTAATATTTTTTTCACGTGGGAGAATTTGTCAACATCTGTGCATCACGCTGTGTCGGGTGTTCTGGCGGTGCCGGAGCCCTGCTGGGGCGCAGCACAGCACTGCCAGCAGCACGGTGACCACAGGACACACGACAGCTGATGTGAAAGGTGGTGCCTCCTCTGGTCACTAGTCTGGATAGAAGGAAAAACACGTTACCATCACCTCTTCCTTCCCCTCCTGGCTGGGAAACACGAGCTCAGGCGGGGAGAAGGGCTGTCGGGCTGGGGCACTCCCTGCCTTGGGGTGGAGCAGGGTTGGTGGTGGGGTGCTCCTCAGCACTGATAGGGATTGATGCTTGTCCACGTCCTCTCGTCTCTGGAGACTCCATCACATTAAGGATATGCAGAAACTGCTCCTTGATGTGTGTCACTGCAACATTTTCACCCAGTGCCCTCAAAACCTGATTCACAGTTTCTGGAAAGCTCAACCTCGGGGACACTTGGTGCCAGGCGTCTTGCTGCTGGGCAAAGGCCAGGCACCTTACAGCAGCTTCAGGTCATGGGATAAAGCTGTGGTGTCTTCTCGCTGAGCCCCAATCGGGGTCCCATGGGCAGAGCCCCCAGCCCCAGGAGCTCACGGGTGTGCCTGGGGAAGGCACTCCCTCACAGACAAAGCATCTTTATCTGTTTGTGAGCTTTTTTCTTTTTTTTTTTTTTTTTTAAGTCAGGAAAAAAGCAAATTATTAAAACATCAGAAGCTTTCTCTGATATGGGATTACATCCAGCATTACCAGAAATATGTGTGGTTTCCCACTTATCTGCCTGTGAGTGCAGGGAGCTGAGATCAGTGTCCCCAGGGAGGCTGGGACGGAGGCACCAGACAACGTCACTGTGAAACACCTCGGGCTGAGCGCACAGGCTGTTCTGGATCCTGGTTATGACACTTTTGTCACAGTGATGGGGTATTTCTGTGGAGGAATCACTCCACCCTGCTCTGTCAGTAGCTTTGCATACCTTGGAGAACACCTGTGAAAGGTCAGTACGTGCTCCTGCATGCTGTTACTCTTTAGGATCAGGATTTCCATCCACACCATACTGCCACTACCATTATCATTTTTATTGCTGTCATCTGTTTCAGTGTGCACTTGGGGAGCTCCAGGGCCTTCGGTTCTGAATAAGGCTGGGGAGTATCCCCTAGTAACAATATGACCTGCTGTAAGAGCACATCTCTGAAAAAATGAAGGGCAGCAGCAACTGCACAGCACCGGAGGAATCCTTGACATGGTCCTTTTGAAGGGGATTGTGTTGTTGATAACAGTAATTACTAAGAGCAATTTTTCTCTGGGCTGGGCAGCAGAAGTTTCTCTAATTTCAAACAGATTAATAGTTCTGTTTGGTTTTGGTTTTGGTTTTCGGTCTGTTTTCAGTGATTAAGACTAAATGTAGCATGGTGTATAGGTCCGTGGGTACTCACGTCATCGTTAGGAGAATTGCCAGTTACTCGGAAATATCTTTGACTGGACCATAGACAAAAATCAATGAAAACCACTATTCCAGCTTCTAAAATGCCTATATTTGGTGTCGCTGTGCAGAAGCCAAGTGTCCTGCAGGAGGAAGCCACCTGCAGACTGCACATGGCATCAGTGGGGGAGAGGGGAGCCACGGGGCTGCTCTGCATGCCCCGGCTCGGTGCGGTAGCAGCGGTGCTGTTGTAAACACACTTTACTGGGTCACACAACGCATGTTTCCAATTTACTTATTCCTGGAATTTGGCATATAACAGCTCATCCACAGAAACTGTGGAAAGTTTTCTTAGAAGGGGAGAAGCAGTGAGTGAGCGTCACCAGCCCTGGATCCGCTTCCTGGCTCGGCCACTAGCTCAGGCCACGGTTATGCAAGCGGCCACTCGGTTATCGGGCTTCACGCACCACTGCCAGGGTGCAGGTCCAGGGCCACACCAGGGGATTTTGGTGAGCTGTCTCGCTGTCCTGCCATTTGCCCATGTGTGAAATAACTCTAAGGTTGTGTATCCCCCAAGGTTGAGCTGACATTTATGAGTTTGCTTAGAAATCTTGGAGGGGAAGTGCTATTAGAGCACAGAGGCTGATTACTAACTAATGGAAAAGTATTTTAATGAAATATGCTGGCAAGCTTCCTTTTACTGGATGGTGCCAGAGTTAAATGGGTTGCTTGAAGAGCTGCCTACCTTCACTTTCTGCATGGCTGGCTGAGAAACAATCGGAGCTGCTTCCCCCGGTGCACATGTAGCCAGGTCATTCTTGCCTCTCGTCATCTCTCCTTCACTCCCTCCCCAGTGAATTCAGCCTCAGCTCAGGAGCTGAAGGAATCCACAACTGTAACATGTAATCCTCCCTAGATTTTCTCACTGTTCAGAAGTGTTTCTCTCGGTGGTCTGAATGGCTGGTACTCCCTTTACATGGCGAGCCCCCAGAGCACAGCCAGTTCTGCCTCTGGAAAGCTTTCCCTCGTCCCAACCACTCTGCAACACCCATGCTTGGATGTAGCCTACGCAGAATGAATGGTGAGGGGGTGCAAAAGGAGTCAGGAGAGATGCAGAAAAATGAGTTGGATTGGGCCACCGACAGAATGCCACTGGCACTGGTGGCACGAGAACAGGGCAGCTGTGAAAGCTGCTGGTAGATGAACGGGCTCATAGCAAGTGGTTGAGCTTTCCCTGGCCCTTGGAACAGCTGCGCTCAAGCCTGGAAACTGCTGCAAGTCCTCCCTGTGGGCACATTACCAGATACCATTTCCTTGCGAATGACCTTTTCTGCTGGAATTGGACCTAAATGTGCTGGGCCGGGAGGGCCGTTCCCCTGAGCTACCCCATCCAGAGGCAATATGTCCTTGTAGCCAGCTGAGGTCTCCATGCAAAGTGCTCAAATATTCCTGTGTCCAGAGCACAGCCACGTCCTGAGCATCACCAGGGGTAGCAGCTGTTCTTCTTCTTCAGCCAGGCTTTTTTATTTTATGTTTTCCTTTGCAGAAAGAGGTATCTGGAGGAATCCCTCAATTCTTTATCCTGAGAGCTTAAGGTTAGCCGTAAATTCTGGATGCAGGTTTGGTGTCTTTGCCAGTCCTGCTGGGTGTCGTGGAGTGTCAAGAGCCAGAACTTAATTTCATGGCCACGTACGGCTGTTATCACATCTCCCAGCATGGGAAATGGGTCGGTAATTCCTCACGTGTTCATTCAGCCCCTGCCAGCATGAAATATGAATGGGAAACCAAATCACGCCCCCAAGCCCCTGCAAGCAGAGATGATTGTAGGAAGATTGACTCCTGCAACCCGGCACTACCTTCGAGGAATGCGGCGAAAGCCAGCCAAAGGCACCATCTGTTTGTGGCGGAACGTGTAAATTTATCTATTTCTGAATTCGTGAGTTATGAAACCACAAGCACCTCGGCTGCAGCGTGTGTGGTGCGTGGAGCAGCACGGGGAGCCGCCGGGCGTTTGATCCCAGGACACGCCGAGTGCCTGCTCACACCGACACAAAATGCAGCAGCCAGCAGGAACCATTGCAAAGCTCCTGGGTCTCCTGGGGCCTTCACAAAGCTCTTTCAGCAAACTCACCAGAGCTCAGCGTGGAAAAGTAACAACTGCTTGATGAGCCAATTTCCCACATTATGCATCAGGCATTTCCAGTGCCATTTCCCCCAAAATTAGCAGGCTTTCTTGCTATGAATCACTCAGATTTGCATCAGATGAAAGCCTGTCTGTACAGCCCTACTTTTCAGTTCTGTTTTCTTTCAGTGGTTCACCTCACACCTCTTCTCCTTCTCCCAGTGCCTGTTCCTCATGCCAGGAGGGTGACTTTTCACCACCAACCTCCCCAGGAGCTTTTGGAATGATGCTCACACCTGTAGGCAGAGCAGCCAACTACCAGCACAGGCCAGCAGCCCACCTGGCAGAGAGGGGCAGAAGCTTTGCAGATTTTCTGGGCAGGGACGGGTCCCAGCTACTGAGCATGGGCTGGAAGCCTCTGCTTTGGAGACCAGCACTCCTATACCACAAACACCGATAAAGACAATAAGAAAAGAGCTGCTGGAGCGTGGAGCATTTCCCTAAGCTGTTACAGCAAAGCTAGCCTGGAACCAAAACAACACGCGTTTGCATGGAAAGGAGACATTTGCTTCTTGCAAAGCCTGACTCACTGAGAGGACTGTATTCCAGTCACCCTCCAGTCATTTCGTGTGATCCTTTCCTGTATTTTTCAAAGCTTTTTGGCCAGGCACGCTGCTTTGGGACAGTGTGAACACAGCTGCCAGGGCTATTTGCTCCCAGTCCTTGAGCTGCTAGAGCTGACTGTGGATAACGTGGAATAGGAAGAGCCGGTTGGGTCCTTTAATTATTGTTCTATGTTTGTCTAGCAAAGGCTTTTGAACTGTTATCACATTTTTAAAAACAAATTATTTCACAGTTTTGAAGCATTAGCTGGATGCCATGAAATGCTTTCCCTACCCTTAACATATTCTCGCTGTCTTCTGATTTCGCAGGGTTTGGGCTCTTTCCTATTTATTAATTCTGCCCTCGGATAATTACAGCTCTCCTCCTCCATGATACCCTCTGATCACATTATAATTTCCTTTTATCTTCATATAAAATTTCCTCAGATTCGAGATCCAGAATGAATTTGAGTGTTATTGATCACAATAATGTGCCACATCTTAAAAGAGCCCTTGCCACATGACATCTCCTTGCAGCTCGTCACAGCAGAATCACTTTGAAACACAGTCTTGTCCCCTTCCCTGTAATGGGGAGAAATGATCAGGTCTTGATTATACTATTGTTCCCCCCTCTTGGTGCAGAATTAACATCAATCAGCTGGACAGTGCGATTGATTTTCTAATTAATAAGGCATTTGTATCAGCTTGCATAACCACACACAGCTTAATGGGTTCCCTACTGTATCTGAAAAACTGATTTTGTGTGTGTGAATTTCCTGTGCTTGGAGGCCCTGTAACTGGTGGCAAGGCTCGTTAGAGCATCCCTCGCCTCGAGTGGCAGCCTCATTAAGCTGCGTTTCACCACCCTGTCCAGACGGGCCAGAAAGCTTATTCTGATGATGATTTTTGTCCTGGGACTGAGTTCCTCCTGGGGTCAAGAAACACCACTCTGCAGCAAAAAAAAAGAAGCATGGGAAGGTAGAAAAAATGACGTGTGGGAATAGGAGAATTGATGTCCTTCAAAGAGAGCTCAAAATAGGGTGCTTGGTGCAGCACGGCCAGTCCCAGAGCTAAAGCCAAAATTCGGGAGCAGAGCTGGCACCTCCTTCTGCTCGACATCAATCTGCCAGCACGGAGACAATGGCAGGATTCCCATGTTGTGGTTCTGCACCTTCCCACCAAAGGACAGAAACACCGGGCTTGGCTCCCACTGCATCCCCTTTGGCCACACGGCCCCCCAAGGAGCCAAAGATGAACCAAGGACCAAACCAAGCACAGCGAGGTCAAACCTCTGCTGGGATTTTCATCTCCATTGTAAATTAAAGGCAGCACAGAGAGCGGGTCCAGCTCCTTCGCAGTCTTCTGCCCTGACTTACACTTGTGCTATATTATAAATCTGAGGGGGAAAGCTATACATCAACGCGGAGTTTGGCGCTTCGCCCTTACATACTGTCTAGAGAGGGAACAAACTCCACAGCGTTAAAATAAATAGACTCACATGCAAGCCCGGGATGATTTACATCAGCTCTCTGGTGCGGGAAGAGGCGGCCACCCACATCGTGGCTGCCGCAGATGGGACGGGGATGGCAGCTCCCGGAGGGGGCTGCGGGGGGAGCAGGAACCAGAAGCTCGGGGGAGAGCAGGGCCGAGGCAAATAACGGGGCTGGGCAGGGCTGGGGACCTGCAGGGATGGATGTGATGGACCTTGCTCCTTGGTAGTAGTGGTGAGGAAAGGGAAAGCACCACAGTTCGGCTGTGAGCTGCGCTGATCTCGAGTGATTTACAGTAAGTAGCGTGGTGGTGGTTCAAGTTATAATGGGATGCACATGGAGCCTCGCGTCAGATCAGCCCCAGCATTTCAGGCAAGATAAGAAAAAAAAAATGAAGGAAAAAAAAAAAAAAAAAAAAAAAAAGAATAAAAATGGTGGCAGGAGAGAAGGAGAAATCAGACATCAAAGAGGCAGGAGGTGCTGAGCTCATGGCGCAACCCCTTGGGTTACTGCTTGGGCTGGGACATCTGTGGGGACGCTGTTGGCCTGCTGAGCCTGTGCAAACCTCAAGGGATGAGGTTGAAGCTGAAATATTTCAGCCCCTCTTGATGAGATTAAGAGCACACCCTGTGCCGATGACTCAGTGAGGCGCAGTAACCAGCTCAAGCTGCAAGCACTCCGCTGTGCTGCACAGCTCCACCAGCAAGCAGACAATGCCAGGAGGGGACAGGGGGACAGGGGGACCCTTCCAGGAGCCGGTGGCACCGAGCTGGCCCTCGCCTGAGGGGCACCAACACGTCCTCCAGCAAGGCTCGATTTTAACAAGAGATGTGCTTTTTGCTCCTGCTTCTGCTGCATCTCAGGGGTGCCCAGGTTGTTGCTGTGACATTTGATTGAAACCACACGGGACGTCGGAGCGCTGAGCGCTACCCGCTCCTCTCTCCAGTTGTTGGCTTGATTCTCATTTAGGTTTGGTAATTTTCCTGTGTTTTATCCTTTTGGGGAATTTGTCATCCCTAATTAATCATGGTTCATGTAATATTTTGTGTAATTGCCTTATTGATTGATCTAAATGTGCAGTCATTTATTGTTTTACTTACTCCACTGGCTGAATGGCGTTTTCTTTCTTGAGACAAACTCATCTTTTGTTCACTGGGCTGAAATCACTGGAGTTACTCTATGAATTCACAGATTCATTATATCTTGTTAGTAAAACCGATTAAAGCCATCTTTTACAAATAACGCCGTTTCATTTGGTTTCCCCAGAATGAAAAAAAAAAGAAGACAAAATATTGACTGGGTTTTCCTAAGTAAACCATCCGCATTTTCAGGTCTTTTGGCCCCCTGTGGAGAGGAGGCAGGCAGCATTCCAAGCAGGATGGCACATGGGCATCACCCAGGAGCAAATCCCTTGGGGGCTCCAGCTCAGCAAGCCACCACCTGCGCTGTGGCTGTTTTGGGGAGGTTGCAGAGACCTCCAAGCCCAATTTCTGCCCTCTCTCCCACTTTCTCCTTGTCCTTAGGGACGCTGTGCTTGTGAGATGAGATGGCTCTGCAGTGTGTTTGTTTGAATGAGGCTTCAGGGCTGGCCGGCAGCTCCATCGCTGCAGCAGCTGGAAGAGCCAAGCAGCAGCACCACGGCCCCTTTGCTCTCTCTCCAGCACCAGCCCGTTTATTAAGACAGAGGAATGGTTGGCAGGCTCTGTTAGATAATTTGGAAAGCGCTTGGAAGCTCACAGTGAGTCACCCCAAACATGGTGAGAGCAGAGAATTCAGGGCGGTTACTCGGTTTTCCAACGCATCGGGCTCAAAACGAGTGGTATTATCCTCAGCATCATTCCCTGATGTCACCGTAATGCTGCTGGAAGGCTGGCGGGGCTTTCCACGGCCTACAAACAAAAGGCTGGCACCCTGGGGCGTGCCACGCACCAGGGGTGCAGTGGGGATGGCAGTTGTGCTGTTGTGATTTGGGGATGCAGAGCTACGAGGCTCAGGATCCAGCTTCCTCCCACTTCGTGTGCCATGGGGCTCAGCACCCATCTGTCAGCATTTGGCCAGGGTGGACAGACGGACAGAGGGAGAGGCTGGGGGACAGACATCTCACAAATTTCCTGTACCACTCCCACCGCTCAGCCCCGAAATATTTCCGAGGAAGATTTGCCTTTCTGTAATTGCAGGAGGTTGTGCCGTGTCCCTGCGATATTAAAATCTCTCCTGATTTTCTATGGGTATTCTGTTAATTAGGAGGTTTCTCCTCCTAGCTAGGCTGTAAATGGAAAGGGTACGTACTAAACCGATTGCCCTACTTATGTAGCTACTCGGAGGAATGCTAAGATGGATTAACATGCATAGCAGAAGGCTTATGACCCTGGGAGACAGAAGAACCTGAAATAACCTTAATATCCTGTCAACTCGCATTACCAAACCTCAGTGAACAAGAAGAGCCTATTTAGCAGTCTGTCTTGGAGGAAAAAAATCATATCTTTTATCTGGCTTTTTCCTCCCTCTTTTCGAAGGGGAACGTTGCTTTTCTGTCTCCTGGCTCTATTTTTATGAGGCATGAAAAAAGCTGCATCACTCCCCTCCTCCCCACCCCCAGCCTTCCCCATGCACACTCACACGCACACACTCACACACACAGCTCCAGACAAGCCAGGGGTGAATGGATGGGCCCTTCCTGCTGCCACTCAGCCCCTTTTTCCCCCCTCACTGCTGGGGACACCCATCTCTGGCCACCAGATCCCTGGTCCCAGCCATACCCGAGGGCTGTGAGCGAGCGAGGGGCATCGGAGCTGATGGGAAGCGGAAAGCTCGGGGTCTGGAGGAGTTCCCCGTGTCTGCAGGGGAAATTGTGTTGAGTGCAGAAATAGGTCAGAGGCGCAGTGATGCATTTTCCTTGCTTATGTATAGGAAACACCAGAAAATACAATTCTGGTCAAGGTGAAGGTCCTTGGGCTTGAAAGGCAAATGCACAGTGAGGGAAAGCCGGAGTGTTGTCCCCACTGTCTAGCCCAGCCTCGCCTTCTCCCCAGCCTGGCCAGCAAACCGTGCCCAGGTGTACCAGCAGCACCTGGCATCCTTGCAGGGGGTGGCCACATGGCATCTATATTTTTAAAAGACGTGTTTGTGGTGTGAAAATTCACAGCGAGATCTCTGTTGATCAATGCAGATCGAGGCAGCAGAGCCGTCCCATAGTGAGGCGGGGGAAGTCCACCTCCTTGGGAAATTGCAGGGAAATTTGGGAATTGCAAAAAGTGCTTTGTATGACTTCTCTGCTTTTTTCAAAGCAGTTGTTTAGCAAGAAGGGCACATGCAAAGCAGAAACACCGGGAAATGGAGAAAAGCGAAAGAAAAATGCAAAAGACTGAGGTGAGGATGAAGCAGCAGGCAGCCCCATCCCAGCATGCTGGTGAGGAGCTAAATAATTGAAACTATTTGCTGTCATGTGCCCATGTTTTCATAGTGTCCCTTATGAGAAACACCGCATGCTGCGGTGCTATAAATCCTTATTATCTACGTCTTCACAACCAGAAGCTTCCCATTACCCAAAAGAAGGGCGAATCCCTTGAGACACGTTAATGGCATTGAAAACTCCTTCTGTTATCTTAAACCTTGATTAATCAACCTTATTTAGTACATGATAGCGGGATAATTGAAGCTGTCCCCACATTAAAAAAATGCAGTAAGTACTTTAGCATCTGCAGCTCTGTTTCCTTATTACATAGATATTGATGCTTCCTGGAAAACGCTGTGAAATCCCTTGCTCAGGGACAATTCCTCTGCTCTATATTTTCGGGGCACGTTGTTCGGGGGATCCTGGTGGCAGCGTCTGTAGCAGGAGAACAGGATTGCTGCTCGTCACAAGCCCATCTGTTCCCGCTGCTCATTCACAACCTGGAGCCACAGCCGCCTGTCATCTCACCGTCATTTGGAGAAATAATAATTGTGGGAGGACAATGTAATGGATTTTTTGCTGGCACATTTCTGTATGGGAAAAGTGCAATCTGGGGGGTTGCTTCCAGAAAAATGTCACTTTATTTTTATGGATTTAACACAACCATGAGCAAATCAAGCTTGGTTCTCATCTCACTTGGGTCTAGATTTGCATTCTGTGGCACTGTTCAGCTCACAAAAAATTTGGTGAGAAAAGTTCCTTAATCTTTCTGTTTTCCTTTTTCTGTTCCCATTTTGGCTCCTCTGCTTGTTTTTTTGTTTTGTTTTGTTTTGTTTGTTTGTTTGTTTGTTTTGTGTGTGTGTGTGTGTGTGTGCGTGTGTGTGTGAACCTATGCAAGAAATCTTCCCCAACTCAATCACAAAGAGTCCAAAATTTGGTGTTTTCTTGGGAACATGCTATTGGAGGAGAATTCAGAGCTGGGGCAGTTGGTGCCTGGGCACTGGTGTGTCTTCTCCAGCCAGCTTCCTTTGTCAAGGTCCAGTGAGTTCTGCTGCACCGACTGAAGGCCAAGGGAAGCTGCAAGCAGTGTTTTGGCCAATAGTGCTTTGCACGTAAAAAAATGGAATTTCAGCAATTATTATTTTGGAGTTTCTAAAACTAGGCTTTGAACAAAATGCATAGAGAATACTTAGAGAGGAATTAAGCTCCAAAAATATCAACCAGAGGGAAAGCATCCTGTTTCCTTCCCATTTCTCCATTTTCCACTGGGGAATTAAAGAAGAGCCGATGTGCTTTTCCCTTTTTCTCAGACATTCTCCTTTTGAGTGAACATATGAGGGGGGGGGAAAGATAATTAAAAAACCTGCGCCTTTCCAAATTGCTGGGGCTTTTTCTGACTTTTCTAATTAACATCATTTGATAGTGTCTTCTGAGGCTTGCAGAGATGCAAGGACAGCACAAGCAGGACCGATGACCCCATCTGCACAGCAGCTGAACTCTTTGGCAGGTGATTTTAGGCACCACAGTGCAGATTTCATGGGCCCAAACACATACAAACCGAGTGGTCCCCACCAGCTGAGGCGGCTGTACCTGGGGCCAGAAGTCCAGCCCAGCAGCCTGATGGAAAGTGTCTGTTTCAGTCAGGGCATCTCCAGTCTGGGGCTTAAATTGGGGAAAGAAAGCTTAATCTGGGGAAGGAATAGCCCTTCCTGATGATGTACTTCAGCCCTTAGTAGATGTATTGCACTTGGGTGGGTGCGTGGGTGCTGGGGACAGAGAGCAACCAGAGCAGCAGGCTAACAGTTCGTGCCGCAGGACTTCACATTGAGGACAAAAAAAAAAAAAAAGAGCTGCCTCACTGGCACTCTCTTCTACATGATAACTTGAGCCAATTATACGTGCCTCATTTATCTTTTAGATAAGAAGCAGAGAAAAATGGTTTTTCTATTTCCATAATCATGCCGCTAACTAGACAAAACGTGGTAATCCATAATGAGCTAGGGAGAGAATTAAATAGAGAACAGGGTCTTTTGATGACTTGCCAGTTTTCTTGAGCATCATTCATGCAGGTTATTGACATAGGACCAATTTTTCATCCTCACTTTAACAGGACTTCCACTACTACAGTTGAAAAATGGCAGGCACGAACGTTTTCAGGCACGCTTTGATCCCTTAATTTAAGATTTCCTCAGATTTACAAGCCCTTAATTGTACCTACAAGTCAGCTACGCGGGAAATAATGCCACGTACAAACTGCTGCAGAGATTGCTTCTGCGCGGCTGGAAGCAGGCCTCCAGCTCTGGCCCTTGATAACCACAAAGCCAATTTTCCTCCCTTCCAGACACTCACTTGTTAGCCCTGTTGGCCAGAAATGACCTGGAAATAAATCTCTGAGCGCCCAGCTCTAGGGCAGCGAGGATGCCCAGGCCTTGGCCAAATAGAAATTTCAGGGCAGTTTCCTGCTAGCTCAGAAAAAAAATATCCTGAATAAAGCCTTAGCAAAATATATTCAGTTCAAGTGTCTGAGCGAGCAGGATCAGTCTTTTGCAACGCCTTGTTAGCTGTTCCCATCCCAGCCTTGTCAAGAGTCTGTGACTTTAAAAACAGTGACATTTCTCTTTTACTCACTCAGCATCACTCAAACACTAAAGTAACAGTATCTGGAGATACAAGAAAGGGTTGGAAAAAAATGGGAAAAACCTTCTGGGTACGTTTTCTTCTCAAATATCTGATCTCCACACCCTCAGTTTGGTCGCTGCGATACCATCAGTGCTATTTGGGTGTGCCAATCAGCCCTACCTGCCACGGAGCCAGCAGAGATTTACCACCGTCATTTAGCACACCACTCGTAGATTAAAGGGGCTTGTCCTTTTCACTTTGCCTTATTTACGATTTTCAAATAATAAAGCATTCAGGCAGAAATTACGGCTCTGTTAGGCCGTAGATATGGCTGCATTCATCCCCTGTAAGTGGACCTGCGGGCTGGAAGCTCATCAGCCCGACTTCAGGAGTGAATATGAAATGGAGCCCAAACTCCAGGTCACACAAATGTTTATGAATTTCTAGTGAAAGCTCTTTGTTCAACTTTGTAACATGGTATCTAGACCAAAGTAGGGGTGGTTAATTATTTAGCCACCCCCAAAGCCTCGTGCCCTCAGCGGACATGGGTTTGCACTGGGCAGAGTGCGGGCCAGACCCACATGAGCACACTGGGCTCTTCCCAAGGGTCTGTTAAAAATTAAAACAATTAAAAAACAAGCAAACAAATAAAAATAGACATCTTGTGCCTACTTTTGAGCCACTCTGTACATCAACAGGGTATATTTGCGATGGGAAGGGTGAGTATGGGCCTGGAGGGCATCGGGTCCCTTCCACACAACTGCAAATGTCACCCTCCGAGGCTGGGCCGTCCCTGTCCTCCACCTCCTTCTTGTGCAGATTCCTGTTGCTAGAAGCTCATTTCCTTCAACGTCGTGTATCTGACAAAATAATGAAAATAAAATAAAAATAAGTAATGCCACAGGTTAAAAGGAATTAGATGGATGGAGTCATTTCACACAAACACAACAGCAGGAGCTGGAACATGAATATGCAAACAGCACACAGCCCTAAATATCCTAATGTGTTTTAGAGTGGTCATTTCTAATTAGCACTTGAATCCAACATCCTACTTAGCCTAATTAGAGGCATAACAAAACGCTATTTGAGCCCACGTGCATACTGAATACTCAGGATCTCTGGCATCCAGTGCTGCCCTTCTGCAAGGGGCAAGGACAAGCAGAGCACCCCAGCACCCAGCCTGGATGCAAACTGGTCTCGTAGAACCAATGTGTCGAAAATGTGCTTTGCTAGTTTCATCAAAATGCTCCAGATTTGAAGCTGAAATGTATCTGCTGGGTTACTGGGGAAAATGGAGGCAGACCCCAGTTCGGGAGATGTTTCATTGGGTTGTTGCAGAGCCACACGGGTGCCTGTCGCAGAGCTGGGGACACGAGGGTTAAAATCACCACGCAGCTCTGCAGAGCTGCCAGGCAAGAGAAAATAGGCATAATTTCTAAAACCCTGCTTTTTTTTTTTTGAGACGAAGCAGCGGGCACACCCCCGCACATCCATCAGGCGAGCAGCAGAGAGCGGAGCGCCACTCGGCTGCGCTTGTGCCCACCTCGCCGGGGGAGCTGGATCTGCCAGGGCACGGGGAGGACTTCATTGAGGACCAAGGCTCACGGCTCCATGGAAACCCTGCGAGCGGCTGTGCCGTCGGCAGGGCCGTATCCAGGCTCGCAGCGATCCCACCCCAAGCACGAGCCCCGTTAATATTAAACACCGCGCAGGGACGTGGTAAAACCTAGCAACCCCGCGGCAGCTGTTATGCAATTCTCCATTAATAGCTCAAAGGGATTCAGCATCTTCTTAACGTTTGCTCCCCCCTCTACATTTGCACATAGGAGGTGGGTTTTGTATTGTGTGTTTTTTTTTCCTTCCCCGGTGCTAAATCTTGAAGTGGGAGGGAACAAAGAAATCGCTCTTACATAATGCAGCCTTACAGCCAAGGCGTGCTCCTGCTGCTCGGGAAGCGTTCAGGGGCCCGAGCAGAAGCTAAGAAGAGCCACGTGATAGGATTTTGTTTATTTTTTTCCCTTCTCCATTCTTCCATTTTCTAACTCACCGGCTAAACGCATTAATTCTCTCCAACATCTGTTGGATCTCATCTATCACCGAGCCATTCAGCACGCCGGGTCTTCGGGTCTTCGGCAGCTGTAATTATATCGCATCCTATAATGGCCTAGGGGTAGGGTTGGGTTTTGTAGTGGTCACCCCATTCCTCAGAGGGCACGCGAGGTCTGCTGAAGGCAGGCCTTAAGTTAAGGCATGGTGCTGGTTTGCCACATACGTGGAGGACAACAGCCCAAGGTACGGGGTCACCCCAGAGCCTGGTGGGCATCAAGCTGAAAGGTGCTTGTGAGGATAACATCCCTGTAGCCAGAGGGTTGTCCTGCAGGAAAAGAGGGGAAAACAAGGGCCTTGTGCACGTTACAGGACAGATCCAGTGTGTTTAATGGTTCAGTGACAGATGAGGTTTATCTCCTGCAGGACACCTCACCACGGGAGGGTTGGGGCTGGCATTTCCCAGGGGCGAGCCCTCGCCTCTCCTGCACCTCAGCTCTCCGATTTCCAACCCATATTTCTTTAGTTCTTAGGGCCGTTGTGAGGCACGCAGCCATCGAGATACTCAGTGCATGATGACATCTGAAGTCCTTCCAAAACAATTGGTTCCAAATACCACCAAGCCCAGCGCCCAGCTCCCGAGGAGCACAATCGCGCTGTCTCTGCTCTCTGACTTTCTGACACAGAAGAGGGACCTTCCCTCAGCCCCCGAGCCACAATTCTGGGAAAGGTCTTAAAACAAGATAATATATGTTGTCTCAGCCCTTTTTCTTTCTGCGTTCCCTAGCTAACCACCGTAGGAAAACAAGCCATAAATCAATGGAAAGCCTCGTGTATGGCCAGCCGATCCGAGGAGCAGGCTGCCCCAGGAACACCGCAGCAGCTCGCTGAAACAGCGGGGAGCACAACGAGGCAATTTCCTCCTGCACTGCTTCCGCAGAGCTGCAGACACCAGGCAGGGTGATTCCCCACCAGCTCCTCCACCACCACCTTAACCCTGCCTCCTCCTGCAGGGCTTCAGGTGCAGCAGGGCTGCGGCCTCCAGCTCAGCTGGAGGGAATTAGGGCAGCTCAGGCTTCTCCTATAATATATACTGAGGGGGGCTGGTAATAGGTTTTCCCCTCTTCCTCTCATCTTCCAACTAAATTAGGGCTCTTTTAGCTTTTGTTTGTGGAAATGCTGCTAGGCTGGTTTTTTAGGGCCCTGCACTTCCACTCAGCAAGACAAGGAAGTGCAGGGGCTGAACTGGTGGTGTTGGGTGAGTCCACCACGGATCATGGTGCCAGATCTCCTGGGCCTCTAGGCTCCCCATGTCCTGAGTGGCCTCCATCAATCCACCAGCAGCAAGGACACCAGCCCTGCTTAGGGACACTGCATTGACCTTGTTCTTGTGTGAGCTGGAGCTTCAGGCAGCTGGAGCATCTGTGCCATGAAGCAATTTGCTGCTCTCCTGTGTGCTCGGAGGAAGGGCTGCCCACTGTGGGCGTGAAAGAGAGGAGGTGGCAGCAGGGGACTAATGCTCTTCAGAGATCCAACGTGCTCTTTACTCAACCAGGTAAACTTTTAAGTTCTTCTGCAATGTTCAAAGAACTTGCATGAGCAATGAGCAATGTCATTTTAAGCACAATTGTGTCTTTGGTGAGGTTAACATCAAACTGGGACTAGTCTTAAGAGGAAAATCTTGCCTCAAAAGCCCAGAAATGGAGATAAATAGGGAAAGAAACCCAAGGCTGCAAACCTGATCTGAGTTTAAGGACTCTGACCACAAGGCAGTAGGGAAAGACAGCAGGAGGCTCATAGCTTGCAAGCCCTTATGGGTGCCTAAGAAAGCCTGCTGCAAAGAAATGCCAGTGTTGCTTCAGGACTCCTGGTTCTCTAATCAGGGATCTCAGGCCCTTGTAAATGAAGCACAGAGCACTGCAGGCTGCGGGGTACCTTTCTGAGATGAAGCCAGCTGGAAAGGCAGCCAAAGCCAACAGGATCCCTGGGCTGGGGCTGCTGCGGGCTGTGGCTGGCTGAGAAGGAAGAGGCTCCCTTCCTCCCCTCGCATGCACTCAGCTGAACCCTCGCTGAGCTGGAGAAGTGGTCTGTGCTTTAATGCCTTTGCACCTCACTACAGAGGATCTTGAGCAAACTCTGTCATCAGGGATGACATAACCAACACAAGCTGTTTCAGGGCAGTGTAAGGGAAGGGGAAATTAAGCTATTTAGCACACTGGCAGGAGATGTGTTTGGGTAAAGGCAGGGTTTTTTTAATTTTAATTAAAAACTAGAGAAAAACACCTTGCTTTCCTTGGAACTAGTGCCAAGGCAGCTCTCTGCAGTGAGAGCAGAGGGGACAGGCAGGCAGAGTCCAGTTTCCATGTTGAGCTTGCTCAGACAGAGCTGCACAGGGGTGGCAATGTACTCAGACCCTGAAATCCAGCCAGTGTGTGTTGTCCCTGCAGTGCCAACCCAACAGGTTGCTATGCTTTTGCTCCATCCTTTTTTTTCCTTTTGCAACCTAATTGCTATGGCTTGTCTCTGGTTGATGGCAAGGGTTCCTTTGTTTGCTGTACCAAAAAAAGCTTGAGCGCCTTGGTGTTGCTTGTGACTGGCAAAGCCATTGTGACTTCTGTTACTGTGGTTAATATTTGGAAATAATCTTTAACTCCTTGTGCAAGTGGTTCTCACCCTGTCCCATGAATTACTCAATCCTGTGTAATTTATTCCTAACAACTGGCCTGTGACTTGCCACCTGCACCTCTGGCTTTTTGCTGTTTCTGTGACTGGGTGGTGGAAAGCTTTGTGTGCCAGGGAGGTTGGTGATGAGCCCTAGGAAATGCTGTGCTGCTGGTGTGCAATGAAAGCGTTAGGATGAGGCAAAGGTGGTCAGACAGCATCGTCCCAGCTGCCAGTAATCTGCAGCGTTTGATTTTAATAGTCCTCAGTGGACTGTTTTTTTTTTTCTTTTTTTTTTTTTTTCCAGGAATTGTGTAGTGCTTTGAGCTTGTTTGCACTTCCATAACATCTTGTGGCAATCACAGATAGCTTACAAAGCTTTTGTGCACGTGAGTAGAGAGAGAGGCTGACTGTGCTTGGGTAACGTTGAGCAAGTTCTGGCAAATACTTCTCCTTTTCCACCTTAATAGGAAAGCAGGCATCAAATGCTATCTGGCCTGGCTCCAAAGCAAATTAATGATGCTGATGTTCAGAAAGGAAACACTGCTGTCCTTAAATAGTCAGGCATTGTTCTTGGGCTTCCTGCAATAAGCTGTGCCTTTTTACCCAAAAAGATTTGTGTGGGTCCCAGGTCGCTGGTGGTTCCTGAGCCTCCTCTGATGTCTGCCTGCTGTGTATTTGTGGCATCTGTGGGTTTTAGGCTTTTTATCTTGAGTAATCCTCTGCCTAATGCACAGCATGTAGCATTGGGTGGCATGAGAGGGATGATGTGGGTGCTCTGTCACCTCCTGGTAGCAGTCTGCTCAGCGCCAGGGAGATGCCTGGCCTGGAGAAGGCACTCCCATGAGGCGAGGGAGCTAATTAAAAAGTCACCCAGCTCCCGTCCATGTCCACATCTCACTGGGACAGAGGAAATCGAGGCTCCCGGAGAAACCACCAAACTGATGGGTCAGTGCAGGTCAAAGGGGAATATAATTTGGTAAAATAAGCCTGCAAAGCTGTGGCATAGGGAATGTATGGCCCAGGAGCACAGCATCGTGCTGTGGGATCTCATCCCGTGGTGCAGAGGGGATGGCTCCAAGTTTCCTCTTTGCAGAGCAATTCACCCACCCCTTCTGCCCCAGCCCTCAGAGGAAGCCTTGCCACGTCCCCACATGGTGCCTGCAGTGCTGGTGATGCCTGTGTCCCCAGTAACCTGAAGCATCTGCTGCCCAAACACTTTGCGGGACTTGGAGGTTAGTTTGACATCTCTGCTGACGGCTTGCCCGATGCACGTCTTGTTGAAGTTGTGCTCACGAATGTGCCCTGACCTACGAACACTTCAGCGATGGTCGGAGTCAGGCATGAGCTGTGCTTCACTGAAGTAATTATTCCTTTAATGGGGACTGATGGCTTTGCTCAGCTGGGAGCTGTGCATAATTAAAACCACGGTCCCTGCCCCCAAGAGGCCTCCAGTCTGCAAGATGAAGCAAACACTGTGCCAGAAGAAGTGGGAATCCCAAGAGCTCAGATTGGATGCTTAAAAAATGTACTTTTCTGAGCTGTGAGCTCTTTGTACACAGCAGGAGACCCAGGCAGGTATTTAACAGATTTCTGTTCATGTGGCTGTAGTAGGACGGGGTCCTCTGGGTAGCCACAGGAGTCTGAGCAACCCCTGAACCAGAGCTTCCCCTGCCTGGGGAGCTGGCAGGATTTGTGCCTGGGTTGGAGACAGGTTTTGGGGAGTGGGTCTCAAGCAATCCCCGAAATATCTGTGTGTGGCAGCCGCAAGCAGCATCGTGTCTCCCCAGGCCTGGAGAAGGGCTTCTGTGCCTGGAAGCTCGGCTGCTTTTTTTCCCCTAATTATATAATTTGGCTTAATAAAAGCTATTACCTCTCCATACAAATCTTGTGTCTCTTTGAATAGGTTGGCACATTTCCTAATAGAACCAGAAACTGCTTCTTAAACAGAAGTTTGACCATTATTGTTATTAAAATAGAAGAGGAAATGGAGGCTCGTTCACAACAAAGTGATATTTATTGCTCAGTTTAATTGCTTAATGTAAAGCGCCTGACTGGGGATTTGAAGGGGCTGATTTGCAGTTCGGTCACCCTCCCCGAGCCACGTGCTGTGAAATCACATGTTGAAACTCAAGGTTTGGAATGGCCCTGGCAGATGGGAGAGGAATAGGAGCTGTGCAGTAAGACCCGAGGCGAGCCTGGCTGGTTCTGCTGGGGAAAAAATTCATCCTGGAAACACCCGGGCATGGGGACACCACCTCGAGCAGACCCTCAGCAGGGTGGGAGATGCTGTGCACGTGGTGGACCCAGCGTGATGGCAAGGAATTAAGGGTTTCATGTGCCTGGGAAGCTGCTGTCACTGCTGGGGACACCGGCAGCATGACTTCAGGCATGGCGTGGGAGTTTTGCTGCCCGTGGACAGCAGCTCCTGGCTCTAGCGGGAGGGAACTTGCTGTCAGCCAGAGCAGCCCGTGATGGCCAGCACAGACCCTAAAGGGTAAACCCATTTTCCCTAGGGATGACTGAATAATGCCGGCACCCAGCTCGTTTCCATAACATCACCATGGGGCCCTGAGCTATTCCCACAGCCCACAGTTGAGCAGCCCTGGTGTGCTGAGACATACTTGTCATGTCCCGACTGGGCTCTCGGAGAAACAGTCACAGGTCAGGTTAGTTCCCTAATTTATATGTCAGGGGCTGCAGAAATGGATCAACAGCATTTTCTTTGTATTTTTCCAGACAGTAGCTTGACATTCCCGGCATGCTGAGCCCTAGGAGTTCCCTCGCTGTTGTGATGGTTTGCAGTCCCTCCCCATTTGGCTGATGCTGCAGCAATTTGAGCAGAAAAAAAAAAATGCTACCAGCACAGAGCCTGTGTCTCCCTTGTAGATGACCACTTCTGACCATGGATGGTGGGGTTACGGGGCTCACAGGGCTGACCAAAATAAGGCTGTGGGTTTGAGAACCCCGTGCAGAGGTTCTGTCCTGCCCTGCTGTGTGGATGTTCCTGCTGGGACTGAATGTGATCCCATCCAGGAGGTTTCAGGCAGATTTTTTCCAGCACATGAATCTGTGTTGGTTTATTTACTGCCAGCCATGTGTTTGGGAAGATGGATAGGAAGCCATTTCCAGTGAAAGCACTGTCTGAAACACAAAGCAATGGGCTCTGTGATTCCCTAAACTCACAGCCACCTCCTGCATGATGCTGGGCAAAGCAGCTGCTCTGCTGGGAACCCTGCTGCAAAATGGGGAGCAAAACCCTTGGTGCTCTCCTCTCTTACAGCTTTGTCCAGGAGCTGGCAGGGGGCTGTGGGGTGATGAGGGCCTTGCACACATCTCTGCCTTGGGGCTGGTAAAGCAAAGGGTGCTTTACAATGCATCTCCAGCCCAGCGGGGCATGAAGTATGCAGAGAGGAGCTGTCTGTGCTCCCCTGGGCCGTGGGAAAGGCAATCAGGTGGCGAGGAAAGAAAATAAATCCTGAGAGGTGAAGTTTGCTATCTCAGGGAAACACAGAGGAGCAAATCATTAGCTTGGTGGCTTTTTTTTTTTTTTTTTTTTTTTTTTGCCAAGATGAAATATGGGCCATTAGCTGCTGCTGGAAAATCCTTCCCAACCCTTCTGTGCAGCCTTGCCTGTGAAGGGCTCTCCCTGCACCCCGGGCTGTCCCGGCAGGCATGGGGAACGCCCCGTGGCTGGGCTGGAGAGGTTTGAACTTGAACTCATTTATTTAGGTTTGACTTTTCTCCTGCTGGATTCCTTGGCCTTCGCCCAAACCTCAAAAGTAAGCTATAGCCAAATATTTTTGAGGTTGGTAATGAGATACCGGAGCATTACTGAAGAAAAAAGGGCCCTGTCCCAAATTCCCTGGCCACGTGCGGGTCCGATGGGCACAGCAGAGCCCTGCTTGGGGCTGGGGTGGGTGCCCTGACATCCTTTTATTTCCCAAGAGCATGGTCAGGCACAATTCTCACTTTTTCACAGTAAAACGGACGTGAGACTTTCTGTTTTATGCCTGTCACTCAGCGTTAATTGCAGGCGATCATGTCTCTCCACACCCTAAATTCCTCCGTGGCTGCCAGAGCCTCCTGCTTCCCCATGCCCTACAAGGAGGGACCTGGAGAGGCTTTGTAGGGCTGCACCAGTGGGGTCAGGGACTTGCTTGTGGGTCCAAGAAGACCCTGCTTGGGCCGAGAAATCAGACCTGATCCACGCAATTGGCTTCATGGCCAGATGAGGAGCTGCCCCTGCATTGCTTTCTCTGCACAAAGATACTGGTTTTGTGCCAGCCTTCGCTGCTGGCATAGTTTTTGCATTGTATTTTAATGAAGCAGGGTAACTGAAAATGTGGTTGGATGTCTTGAGATCCTCAGGCACTGGTGCAAAGCAGGGCTGTAAAAATTCACGGTGATGTGTATGATGCCCCTCTCGGCAAGAGGAAGGTTTAACTGCTTTGGTTCCCCCTGATATTTGTAGCTAATGCCAATCAGATCTGGAATGATAAGAGTAAAATATGATCGAAACCCCTGGCTCTTCCAAAGAGGCGAATGTTCTAATTAAATTGAGAACTAGCCGATTAATCAGCACAAGCAGTAATGGTGTGATTAGCAGGAAATGTGATGGAAAACAGGGCTGGGCTGGGTGAGGGGCCGAGGAGCTCAGGAGCTGTGGGTGCTGGGCAGGGGGCACCCAGGGAGCTCCAGGTTGCCCAGGGTCTGTGCTGGGGTGGGGAAACCCCTCCAGAGAGCGCCACTGGGGAAAACAAAGCCTTGGGCACTGTTACCTTTGTGAGGGGCACTATGAGGGTGGGAGAGACTGGATTGCAAAATCAATTTGAAATCGATCATGTCAAGGGGAAAATAAACAAAACCACCCAAGAAATAAACTTTTAAAATGAAAAATCCGATGAAGAAACGTCCTCCAGGCTGCCCCTTCCCCCACCACGCAAGGCGCACGCTTCCTTCTGATTAAAGCTCAGCCTGGAGCGGTTTCAGTGGCAGGAGGCCAGAAGAAAGCTTAAGGTGCTCGCTGCAGCTTAAGGTGGAGCTGTGTGCGGTGCCTTCCCCTGCAGCACCCTGCTCTGCCTTGCAGCAGGACCCACGAGCAATGTCCTCCTCACCTTCATCCTCCTGGCAGGGATGTCCGGGGTCTGCACCACTTAGCCAGGGCCCTGGTTTGTGGATTCTCGCTGGCAGATGAGCCTCAGTGGGGATTTGTTTTGCTTGTTGTCACCTTTGTTAGGTTTTCACTAAAAAATAAAAAGGACTGGCCTGTGAGGTGAGAGGGAAGTGGTGCAGGGCTAAGGCCTGGTGCAGTGCTAAGGCAGGGGAGCTGTGGTTGGGATGCCTCTGCCAGGGGAATGCCTTCCTGCAGGGGTTTGCTAGCTGCCAGCGAGCCAGGCTTCAAAAGGGGCCAGTCTCGACTCCAAGCCCTCCAAAACACACGTAAAAACCTGACTTCTCCCAAATTCCAGCACCAGCAGCCCAATTAAAGGCCGTTCAAAGTGCATGTAGAGGGGGCAGCGTCTCCCACCCAGATGTGAGTACAAGCTCTTCCATATCTAACCAGGCTATCAGATGGCGTGTATGTTTTAAATCATGCTGACTGCAGAATCCACCTTGCACAGATTATCTGAGGGGTTTGTTGGAAAGAGTTGTGCCGAACCAGGTGAAAACCCCCAAACAGCTCTACTGCAGCCCCAAACCCCTGGAGAGCTGCCAAAGGCAGAACCTACAAATCATGAACCTATAACCTCCCCCCACCATCCCTGTCCCTACCTGTCAATTGTTTTAAAAAGAAAGAAAACACATCAGTTCTTTTAATTTGCCTTTCGGAGCCTGTGCTTTTAGGCACGTTTTCCAGCTTTTCTGGAACACGCGGCCTAGAAGCCTCCTTTCATTGCTCAGTGAAAGCTGAGAGTCTCACTTAATTACTTGCATCCAGGAGAGAAGCTTTATGAAAAATTCCAAGTATCAGAAGATGGGTAATAAAATCACAGGGGCTGGCAATGCTGAGACTCCAGCTCGATGCAGAATATTCCTTTTATAATCATCCAAGTAAAGCACGCGCCCCTGGGACGCTGCTCTGCCACGGGAGTAAGAAATATAACGAGTTTTGGTGAGCCGAGGCTGAAAAAGACCTAAAATCGCTGTTCCTGGGCTGGGGCTCAGCTCACACAGCCGCGGGGTGAGGCAGTAACTGCGTCAGCAGAAATGTATGCAGGAATTTAACCAGGAGAGGGGCAAAGGTGGCTGGCATTTGCGCAAGGTTTTCGGCAGCCATGGCACAGAGCACCTGGCAAAGGGAAGCGGGGAGGTGGTGGTTAACAGAGCCCCGCAGGAGAAACACCGAGGCTTGGCCAGCCTGCCCGAGAAGCAGCCCGGTGAAGTTATGTGATATCTGAGACTGTTTCTTGTGCAGGTCCCGGCTTGCCCTCGTATCACAGCAGCGTTGGTGACGTGGGCTGGGCTCCAGGCCCTGACCACAAGAAGCGCCTCAGGGCTCAGTGTCCTGCCGTGCCTTGGGGTTTCCCCTGGGCTTTCCGCACCCTCCATGGCAGCACTCTTTCTCTTCTTTCTCCTGGGCCTGACGGGGTGGCCACATCCTCCCAGCCAGACTCAGCATCCCCACTGCTCCCCGGGGTGTGCCACCCAGCTTGGTGGCTGCAGGAGGGGGCACAGGGAGACAAGCCACCTCCCAGACAGGCTCCCCAGTGCCACCAGAGAGCACAAGGGCATCCTTGCAGGGGCTTTCACAGCAAAGCAGCCCAAGGGGAACACAAGGGCTGAACCCTCCTCACCTTCCCCCCTGCATGGGCACAGCCCTCGCCTCTGGGGGAGCATCCCTCGTGCTACTGCTAACTGGTGAGATAAAGGCCTGAGGTCTCACGTCCCTTAATGTGATTGGAAATGGAGTTAAGCTGCAGCTCAAACGGAAGTCTAAATTAGGTTGCGGAAGAGAAAAGGGTATTTGACAGCAGGAGCAGGCTCTGGAAATGCAGTCATTGTTTCTGCTTAGGGGTTTTGAAATGTAAATAATTTAACACCCAGCCAAGCAGAGGAAAATCTGCTATTTTTGGTTTATTCTGAACAAAGACAGCTGTGTATTCTAAAATGTAGAGTTCAGCATTAAAAAAAAAAAAATAATGCAGAGATAATGCCCACGGGAATGTCTTTAGGTTTTGAGACCCAGCGCCAGGGTCCAGGCTGGCTGAGCCCTGTGTTACACTGGTACCCCTGCCGCCATCTCCAGCCTTACCAGGCCATCACAATAATCCCATAAATAAATTATTTGGATGGGTGAATTGCAGGGATTCATTACAAATTTCATCTGAAGGATAAAAGCACAGAGAGAGGCTGGAAAGGCAGCACTTAGGTCTGAATTGAGCCCGAGCCAGGGTGTGCATTTTGAGGCCAGCTCCGGGTGAGATGGGATGTGCGGAGCCCAAGCGGGATGGATCCTGCTCTGAGCAAGACTCCCAGGGCAGCAGCTGCCACAGGGTATCGGCTGCAATCTGTCCCAGGCAGTGTGGAGAACCAAAACAGGACTCAGATTTGGTTCCCATCAAAAAACAAGGGCTGCTGCAGATGCATGGGCATGGCTGTGGGAGCGGGACGCAGCCTCTTCCTTCGGAGACCTTACCTGAGCTATTGCGCTTTTGGTCATCAGTGCAATGAAGCCTGGTGTGTTTGCTGCTCTCCCAGATACGCGTTTGTTTAATAGCTTATTGGGAGAAAGGGTTAAATATCTCCTGGCTGTATCAAACCACCTCCAAATGGCCATGCTGATAGAGCTGGTGATCTTTTTATGAGATTTTTGGTGGGATTCACTCTCGTTTTTCTCATTTTCTTCTGCGGATGGAAAGCAAAACAATTCTCCTTGTCCATCCGGGGTGGCCAGGGGTCTCTACGCAGCGCATAAACTCTCCTTTCCATGGCAGTAAGCACACCGCAGAGCTGCAGGGCAAACCCCGCAGGGGCTGAGCCTTCTCGGAGAGGCTGGCCCTGGGCACGGGGAGCACCTGGACACCTTCCTCCCAGCTCCTATGTTAATCCAGCCCCACGGGCCCCGCCAGAGCTCATTGAAATTCCAGAGGAGTCTTCCCATTGAGTTCAGCCAGCTCTGAATAAGGTCGTTTTTCTCTCCTGTGTGTGCTTTTTTTTAAAAACCTGTGCTTGCTCTGGGGGAAAATGTATTTAAAGACAGAAGTGCTGTGCTGGCAGCTGTGCTGCTGTCACCTCCCCAGCGGCGATGTGGCTCCAGAGAGGGCTTCGGGACCACTGGGACCACGGGGTGCCCAGGCAGGAATCGTGGGTCCAGCCGTGCTGACATGCATGAGGACAGGACAAGCAGAGGGGGCTTGGAAGGGGGAGTCGGAGCAAGAGGTGGGCTGGCACACAGAGTATCTGCCTTGGTCTGGGGCTCCGTTTGGGCACCCTTCTATGTCTGTTTGTCAGTTGCATACCAAAATAATAAGTTAGTTCTTAAATAAATCCCAGGATCTGCAAGCACCTGGTTTAGAAGGGTGATTATTCCTCACCTGTAGATGGAAATGAGATTCACCTGGGCTGGCACACAGCCGTGGTGACAATGCAGCCCGTTTCCCTCACTGCTGCTTGCTTCTCCATCCCAGGGCACCGTGTCCCCTGGTTACTGGTGCTGTTCAGTCGGTGTACGTGGTGCTGAGCCTCAGGCCCCTGCTGCCCCCCACCAGCTCACCTTCCACATCACCATTGTGGCTTCCTGAAGGGATCTTGGCTTTTGGTGACAGCGAGCCAAGATCTGCCTGCTGTGAGCCAAGACTGTAGGTGATGGAGCCGCAGAGGGGCCAGCACCCAATGTCCCACAGGACTTTTGGGGGAAGTCCTGGTTCCCCCAATCTTTCTCTGCCTCCCCCCAGTCTGCCATTCATTTTTCCCTAGCATGGAGCCAGAAGGTGCATGGAGGGAACACAAAGCTCTACAAAACCCCTTACTGCTTCTCCCAAACCGCCTTTCCCCTCTCAGCAGCTTTATCAGCCTCTCCTCCTTTGCCCTGAGTGCTGTTTAGACTAGACAAGCGAGCTTGGAGTGTTCTCTGCTTTTTTTCCCCCTGCTCCTCGCTGAGTATCACTCGTCTCCCATCCCTCCTCGGCGGCTGTGCTGCCTCTGCCGCCTGCGAGCACAAAGGGGAGTGAGTCAGCCCCGCAGGGAACACCGAGTGCTCCAAATGCGAAGCAGATGGGATCGAGGAGTCTGGTACAAATTGTCCTTTTTACTTCGTTGAGACTCTCTAACCCCCCCGCCCCCAAGACATCTCTCCATGTTCTTCAGGAGCAGGGCTGAAATCGAAATGGTTCCTTTGCCATCCAGGCCCTCGTTGTGCCAGCCCTAGGTGTGACTTGGCTCCGTGTTGTTAATGAAAAATGGTGAATGTTGCAAACGGTTTCCTGTGAGTGCATACTTTGGTGCTGGCGTTAATTCACTGGGTGAGTTTTCTCCTTTCTTAGTGCTCCACCTTTCTCTGAATGCTCGCAGAGTGCATCGAGCCAGAATTGATGTTTGCAGCACATTGACTTCTGTAACGGGATGGAAATCAATACAAAATTTCACTTTCTCTATTCAGGCTGAATCAGATGAGCATTCTGAGCCAAAGTAACAGAATTTTTCATAGGTCGAAGAGAAACGGTCAATCAAAATTATCCCAACCCCGTGTTTTGGTGCTTTTCATTGTAATGAAGTGGTCAGACTGCTAAAGCCTGTTTCCTATAACACTGAGTCACAGCACAGAAGTTTTCATTTTCAGTTCCTTCTACTATTTAATAGATGTGCATAGGGTCCCACAGGGCCTTCAGGGATGTTGGCAACCAGAGACATTTGTTCCCCTTTTCCCTACAGGATAAATTTGTTTTTCCTATTTTTGGTGCTACTCATTCATAAGGCTTGTATAACACACCGCAGGCTGGAGGCTCTTCTTGTCTTATGCAAGATTTGCTCTGAGTAAAATTTTAGATTTTGCAATTATATTTTTATTTTTTTCTGGATAAATGCATTTTAACAGAAATTTTCCAAGCTGCTTTTGTGCTGTGATGTTTGCAGAAACACAAATCAATATTGGGGGAATGCACTTTTTAAGTCTATACCGGCGTTTACTCATTTCAGCCATATTTTGATATCCGAGCCAGGAAATAAACCCCACGTCAACATCAAGTTGGCACCCATCTTAGGAAAGTAATAATGAAAAACCAGAATCCATCACAATGAGCAGAATGAGTTAAAAGCATCAACGATGGCCGGCTCTGGCAAAGTCACAACTTGCACACACAGAGGGAAAAAAAAAATCCAACTTCATTGGATAAATTATTTGTTGCAAATTATTTCTCCAGCTCTAATTAGTAATCCTCATTTTACACAGTAGGCTTCTAATGACCTGCTTGACAACTGTGATGCCTGACAGACAGAGGGGATTTGCATGAAAACGAGCGTTGTTTTCTCCCATCCCGCATAGGATGGCAGCGGTGAGGATGCGCTGCTTCACCCCGCCCGAGTGGAACAACCGTGCACCCAAGCTCTGGGTGAAAGGAGATAATTCAGCTATATTTGGGGAAATAGGAGAACAAGGAGGCACTAATTCGAAGCAGAAATAATAGCACCCAGCGCACAAACAAGCTTAATCAGACGCGGTTGCTAAGTGGAGTCATGTGAATAGCAGATGATGGGGGAAAAGCACAAGACAGAGCTCTCGATGAAAACACGGGGACCCGGCGTTAATAGGTCCTGCAGTGTTGTTTTCTGTGATCAAATTAACTTCTGCCTTTTTATAGCAAGGGTTTTTAAATGCTGGACCTGTTTCAAGTGTGTTATCGTGTTCTGTCTGTTCATAATTGACGGGGTTGGGCTCTTTCTCTGACTTGAATTTCCCAAATTCAGAGAGGCTTGAGCGAAAGACGATCTTGCCAGCCACTAACAGCTCAAATAAGGTTAAAAAGAGAAAGAGAAGATCAGGATAATACAACAACGATGTCCCCCGCTGCATCTCTAAGGGTTTCTCCCTTTCCCTGGGAGTTGCAGTATTTTTTGGTGATCTCAGCACTTTACTCCCAGCCTGGTGCAGCACATCTTGTGCTTTGACAGCTCGCTGCACCTGGAAATTATTAAGTGATAAAAACTGGCAACTTTGCTCATTTTGGAAGGTTTTGGGGAGCAGGGCTTTTTCCCTTCTTGCTTTCTGGTCTCCTATCCACCACTCTGCTGGTGCCAAAGGAGCTGGAAGTGGTGTGACCATGAGGTACACGAGGCAGCACAGCACTGCCCATGTGCTGGTGTGTGATGGTGTGTCCTTTGAGGGTCTTGGTCAGTGAGTGAAAAGGGCTTTATTGCAGCAGGAAAGGGGTCAGGGGCTGTATTTTGGGAAGTAGGCACTGGGTGCACACACGTGGCCTGGCATCAGGTGAGCTGCCACGGGATCTGTGTCCTTATTTTGTGGTAAACATGAACACAAGGGTTTGAATTGCTGCAACAGAGCCATGTGCTGCTGGGGTAACTGGGATCAGAACCTGACCCCAAGCAAGCAATTTTAGCTGATCTGTATATTTAATTTTATTCAAAATAATATTGTCATCACATCGACTCATGAAGAAAAAGGCAATTTTTAGTCACTGGTCATCCCAGTCACTTGATTTCTCTTTTAGTGATATGGCAAGTGATCTCCCAGCAAAAAAGATAAAAGACATAATAAACCACTTCCAGCCGTTTCTCCGCAAATTGATCCCACTCCTTCGTCATGTATTGTTGATCTTCTAATTTAATCGTTTGTCCGGAGGGCACACACAACTCTGGAGGAAGTAAAAATGTCACACACGAGAAAAAAAGGAGACTGGGGATGTCTGCCCTCATGGCCGTGCTGGTGGATGCTGCAGTTTCATGACTGGTTGAATTCTTTTGGGGAGGTTCTGGTTGTTTTGTTTGCTTGTTTTGTAGGGTCAGGAGTTGCTGAAATGGCCTTGTGTGCCCCCAGGTGATGGCAGCTGGGGGCTGAGGCTCATATCTGGTGTTGTGTGGCTCAAAAAAGGAAACGGGCTGTGAGTGCGGGGCACAGGCTGTGTTGGCACACAAGGCAGCAGTCCGGCCAGGCAGAGTTCAGCCTGTTTATGCTGGTGAAGGACGTGGCCCCAGAAGGAGAAGAGGTCCTGGGCTCTGCTTCCATGCTTCCTAGAAGAGACATGCTAAAGAAATGACATGCTAAAAGTCAAACTTGTCACAGGACAGCGCCCATCCTGCTAGAGCTTTCTTCAGAAACGTTTCTTCATCTCAAGCCACAAAGCGCCGCCCCAGCAGAACCCATGCCCCACAGCAGTGACCAGGACGTGGTAAAAAATCTCAGAACAAAAACTCCATGGGTTTTGAAAGCCCTTTCCTGCCCTGCTCCAGAAGGGGCTGTTAATTGTAGAGCATCTCAATTGCAGAGAGCCTGACTATTGAGCAGCAGAGGCTTTTTGAGCCTAGCCAGCTGTGCGGGGCTTTTGTAAGTTGCTCCCAACGTCACAGAAGCTCGATTTAGTTAGCCTTGCTCAGAATTTGTATTGCCACTGGTGGTAAATACGTCTATATGCATATTTCATTGCAGAGACCCCTATGAACATCTAGGAACCAAAACTTCCCTTCCACACCCCAGCCACCTAAATTAGATTATATCCTGATTACATAATTACTGTATAACAAGGTTTGCTCAGCCTCTCGGTGCACAATGCCTGTTTTCATAGCATTTTAATATGAGCAACATAATAGGCACCAGCTTGAATAGCCGCATGCCAGCAAGGCATTGCATTCCCCAAACCAGCCTGGGTTTGTGAAATCTGGTCCAGCTGCTCAGCGTGCAGGGGGGTGACGAGCAAACCCCTTCCAGCACATGGGGCTGGGAATCAAACGGTGCACGGGAAGCCTCCCCTGGTCCCCGACCCGAGGCGGGCAGCTTGACAGATTGCCCTGCCTGGGTTATTCCTTCAGGCTGCCGCAAGCCGCGTGCATTCGTGCCTTGTCCCTCATGCATGTGGTGCCTGCACCAGCGCTCGCAGATCTGCACTGATAATGTTCCCACTGGCACTGCTCGGGCTGCTGCTGCTCTGAGCTTTCCTCTTTGCCCTGAGCAAGCGATTTAAAATGGCTCAAATCCTGCACAAGGCTCATTTTTTTCCAATAAGTTAGGCAGGGAATTTGCTCGTGTACTCAGCTCCATCTGAATGGTACGGAACTGGAACAGCCTATAAACAGCGATGTTTATGGGCTCATCTTTTAAGCTTTATTGTTTAGGCAATGGGTTTTACTTGGATGGCTGGAGACCATCCCTCCTCGTGCAGAATGTTTTACCGGCTCCAACAATAACTGCAACCCGCTCTTCCTGCTTTGCATTTATTCCCAATTAAAGGAAGAAGGCCAAATGCTACCAGATGCAATGAGCACAGCGTTTATGGTCGATTTACCCATGGCTCCAACAGGTCCCGTCACTCAGAGGTCACCACATGTCTTCTGGCCCATTTCTTACTGCAAACACTTTGGCTTTTCTTTCATAAACCCTTTACACAACTTTCGCGGCCTCACTGGATCATCAGCATGTCTCTGGAAGGAGCTGATATTGGTGGGGGCCCCAGTTCCAGCTGGGCTTGAGCAGAAACAAGGCCGAGACCCATCTGTCTGTGGTGGCAGAGGTGTCCATCCATGTCGTGTTAGGCTGTGTGAGCTTAATGCGAGGTTTTGATGGGCCAGCATAGGTGAAGCACTACCTGAAAAAATGAGAAATTTTGAGAAACTTGCAGGCACTGAAGGAAAGGGTTTTAAGTCTGAAGTGTACTGAAGTGGGCTCTCAGGCTATTACGAGTTAAAGTTACAACATTAATTTCTCTTGATATGCTAAAAAGCTGCAGCATTGACTGCTCCAGAGCCAGGCTTTTGCCAAATTGTGCTGGGGTGTGAGGCTGCTGGGGAGCTCCACAGCTCTGGTCAGCACTGGGTTGGCACACGTTTAGGTCTGTCCTCCTCGGCTGTGGTGTCAGACCCACCACCCCGTGCAAATTAATTACACAGAGCTTTCAGTCACAAAATGTTCTAAAAAGAGCCTCAGTCATAAAAAACTGCTAATTGTGGGTGAAGGGAATTAATTTGTGCTCATCCTCGGGGAAAGCTATGACTGGCGTGATAAGGAGACAAATGACTTCTTGTGGAAGTTTGCCTGAGCTTCCCCATCTGGGCTGGGCTATCGCCAACAAGGAAGGGGAGCTCTGGCTTTGGGGGAGCACCCTGCAGCAGTGCTCCCAGGGACATGGCACTTTGCTGTAAGGTGCTGTCCTCACACAGGTTTTTGAGCACAGGGCATGAAGGACAAGCTGTCATCGGGTCCCTGAGCTGACGGCTGGGTATTTTGCCTTTCCCTCAACCAAAATCAGCCCCGGCTCAGGAGGAAGCTGCGGTTCGCATGCTGAAGCAGGCCGCAGCAGGCAGGGCTGGAAGCAGGAGTGCAATCTCCCCGCGCGGTGATTTCCCCGTTTCCTGTGTATTTTGGAGTCTGGTAATGAACCCAAGTATCCTCGCATGGGAAAGGCGGCCCTTGGGTTTCCTTCACATGCCGGCGGGGTGAAGCATGTGGTCATGGTGAATCTGGCAGAGAAAAACTGTTTCAATTCTTCCCTGTAAACTTCCTGCATAGCACAGCAAGGGGCTTTGCTGCTTAGAGAGAAGCTGAGCATTCAGGGCACATACTGCATTGCAGAAGTGTTGTGTCCTGCCCTGAAACAGCAGCTCCACTTCTCCTGGAATAGCAGTCGTGTAAGGCCCAGATGTCAGATATCAATGCCAGTAAAATCCTTCAGATGACTCTCTGCAGTTCTCAAGATCTGGGTGACCAAAGAGCAGTCAGCATCACTGCAATGGGCTTTGCCACCTAGCAGCACAAGCGAGGGGCTGGTACATGAGAGGGGGACTTCATTTAAACTATCTTCTTCTCTGCCAAAAGCAATGCTTCATGCCATCACAGAACAGAGAGGCAATTTCTTAGGGTGTTAGAGGCTGGGGAGGGAATTGCTGGCATCCAGCCGGGTGATTCCTGTTGATGGTCTCCTCTTACGTAAATCAGTGACTGTCTCAGAGGTTTAGTTTGTCTGGAGGACTGCAAATTTTCCCAAAGTTTTCTCAGACTTGCAGGTTTTGTAAAGTTATATTACTCAACCAGGAAAAAAAAAAAAAAAAAAAAAAAAAAAAAAAAAAAAGGTTGGCATTATTCCCCTTGTGCACAGACCCAGCACAAGAGATGCAGTCCTTCCACCTACAGGGCTTCGATAAGCCCCTCTGCACCTGCAGCAATGAGGAGGTGTTGTTCCTCAAACTGCTGCACGGTCACAGACTGCCCATACCTGGAAACTTCATTTTATCAGTGAAAAGAGCATTTCTTCCATGTTATGATGTCAGGACTAAACCGCTCAGCAGCTTCCTTGGTGTGACCTACAGGCTCTGTATGTAGCTGCAGTGTGTCCCTTTGGGACAGAGAGCAGCAGCAATGCTGATGGTCAGCAACACGTGGGGCAGGAGGGGAGATGCCAGCGATTCCCGGACAGATGCCCGCTCCTACCAAGTATGCCATCGTGCCTCAAATGTCCCTGCAGAGCAGATATTTTTAAAGTCTTTGCTAGACCTTAGGAAAAAAAAAGGCAGATTCTTAAGCTCTTGCTAGACAGATGTACTGAGCAGACGGTGTGTCCATTTTGGTCGGCCTCTGCCCCTCCGGGGTGCTGGCAGGGCTCCTTGCTGGGTCAGTGTGATCCCAAGAAGCAGAACATCTCAGACAGGTCATGGTGTTTATGACGTCCCGTACTTTTTATCAAAATACCTGGATCACACTGCTCACCGATGCATTCAGCATCCAGTCATGCCCACCCTGTCCTTGCTCCCGGCTGCACGCACACCCTGGCCACTGCAGAGGGCAGGGAAAAACCCGGAGGGAAACGAGGAGCCCTCTGCTCAGAAAGTGGGCATTTTGACAGGCTTCCATCTCACATTAGAAATGTTTTGATTTCGTTTCCTCTGCAGAACACAAACAGATTTTGAAATCTCAGAAGCTGCCATGAAACAAACCCGTTGTTCGCTGGCCAGCTCTAATTACGGGTCACAACCAACCCTTGCATAAGCCTATTGAAGTGAGAAATTACACAGGAAGATTCTGGCTCTGCACAATTTGTATGGAAAAATGTGATTTGTGACCATTTTTTTAAGCAAAACTGAGTCTTAGATTTAAGATTTTTCTGTGTTCTTTGTCCCCCCTTACTACTAGCAAATACCTGCAAAAAATGTCATACCTTAACCCTGGGCTGGCCATCTACTTCCCCCATGTCCCTGCCCCTAAATCCACAGGCTGAGGCTTTCAAAGATATCTCAGAGACTTTAGAGCTAGCATTTAAATAAATAAATAAATAAAGAGAGAGAAAAGAAAAAGGGAAGTGATGCCTCAGATTTCCGTCGATAGCTCTGAAAATATCAGCTTCAACAGCTCTGAAAATATCAGCCTCAACAGCTTTGAAAATACCACCCTCGACAGCTTTGGAAATATCACCCAGCACTCAGAAGTGCTGACAAACCGGGTAGATTTAGGGAAGTGCCAGACAAATGACGCAGCGCTCGGGCAGGGGGCTCAGCCACGGTGGGGGGCTGCAAGGGCTGGGAGAGGGAAACGTGGGGGGGAAGCAGGATGGTGCTTGGGCAGCGGTGGTTGCTGGGGGAGAAAATCCTAAATTCTGATTAAAATCCTGAAAATCCTGATACAGAATGCGTTGATGGCACTGCCAACAATTTAGAAATACAGGACTTTTTTTTTTTTTTTTCCAAAATAATCAGTGCTGCTCTTGACCTGGATTCAGGCGGTTAGGCTTTTCATCCTCTCTAATCATGGTTTTATTTTTTCATCTCCGTCGGTACATAGATTTTTCTGCAATGACTAATTTCAAAGACTTTGTAAGCTCGCTGCTGAAAAACAGTGCCAGAAATATATGGTTATCAAGAATAATAGGTGCCAAAGGCACAAATCTTACAGCTGTGTGAAGGGAAAAAACGACAGTCATCTGAATAGAAAATTGTTTGCATCCCCTCGTTGTCTGAGCGCTTCTGCAAAAGAAAAACAATTCTTTTTCTTTAAGTGTCTAAGGAATAACATCATAAAACAAAAAACTTCCAAGTTACTGCTAAATTTCCTTTGTGGTGTTTGTAGCAATCCCTCAAAAGGGTTAGCTCTGAGTATTTCTTAATTTTGCAAGGATAACACAGGAAATGATTGCAACTGTGTTGAGTAAGTACGTAGCTTGTTTTTTCAATGAATTCATCTCAGGCAAGTCTGAACTCTTTGTGTGTTTGATTTCCATTTTTACTTCTTCATTTTGGTGCACTGAGATGGATATTTCTGGTAGGTGCAAATGAAGCATTGATTTTTTTATTCAGAACTGATACGTTGAATAATTTCAACAAGCTCTGAGGTTGGCTTAATGAGGGTCATCTTTTGGGAAGGAAAATTGCCTAGTTCATTTTCCAATACGATATTTTAAGTATAAAATCCCCATGATATTTGGAAGATCAAAAATGTTTACTTGTGGCATTCCAGTGCTTGTCTACTGCACAGTTCAGGAAGAAAAAATGTTATGTGATTGTATTGGACCCATCATGGTTCATCTCACATATCTGAAATAATCTGAAAAATCATTGCAGACCTTTTTTTATTGCAATAAAAAAAAAAATGGCATTCTTCCGTTACAGAAAATAAATAAAGCTATCACATTTTGCCCACAGAAAACCTTCAAGCAGGGAAAGAAGAGCTCACATTCCTCTGATAGTTTCTCTGTGTGTCATTAATTGCTACGATAATCCCATTGCCAAATCCTTTGGTATCTGAAAGCCCTTGCAATTGTCATCTCTAAAGTCGTAAAGCGGGGGCCCGCCTCGCCTGAAACCCTCGCTCCGCGCCCTGCCGGCTCGTGGGCTTCGCTTCTGCATGTTTGTGGGGATTTGGGGAGTTTCCAGCCCTGCGAGCTCTCACAGAGCTGCCGGCTCCGCTTGCTCATCTTAGGGCAGATGCTCCCAAAACGCAGAGGGAGCTGGGCACATGTGTTTCCAATTAACGTAAGAAAAAAGAAAAAAAAAAAAGGAAAGAAAGAAAAAAATAATAATTTTTTTTGAGGTTTCCAGATTTAGGCCTAAGTGTTTATAAAACTGGTTTCAGCTTTTAAGAATGTATTTCCTGGCTTTGAAGCTAAGAGGAGCCCCTTGACTTCATGGGACTTTGGATGGGATCCCTGCGCGTTCCTGGAGCTCCAGCGCCCTAGCGGGTCAGAGCGGAGGCTGCTACCAGCCCCGGCCGGGAGGTGCGTTTGTGTTCAGTGGTGTGAGGGCTAAAAACCCCAAACTGTCCTCAAAATCACGGTGTAGGGAAGTAGGACAGAGGATGGGGTCTATCTCCTGGGCACCAATGTTAGATCGCTCCCCAAATTGGCCTCCTCCATGTTTTGTCAAAACCCATTAAAAATGACATCAAAAAGCAGTCAGTCCAAATGGAGTAGCCTGTAGTGCTGACGTTTTAAATATATAGCCTGTCCTTTTTGTCCTCTTTGGATATTTTTGCCTCTTACATGAGCGGTGAGAACCTGTGCCATGTTTTATTTTCCTTCATTTCAGCATTTGATCTACCTCCACTGAAAGCTGCAGTTATTCCATAAAACCAGTCACTGAAGCAAATAATAGCAATCTTACCTCATAAAGCTGCTGAAACTGTTGAAATATATTAAAATATTAGAGCAATCATTATTAATATAAATTACAAGAAAACAGAACATTAGCTGAGCCTGTTTTAAAAACAGGAAATCTTTTCCAAGTTGGTTTTAATTTCATATAAATAACAGAAATAATTTTCCCGGGAACATGAAGGATAGCTTTATAGCATCAGCCTATCAAAAATAATGCCCCGTCGGCTCTGTTCTCTACCACTAAAGCGCTGCTTTCTCTTCAGATATAGGGGGAAGTGCTGATAATGAACATTTATAAAAGCACAGAGACCTTTATCAAAGGGAGAGATGCATAATGCATTTTCAGAGTTATTATGGTACTTGCCTTTACACAATTATTATTTGATGTTTAGGTTTGCTTGAGAGGAACATCTGAAAAAGATCTGCTAAGTCAAATCCAATACTTTTAAAAGACACTTAATGAATTTTTCTTGCTGTGTTTATGTTGAGAAGTTATTTATTTGTAGATCATCTGTCATTTTTTTTGTTCAAAGTGTTTGTTGTTTTTTTTTATTTTTATTCTATTAGTAAAATTACTTGTGCAATGGTTTTATGTCTTCCCATGGAGGCAATCCTGCCAGAGCTTCATGCGTGTTGATTTAGTGCTTATGAAATAGGCTTATCTGGCCTCCCTGCAGAGCAGCTTTTTCTTAATCAGTGGAGACACAGATATGGCCCTCGCTGCTCGTGCCCAACACCTCCATGCACCCTGGTGTGCCGGGACCAGGGCAGGCTCAGCCCCACAGCGCTGATGGTGCACGGAGGGGCTGGGAGATACCCTGTGGGAACCCAGTGCTCGGCCTCCCCATCCACAGCCTCCTTTGAGGTTCCCAAATGCCCCTCCTCTGAACATTGGGGAGCCAGGTGCTGCATTTTTAGAGAGACATTAAAGTTCAGCCTGTGTAGGAACCAAACCTTTTTTTTTTTTTTTTTCCTAGTAATGAAATTTTCCGTTCCTTAATTTCCTGAGGAATTCCTGAAAATTTTCATGGGAAATCACATGTGGGGAGAAGGGAATCCTTCTGGATCAATTCAAACAATACAATACATTTTCAACTTCAACAATTTCCTACTTCAAGCCCTCCATGCCACTGTACATGACACAAGAGCCAGGAGATGGCTGCAGCATCCACACCATGGTGGTGGCTGAGCTTTCCCCATGCATGAGGATGGCACTGCTTGGATAGAAAAGGGCCATATGCTGCTTTTCCTCGGGGTAAGGCTCCCCCATCTTACCCAAACCCCTGTCCGGCACTGCAGGGTGGCTGCCAGGAAAGCTGCAGTGATCGGCAGCCACTTTTCACCTGGGGATTCAGCTCCAGCTCCAGCTCCCGACAGCTTAATTTAATTGACAGAACATTAAGCCGTGTCACATCAGTATTAAAAATAGATGGGACGAACCAGACATCTGATTATCAGAAAGGAGGAAAGAGTTCTGGATTTTCCTCCCAGTGTCTCTCTCACGGCAGCAGAGGCTATCAGAGCCCAAGCAGCAGGCAGCACCCAGAACATTGCTTTAAACTGAGGGGTTCATCACGGCCGTGCTCCTTCCGTGCTCAGCCCTGCCTGGCTGGCACCTCCCTGCCCTCATTAATGGCCAGGCAGTAACAAGGTGACTGTCAGGAGAGCTGCCAGATCAGGCCCCAGTTTTTGCAGGTTGCCTTAAGCAGACAAGCTCATCAGACATTTTGGGTAGAAAGAGCAGAAATTAATAATGGAGGTGTGTGATTCTAGCCATAAAATTCATCTGACAACCCCACAAGGATGTATAGCAGCTCCAGGAACCCCAAGGAGATATTTTAAGGCACTAGCAGGTACCAGGGCTGATGAGGGTGTTTCCAGCAGTAATAAACCTGTGTGACTCCATCCCAGCTGCCTCCAGAGCAGTTTGTTTTATTTGGGTGCAGTGTGTAGTGCACAAATTCCCTCTGTTATGCTCCAAATGGCAGGATCTGCAGAGATAGTAGTTCACTGTAGTTGTTCAATCTTGATTTTATCACTTGGGTGACTGGTGTGAGGTCTCGCTGCTGTCATGTTTCCCCTGGATTTTCCCTGAATTTTAGCATTTACCAGAATTTTGACAGCAGCAGGTAGAACAGGCAGTAGTTCTGTGCTTCACATCTCCATAATATCAGGGTGATTGCAGGCTGGGACTGGAGCCGTGGGGAGTGGGCTTCTCCCAAGATCCACCACCTAAACCCAGGGCTTATTTTCCTGCAGACAGACAGACGGCTGCCCCCAGACACTCGTGGTACCCGCACAAACACACAGAGCAACACTGTATGGCTAGACTGGGCATTTGCTGGACGGGCACCCAGCTCTGCCCCAAATTTTGTAGAGCCAACACAAAGCAGTGAGAAACTAATGGCTCTTAGTGCTCCTCGTTTATTTTTTCCAGTCACTTGAAATATCTTCTTTCAAGGATTTTGTTTTCCTCTCGGCTTTATTGTAATTGCCTTTGATTGTTTCAAACTGGAGGAGGAAAAAAAAAGGAAATTCATTTTTAACACTCAGAAATGAAAAATGTTTCCTTCTTTCCAATATTTCTCATGGATGTTTTCATTCATATCCACTCACTGAACACAGCCTGAACCAACCGACCCGGGCAGTTTTCACAAAGCAGAGCCGAGACCAGGAGCTGTGGGTGGTGCAGTCCCACGGCTGGGGCCAGCTCCGTGCCCCTGGGGGGCTGCAGGGATGCTCCCCGCTGCCAGCATCAGCACCAAGCATGGGAAACCCCATCCTGCATTATCTCGGGATGCTGTGTTCTGAAAATAATAGGAAATGGCCCCAAATAATTAGCAGCTGCTAAGCATCATTCACCTCCTGTGTTTTCAGTGTGGTGACAGCACAGCTACCAGCACAGCAGCCCTGAACCTTCCCTGGAGTGCTGCCACTGCCCTGTGCTCCTGCAGAACCCTGTGCCCTGGGGAGAAAAGGCAGCAAGCGGTGGTGATGCCACCACCGAAATTGGGTCAGCTTCTGCTGGTGGAAGCCAGCATTCCTTTGCTGAAGCCCACGGAGATAAAAGAGCTCAAGAAAGACCAAAATTAGGTCATTCGGATGCACTGCTCCCTCCATGCAGCAATGTAACCCTCTTCCTTCTTCCTGCTGTTCCTCAGGGCAGCCAAGTAGGTCAGGAGCACCTCCTGTCAGGCAGCTGGATCCACCAAGGTAGCTCTGAAAGAGTCTCCAAAGCAGGAGGAATTTGACCCCAGCGTGTTTCACATGCCTCAAACCAGGGACACCAAAACACCCACTGACTCCCACTGAAAAAGAAGCGTAATTGAAACAAATTGGGAATTAGATTCCCAAGCAATCCAGCTTCCTATTTCCCCTCCCCAGCAGTGGAGCCAGGAGGCGATCCTGATGTTACTGCAGCCCCAACTTCTATGTGAGACAGCAACAGCGGTGCCCAGAATTTGGTCCAACAGCAATAAAAATGAATAATACTAATTTCTGCAATTATTTACCACTCACAGGCAAATTAGTCATCTCCTTGCCATACCTGAGAAAGTAGATGACACAAAATACCTTCAGTGCCATCTAGCTACTAAGTTACATGAAGAGACATCTGCAAGGAGCCTTGGTCACCACAAAGCCCAGCAGTGGCACCTGTGAGAAAGGTACAGGTGGGCATGGATCCGGCCTCACGCGTGGTGAGGCTGGCAGGGGCAGAGGAAGGAGCTGGTGTTTTGCTTCTTCCACTCTCAGCCCACGCCATGGAGCGCTGCCGCCAGTCTGCTGTGTCCCAGACCATGCAAAAAGCGATGAAAAGCCAAGCAGAATTAATTTCAAGAAGTTGTTTTTATGACGTGCTGTGTTTTGCTGAGATTGTTCTACTCACAGAGTAATTTGTCCAGATAAAACCCGACTAGAAATGACCTTATGGTCTGGGTATGACGGCGTTGGAGGATGCACACACACCCATGCTCACACCACATCCAGCCCGCGGCACTGGGCCAAGGCTCAGCTCAGTGTATGGGGCAGGCGAGCACCCCACACACCCCAAGTGCCTGATCCTGCTCAGGGTGCATGCTTGTAAGGAGAAAAACGAGCCCCTCCAAAGGCAGGGAGCCCCTCTAGGCGAGACCAGGCTATCCCCACAGCAAAATGGTGGCAGTTTCGGGGAGCTGGGCCCAGCTTGGACCAGCCCACAGCCTGTCCACAGTGTCAAAGTCATTGGAAAAAGATTAGGAGTGTATTAATAATTGGAGTCGATGCTGAGCAGTGCTAGGCCTGGTCCTGGGCCTTGCTGGCATCCGTATGGCACCCACAAGGCTTTTTTTTACTCAAAGCTTTCAGCATGAAAGGTGTTTCGACTGTGGCGAGGCCTGACAGCTCCAGCCACAGAAAGCCACAGCCCTCAGGTGTCCCTCGGAGCTGGAATTACCACACAGACACTTCAGTAAAATCCAGCCTGGCGCTCAGGCTGCCCCCACACCTCCATCCCAGCTGATTTACACCAGCTGAGAAGAGACCCGACCCCCAGGGCCAGGTGTGGCCTGTGGCCATACGTGGACAGCTGAGGTGATTTAAGAACTGCCGGTGTCAGTCACAGCGGTCTCAGCAAACACCAGATTTACCCTGCAGTCTGCACCAGGAGCATGGACAGCTCCTGGCCAGGAGAAATCAAGCCCAAACCCTTTTCCACAGCCCAATGCCCAGGTTGTGAAGCACGGGAAGAGCAGTAGCTGAAGCTGATTGCAGCTCTACGTGGATAATTTCTACCAGTATTATGTTATTGTGTTGGAGCGGTGATGCATAATGTATGGCTGGGCATCTCTGAAACAAGTATTTTACCTTTAATTTAGAAATCTCTGAGACATTAGAGAAGTCCTCTCGTTACATGGCACAGATCTGTGGGGAGTCAGCAATAGTGCAGTCTTTAAAAGAAGTTAATGATGGGGGGAATGGGAGTGGTGCAAAATACCTGCCCTGGGAAGGGGAGCAGGAGCTCGGCACCCAGCAAGGCTGGAAAATAAGAGCCCCGGGGAAGAGAAAAGCATTGGGATTTCAGGTAGCATTGCACTATGGCAGATCTGGAGCCCCAAGTGCTGTTTCTAGCTCTGTCCCCTGGCTCCCTTCTTCCTCTAGGTCTGCTCCCCTAGGGGCTGCAGCTGCCAACCCCTGCGCAGGGGCGCTGCCTGCCCAAGTGCTGCACAGAGCACAAATGAGGCAATTTTGGGATCAGTGTGAGGATCTGGGGATCTTTCTCATTATCTAACCATCAGTGGATTTAGCGCTTGTTGTTCACAGATTTTTGTCCAGCAGCCTGTGCAGCTTTCCATATAAAGACAAAAACGCTGATCAATATTTAGCACAAACACAGCATGCTATTAATTCCTCCCTGAGAAGGGGTTTTACCCAAGCTGAATTGCAGGAAAAACCTGCAGAAACGATAGCAGTCCCAAACTTCTTCCAATATTACTGGGAAACAAAGTGGCTCTGTGTGCTAGCAGCACAGCATACCCCTCCTGAGACCTGCACTTGGCTTTGGGTGAAAAAAGGGTAAAGGAAGGGAAGTAAGGCACCGCAAGGGCTCAGGTGTAGCAGATTGGCACATTTACTCCACCAAGCATGGGGCTTATCTCCCTAATGCTGGCCATCCCCCAGGCCAAGGGGTGCAGGAGGTGCTGATTAGTCTGGCCTGTGCTTGGTGATAATTAGCAAAAAATTAGCAAATAATTAGCCAGGGCTCCACTATATAAAGAAGGCAGGGCAGCAGGACCAGCCCCTTCCTCCTGGAAGATGCTGCTGAGGGAGGTACAGGAGAAAATCCAGCTGGGGAGGACAGGGAAGCAGAGCACAGCTCAGATGAGGACTGATAAGCACCAATTCTGGTGCACAGTGCTTCTGCACCTTGCTTCCAGGGTCTCATGGTAAATGCCTTCCCTAGCAGATGGGGACAGTGATGTGTTTGAGCTGAATGGCTGAAGCAGGCAGAGCACAGCGTAGAGAGGGCAGGTTTGCAGCCTGGGCCGAGTGTTTTGCTATTATTAATTACACTCATGATCAATACCATCCGTGAGTCAGCAGGAACCTGCTTGGCAGAGGCAGGAAAAGCAGTGCCCTGTAAGTGCTGAAGCCAAGTGGGTCCCTCTGCATGCCGGGGGGTTGTTCTATGTCTCACCAACCCTACAAGAGCCCTGACATCAGAGCTGCCTGGCATGTGTGCTTGGTGTCGTGGTAAAGCCAGCAGTGTTGGAGTATGCCTGGTTTGGGGGCACGGTGTGGGGCTGTGGGGGTCCCTGGTCTTGGGAGGCCACCAGGGATGGGGAGAACCACGTGGGCACGTGACACATGAACCACCCTCAACCTTCGCTGTGCTCAAAGCCAGTATTTTGATGGTCCTTGTCTCTAACTTGGGTGACTTGGATGCTGGGCACCCTTGTACAACCCTCCCAAATGACGGGGGTGGGACTGTGGTGGTGACAGGGCTGTTTGCAGGGGATGGGATGGAGAAGGAAGGAGAGGCACCAGTGTGTGTGTGGGGGGGTGTGCATGATGCCTCCAGCACCACCTCCTGCCCCTGCTTTATTTATTCTGTAAGTATAAAACCAGCTGGAAGATACTTGAGGTTATCTGGATGTTGACGTAAATTAACCTCTCCTAAACAAATGATCCACTTCTGATTCACTTCTAAGAAGCTTGGGCTCCTACAACCAAGCTTCTTTTACAGCCATCAGTGCGTTTTGAATCATAAAGCGAGAGGGCACCATTTTCAGTGAAAGATGCCAACTGTGAGTTTTGTCCAGGGATTTGATTTAGCAGCAGGAAGACCATACTGAAATATTTGAGTCCGTAACAATTAATGACCATATTCAGGGGTTTATAGCTGTGCTGTGGATCCCACCGTGGGTCCCTGTTGCTTTTCTGCAGCGCTAACAAACGCGGAGGTTGCGTGTCTTTACACCCAGTAATTGCCTCCCCGGCCACGCTAACTTCACAGGGATGCACTGTTTTTCAAGACCCGCGTAAGGCCTTGACCTATAAAATTCAATTTCAAATGGTAAAAATCCCCTGGCCACCTCAGATGCTGGTGACAAACTAATGTGCTATGTTCCATAACCATCTGTTTTGAGTACTGGCTTGACCTGTAAGTGTTCGGGATACAGCCTGACTAAAACGGGTTTTATTATTTTCCATTAGTACCTGCCGCAACAAAATCAACTGGCAGTCCACAGGGGAAATAAAAGTATTTTCCTCCTCCAGATAGCATCTGCTGCAAATGTAAACGGACCCTTTCCCAGCCCTCTCCTTCCTTTGGCTCCCTCCCAGCCACCCGGCTGATGTGATTGAGTTTCACCAATTTTTGGCTTGGTTGGTGAGCCCCAGGGTTTTGGGCTGTTGGGGGACCCTCACCCGGCCACGCTGGGCCACCAGCAGACGTGGGGCACCCTTGGGGACACTGGGCAGCTACGGCAGGTCCCTGCCTGGTGGTGTCTCCCTCCCCAGGAGCACCTGGGTGGTTGTGTTCCCTGGGTTGCATCCTAGTGGTGCCCACCCGTGCTTGTTTGCCCTCCTCTCGCTTCCAAAATCTCCTTCCTTTTTTTTTTTTTTTTTTTTTTTTTTCCTTAAGGAGGATTATTCAGTTAAAAATAAATAAATAATCCTCCAGCATTAAAACCTTTCTCACGTTGTCTCGTCTCAGTAAAACAATGACATTTTCCCCTCTTTGATGCTCAGATCTAGCTCCGCAGGAAATTTTACTACCACGACTCTTTCATCTCTCTCCTGGTTTGAAGATAAATGATCCTTGGACTCTTCTGGACCTGCATAAATCACAAAAGCAATCTACTAAGAGAGCTGCCTGTGGCACCGACTTCAGCTGGAATTGAAAAGTACAGTCAAAAATATCCATTGTGCTTACAAAAGGGGTAACTCAAACCATCCTCTGGGCAAGAGGGGAGGAGGCAGGTGATGGGACCACAACTCACTTGGGTGGGAAGGACCCCAGGAGAGAGGGCACCACAGCTCCTGAGGCTGGGCACGGGGCTCCATCCCAAAGACAGACAGGTCCAGCACATCCTCCCAGGGCACTGAATTTGCCCCCAGATGTCAGATGGGTGTTACACCATCCCTGTCCTAACCACAGGCCTTGCCCATTAACCCATCTCTGGAAAATGGGTTGAGGTCAGTGAAGTGTCACCTTTGAAGTCTGGGCTTCGGGAGGGGCAGCTCGCCATATATTTGACTGATCTGAGCCTTTGATGAGGTTTTATCTACAGGATGGGGGAGCTTCAATGCTCTGTGAGTCTCGGTGCTGTATTTCTGTTCTCAGGAATGTCCTGTGAGGATCCAACCTGATGGTGATGACTCCCAAAGCACCAGCAACGAGGCACAAGGTGGAAACCCCCCCATGCTCTGCTCTCACTCGAGAGATGACTACATGGTGGCACCGGCACCCAGCTCCTGCACTGCCAGAGCAAATGTGTCTGGATTCAGGTAAACCAGCAGCAAAGTTAGCAGCAAACCAACCTGCTGCAGGAGGTTTGTGCACCAGCCTGCCCCCAGCTGCTGTCCCTCGGTCCCCATCCCGGGGAGCTCACAAGCTGCAGCTGCAGCCAGCGCCGCTCCAGGAGCTGCTGATGCAGCGAGCTTCGGCGTGCAACCTCTGCTGGGTGCCTTGTGCTTTCCCGTGGGTGGGACTGTGGGCTGCCGAGCTATTTTTGTGTCTCCCCTCGCTTTCACCTGATTGCAACCGGATACCGCAAGCCCCAGCAGCCCCAAGCGGAGCGCGCTGCATTGCTCATGTAACACACCATATGCTTTCGGGCAAGAAGACAGGATTTCACGCCGCCAGGCCAGCTTTTTTTTTCTTTTTTATATATATATATATTCTTCTTAAGAAAATGTTTAAAGCTGTACTTGCAAATTCGTTGTGTTGCTCAGAGCTCCTTGTAATTCCGGGACATCTGCAGAGATCATTCGCAGTGTCGCTCCTCATTAGCTGAGGTGTTATCTTGAAACTGGATTTAAGGCAGCTCCCTGAGATGCTCAGCTCCTTCCAGTCTGATGCGGTGCTTCACGTCCCATTTCCAGTCATACAACGATGATCCATGGTGAAATCATTTCAGCTATGGAAACGGGTATTTACCTCAAAATATCCCCACCAAATACAGTGGCTGCTCTACGGATGAGTTAGCAAGCACCCAAGGTGTGCAGCAAGCAGCACTGGGTCACAGGGACGCCAGGCATAAAGCGCAGTGGTGCCCTCCATTCCTTCCTCATCTTGTTTGGTGCTGCAGAGGGGGCACCCCTCACCCTCCATCTGCTTTATTTAACTTTGGCCACCTTCATTCGAGACGTATAGACCCCTCTAGATAGCATGTGTCATTGGAGCTGGTTTGCAGGGCCACCAAAGGGCCCTGCCTCAGCGGGGTTGACTGTCGGCCTCTGGGGTTCTGGATTTCCTGAAGCAGAAATCTGGAAAATTTCTCCTTTCTTCCACCACAGAGACACGCCCAGAGGCAGCATCTTGCTCTGTAATGCTGAGCTCTTCTCCTGGGATAATTAAATCAAAAACTCAAAGCCCTTCAGGCCAGCTTAGGAATTCCCATGATGGGGTAACTTTACCAGAGCTGGTGGGTCGGGCCTGGTTTTCGTGGCTGCTTTATTTTTCCCATTTTCTTTTCTGACTTGGAAAAACAGCAGCAGAAGTGTTGCTGTGGCGTTTTCCTCATGAGTAATCACTGATCTCATTTTGGTTTCTGCCACCCTTTTGTTTAGGCACAGCTGAATGATGGCCTTTCACCACAGGACTTTGTGGGAGACGACAAATAAAGGCAGCCTAGTGAGCGGGGAGATGATGGTCAGGAGAGGAACGAGCCTGGAAAGTGACAGACAGATGGACAGGCTTGACGTGAGGAGGAGATGACAGTCGGGAGTTGCAGGTGTGGAAGAGGAAAGGCAAGGAAGGCAGCATGCTTTGCTGTATCAAAGACTGACTTCTGCACGGTCTTTGTATCCCCATTGATACTGGGTCACTGGGATCATGGTGGAAATATTTCTTTTCATCAGGTGATTTTTACCAAAATATGTATGTGTACATATATCAATGAGCTTCTAGGCCCGTTGAATCGCACATGGGAGGGAGAAATGGTAGAGTCCAGCGACAGGTCCCGGAGGCTTTGCTGGCATCCAACACCAGCTCTCGTGCTCAGATGGCTCAGGTAGGTGCATTTCTCCTCAGAGCTGGAGGACTGCAGGCCCACAGGGAGCCCAGCACGTCTCTGGGCTTGAGGGTACAGTTTTATGAAAACGTCCTTTTCCCTTAGCTAAGAGGATGGTTACAAAACATACTGAAATTTGTTTTTTACCCTTTAGAGCTTCCAGAACGTTGTGCTCATCTATCTTATGTTATTTTTCTATTTGTGGTTTTGAGGTCATGGCTTGAGAAATGTTAACTCTTCCAGTGAAGTTTGGAGCCAAAACCAGTTCTTCTTGGAGGAAATACCAACATTTCTGCTAGTGCCTCATAGCTGAAAAACAGAGATGAATACATGGCAATTGATTTATCTTGCTGATCAAAAGGTGCCTCAGCAAAGTTACGTACTCATGGAAAATGCTGTGTGATGGAGTTGGGTGGATAGTGCAAACAAACACAAACTTTCCCACAAATATTTGCTTGTCTTAAATTAATCTGCTTGGCTCTGCTCATGGCTCTCCAAAGTTTATTTTCCACAAATATTCTAACAACAGCTCATTGGCAGCAATACACACAGAAACTGCTCAAGGTAACATCTGAGGAAACTATTTTTGAAGGTCTGTCTTAAGGCCAGCATCTCCCAAACCCTGCTACGTCTGTGCCTCTAGATTTGGCAGCCCTGAGGAAGGGGCAGCGCATCATCTGCCTCCCTTGGAGGAGGACAGACGTGGGGATGTGGCTGAGTCACGGCTCGGATCCTCATTTCCCTCCTGACAAAGATGATGATTAACTGGGGACAGCTGGAGAACTGAGGCTGTGTTTCTGTGAGAGAAGGACTCTAGGAAGGCTTTTTCTTGCTCCCTGCCTTTGCGTTACATGAGGGCAGGAGATCCAGGGGTGTCCCCTCCTTCCTCTTCCCTGCATGCGTTCAGCTCAGCGCTGAATTCCTGGGTTGTCTTGCGACCACAGGATGTGGCAAAGCACCCAAGCATGTGGGTGTACAGTCTTGTTGCACCCCAATTTTGCCATCCGAGATGGCAGAAAGGCAACAGCATGCAGGCTTGGGGGAAAATCTTCCTTCTCTTCCTGGGACACTTAGGAGAGCAAGATCCTGCTGGAGCAGGCTGCAACATGAATCCTCCAGGCAGTTTATAAATAGCTGGAGAGAAGTGAACAACATTATTCTAAGTTCACGAACTAGTCTTCATATTCCTTGCAGCAACCGCAAGGCAGGTTGAGTCAGACTTGTGAATACAAGGCTGGGAGCATCTTCTCTCTTCTGTGCTGGAGCAGGGTGCAGGTCCCCGAGGGAGCCCCTGCAGCACACATACCTTGCACTGCAGAGCCTGAGGCCCTCACATCTGGCTTCATCTCGAGTCAGAATAAAATTCCCGAAATTCTCCTCAGAGCCAAAGGGAAGAAGGCTCTGGATAGGTCAAAACATATAATTTTTATTGAGGCTCCTTTATTTTCTATTATTATAAAATGCAAGACATTCCAGAATGAAATATATATATATGTGTATGTATATATTTCACTGTTTGCTGTTTCTTTTTTTTTTTTTTTTTTTTTTAATTCTGCTTACCCATTAGGGGAACGTGTACAATTTTGAAAGCAGTTTGATGGAAGCATGTACATGTATTTCATTGGGGAAGAGTTTTGAACTTATCCCATCAGCTCTATTAATAGCACTTAGCACTTACTCGGGTATCTTAACCAGGGTTTCTCAAAGCGCGTTATGAAAGTATATCATTAGCCCTATTCTAGATCGATCTGTCTAAAGCTGAGCCGGAATGTTTTTAATTTGACTTCTAAATCACCACTGCCAATATGTCTCTGTGAGCTACACTGGTACAGTCAGGAAATGAAACAATTTCTCATGATGCACGTCAAAATTAGCCAGCACAAACTGGCTACGGGCCCCCAAGACAGGACAGTCCACTGCACCAGGAATCAGGAGATTCTTCTCTGCCACCACGTTCCCACAGGGCCATTTGGAAGTCTCTGCATTGCGCATCTTTTTTTTTTTTGTCCCTTTTTAGGCTGCCGGCTGCATTGAGACTGGAAATCCTCTGGAAAAAGCACTGCGGCATCCCTCGGCCATCGGTGGCAGCGCTACGGAGCGGGTGAGCCACGCAAATCATTTTGGAACAGGAGATGATGCAAGGTGGAAGCAAAAAAACATAAGCAGAACTGCTGCTTGAAAAGATTTTAAGAACACTTTTGGGTTTTGACATCTTAAAAAAAAAAAAAAAAAAAAAAAAAAAAGGAACTGCACAAAAATTAGTCACCAAACTTACAGAAAGGAATGACAGTCACAAAACAGGACCAGAGGCAGTTGTGATATTAGCAACCACCCCTTCGACACGGTGGTTACGTAGGCATTGAATGAGAAAGGCAGGAGGGTATGTTTGTAAAGAAAACCTGTTTTTCACAGGTTGCCCCTTCCACAGTGGCAGACCACAGATCAAGAAGAGCTGACTACCCTTCCGGTGGCAGTAATGCAATGACGCTGCTCAGAGCGAGGGAGAAAAACACCGGCTGATTTGCTTTGCGTCATGTTCTGGTAACCTCAGAATTAACCTTGCTGGACACAGATCTGTTAGCTTTTACCATGCTCCCCCAATTAATCTGCTGAAGTCTGGGACAGAAATAGCTATCCACAGCTGTTACGGATTGATATGTTCCCTGATGATGCTTGGCACTGCCTTCAGAAAAAAGAAAACTTTCTTATTTTATTCTTTGCTATGAAGTTAACTTTTTTTTTTTTTTTTTTTTTTTCTATTTTTACTATTTTAATGCTTTCTTTGCAATCTGATGGCATCAGACTGCTCGGCTTTGCTTTGATTGGAATGGAAGGCAGACTTGCTACTCGAGGACACTCCGTAATGGTAACTTCAGAGCTGTTATTTTTGTTTTAGAAAAAGGAAGGGTGGAGGGAGCTTGCGGGGTGCACAGCTCTAAGTGCATCGGGTTACACCACAGCACACATTGCATTTCCAGGACTAGCGGGGAGCAACAGCCCCTTGGATGTCCTCTGCCCTGCTGGTAATGCCTGAACGAAACATCCAGATCCACCTGGGGCCACCATCCTGCAAATGCCTGCTCACACGCAGCAGCAGCTGCGGTTTTAGTGCATGCTCAGAATGGAAATCCCCAAATCTGCAAACTGCAGAGACACGGCAAAATCCCCAAATCTGCAAAGCCACCTCTGCAAACCGGGGCTGTACATATGTACCAAGCAAACATAGGTCTTTAGAATTGTACCCAGTGAGGTGGCTCTGATCCTTCTCACTCCTGTTTCAGGCTTCCATTCCTGACATTTTGACAGTGGCTGAATGTCGTATCCACAGAGTAAAGCTTGCATAGATCTTTTTGAACCTTGGTTGAAAAATTAACTTAATTAACAAGAGTCAGATGATGATCCTGGGGCTTGTGAGGGCGCTCTCTCTGCCATTGTCAAACTGGAGGAAGGGGAGGAGGTGGCAGTCTCTCTTTAACAACATGTTAAACCTTTTATACAGTGGCTAAAGTGTTTTGTTAGGTGTGGTGTAAACCACGATTACAGAAAACAAAGTATGAGAAGATGTTTGAAGTGACAACATTGACAGCAAACCCCACACCAGCTGGTGATGTGGCACAAACATCGCACACCCTTGGGGCAGATGGATGCCCAGGCATGAGGGATTTCACCGGGCACACATCTGCTAGGGTAGGCTGCTGCATAATGCCGATGGAGTCTGGTTTTCTTCTCCATAATCTCCGAAGTAGCCTCGATTCAGAACGAATGAAAGCATTGAGTGTCTCCAAAAGCTCCAAATAACTCGTGTTTTCTCATCTATGCCCTCTGCTCTGCACATTACTCTTTTGTTTGTCTTCCCTCTGCGTGCATCTAGAGGAGAGATTACAAGTTGCACCATCAGCAGCCAAGCAAGGTCTGAGCCACAAGGAAAGATCTGAGTCATCTCCCCGAGAGAGTATTCTAGCCATACATCATTGTTTGTTTTCAGGCAAACCAGTACAATTATGCAACATAAATTCTTTTAAAGCATTTGGGACTTCAGTTCAATTTAAAATCCTGTAGGTTTTATGGCCAGGATGAGTGATTACAAAGCGTGTGCATACAAATGAAGACTTAGGAAGAAGCGTGTGGGGAGGATGAAAGGGCACGCGGAGCCTCATGCACTCGCTGGGCAAGCTCCGGCCAGGCTGCAACGAAGGGGGGAGATCTGAAGGGTCCACGTCAAAGGCAGGTTATGATATTTATGGCTCTGAAGCACGGTTTCACTCACCCGGTGCCATGAGCGTTTTCTGTGATTGCAATCTCCTACAAATGCTTTTGTATGGGCTTCAGCAGAGCCAGGTGACTTTGCCTGGATTACCTCCTGATTTATGCTGCCTTGAATGGGGATGAGAATCTGATCTATTTAAAAACAAGACTCGGCTATAACAGAAATAGAGGGAGGCATTAAAATGTCTGCCATCTGAATATTTCATCACTCCAGGAAAGTGCTAAGCAGGGGCTAGAGGCTCAGATGCCATCCTCGGGCAGAAGGACAGGCTGGCAGTGGGGACACCGAGCCCACCCGTCCCCTTGCTGTGTCACCAAGTTCCCATGGGGTAATCGGAGCCGTGTCTGAGCTGCTTTTACCCCAGCCTCTGCCTCCTTTCCCTCCCGAGGCAGCACCACATCCCTGCTGTTTAAAGACTTGGTGCTTGCTGCCCTGCGAGCTCAGCCTCCAGCACATGGCCCAGGAGCTGCAGACCCAGGCGGGGAACCAGGACCTAGAGGCACAACAGGCAGAAAGCAGCGATCCCATAGCTTGGTTTAATGTGCTTCCTTCGAGACATACTGTCATGGTTTTTGGAGTCCTGACAGTTAAATCAGTTTACAACGCCAGCTACCTATTTATTTTTTTCTTCTTCTTCTGTAGAGAGGAGTGGAGTCGACAGTGTTTTGTTCCCTCGCTCTTATTTAGGTGAATACACCGATAGGTTTGTGTCTCCATATTCCACTTTTACTTACACAGATGTAAATTCCACTGCAGCAGGAGGGATTATTGACAGCGGATCTGAGACGATCCAAGGCCAGACTCTGACCTATTGATTTTGCCAAGATTGCACAGGACGTATGTAGTTCATTGCAGAATACAGTCTTTGTTTGTTTTGTTTATTGCTCAATATATAACAATGTGGAATAAAGAACGACGCCAAACTGCAGAAATGCCTGAGGATTTCTCTTTAATTGAAATCAGGACTGGGATCAGGACTCCTTGTAAATCAAGAGCAGTCAGCCTTTGAGAAAATTCACTGCTTTTCCAAAGTTTACTTTCAAATGGGATTTAGCTTTAACTCTTCACCTCTCAGAGCAGCTCAGCTAAATAATCTTTAATGATTTCTCTGGAGCCACTACGTGCTGCTCAATAGTTTGAAAATTCATGGGCATAACAGATGCTGGGCAAGAATCTTGTTTGTACTAAGTGTGAACTGTAGTTGAGAAAAAGCAAATCCGTGTAAATATTAGAGATATTTCCAATATTGATCCCAATCAATATTCTTGAAAAGCTGAACACTCTTCTGAATCAGGATTTTGGTGCAGTCCATTAAAAACCCACCAGTTGTCCTTGTAAAATGATGACCTAGATCTACATTTAACTTCAGTTTGATGCTGCTTTGTGTTAACCTTTAACTTGGAGCCCTACAGCCGCAGTGCCATATGAACTCCTACCCACAAATTCCACCAGCGGGTTGCCTCTAGCCTTCCTGAGAGTGTCTCAGCCTCCAGGTAAGTGGGTGCCAACCACTGTGAGCAGAGCAACATCACAGCCCTGATGTCCTCATTAGAGTCCCGTCGTTTCCCACATCGGAGCTCCCTGTGTTATGAAACAGCCAACCAACAGTGTGGTGCTCAGCTGAGGATTTCACAATGCGACTTTCCTTCTCCAGCTGTATTTTTCCAGTCTCGCATTTTCAGAGGCTCTCATTTCAATGCGTTTATTGGATTGAGATGTCTCATAATTATTTATAACAAAGGAGCTCATCCTTCCAGCCTATTGTAAATGGGCAGCGCACTGAACGCTAAGTTAGCAGCAGCAGGCTGCAAGGGGAGCGGGCTATTAAGATGAATGCAACAAATCTGAATTCTTCCGTCCCCACCCTTCAGCAACCCATCTGCGTGTGTGGCTGGGAAGGAAAAGAAAGGGCTCCTCTTCTCCAGGATAATAGCAAACGCTACTAGAGAGGGAAGAGGAAAACCCTGTTTATCCCTAGCAGGAAGATAATTGATCTCCAGCCCGCACACAACCGGTCTCAGAGCAGCCGGTAGCAGCACAGCAGAGCCTGGAGCGAACCAGAGCCCAACCAGCCTGTCAAACAAAAGCTTTATGGGGACACCAGGGAGAACAAAAGTAGCACATTTCGTTCCTTCATCATAAATCTTCCCCTTTATTGTGCGGAGATGCTTGGCTATGGAGCGCGCTGCGTTTCGGCGCGGGGGCCACCCTGCAGGCGGTGCGAGAGCCCCCAGGCCCCCGGGGCTGCGCTCGCCTCCCGCCAGCCCCAGCTGGTCCCCGCGTCCTCAGACACCAGCAGCCCTGGGCCCCGGCTCTATCACTCTCTCTTTTATGTCTGCTGAAGGTAATAAAATAACCATTTCTAAATTTAACTAGCATTGCATAATGCAGCTATTTATTATGTAAAGCTGCTGTTTACAATGCCCAGAATATTGATCACTATAAAAAATGCAATGCAGCTAGAGCTCGTATAAATTACTGTTACTGTTTTCCTTTCTTTTTGTTTAAAGGATCAATCAAAGGTCTAATTTGTTCTCATGAATTCACCTCTGCGTGGCATGCAAAGCACCAGGCAGCGCGTTGTTTACTGTCATTCAGGCTTGCATGCAGCACTCAGCTCTGAGCCTGGCAGAGGATCTGTAAAGATGACAATTTGTTCATTATCCGAACCATTGGAAAAGGCAAATAAAGCATACTAACCTGCTTTACTTCAAATCAGGTCATTTTTTTTTTTTTTTCTCTCAGCTATAAAGCAGCAGTGGCAAGCACTTAAAAATTCCAGCTTTATGACTGTATGTCATCATTATCACGTACAGCAGATTATGAATAGGTATTTTCTTACGATAGCACATGAAGCCTGAGAAAATGAAAGATGCTTTCCTATTCTGTAGGCCTTTTGGGGGTAGAAAGAAGGATGGAAAAAGAGAATTAAATATTAACAGAGCAAACAGATCACTAAGCAAAAAACAATTAAATAGCACAGCATCCATTCAACAATAACAGCAAATCATGATGCAACTGCTGAGCGTGGGGTGACATGCTAATCATGGATTAAAGGGGCTGATTTGTGCCTCATGAGTATTCATAGGCAAAACCTGATACGTGGAAACCGAACTGAGGGAAATGTGTTTTGTGGGGAGCATGAGGTTATACCAGTGTCTGTGCTAAATGGTGATGGCTTTTCTCAGCTGTGCCTTAGGGAGAGGGGAGATATTTACCTTTTTTTCCCTCTTATTTTCTTTTTCCAAGGAGTTGTTCTCCTCCTCTCTACAGAGCGAGACACAGCGGCCTTCCCACCTACCTGCACGTTCTTGCACTCGCCTGTACAAATGCAGGTGATCATAAAAAACACTCCCATCATTTGATGTCACCCAGGAAATCAAAGGTTAGAATGAACGATGGAGCACACCATCGCGGGCAATATCCCTCTAACGGCATCCAGTAGCCAATGTTTCCAAAGATGAATCACCCCTATAAACAGAGAATGAGGCGGTGTAAATCCAGCCCCGTAGCAGATGTGCTGTCAGCAATTGCACAGGGCTCAGCACGGGCAGGAGGCCATGGGAAGCAAATAGAAAAATTTCCTACCTAGGTGGCAGCTTCTCGTCTGTGCCATTAGAGTTGCCTGGTTTGGCTTCAGTGCAAGATTGCAGTTAGTCACACACCACTACACAATCTTTTTTTTTTTTTTTTTTTTTTTTTTTCTTTTTTTCCAGTTACCTTCAGCTCAGGATTTATGAAAAGAAAAAATGCTAATGGGCCAAATGTTGGCTTCCTGGAGAAATCTCCTCCTTCCCAAAGAAGACCCCAAGAAACCAGCTTGTCTCTTCTGATAGTGAGAAAAAGTGAGATATATTCTTTCTCTCCAATCACCCCTCAAGGGTGAAGAAGGTCATCCCATCCTTGTGGAAAGCCGCAGAGCTCAGCAGCTCTTCTAGGGTCAGCCCTGTGCCCTGCTCCTGGGCCTCACATCATGGCCCTGGACATCTTCTGCTGGCCCCCAGCCACTGCTGAAGCCATCAGGTAGGAGATACAAGGGGAGCAGAGCTGCCCAGACCTCCTTAACTCAGGGTCAAGGACCAACATGCCTTCTCTTCTTTGCCCTTCTCATGTTCTACACTCAGTGTCCACCTTTCCTTAGTCCCTTTCCAGCCCTGCGAAGGAAAATCCTCTCTAGTGGTGTCCTAGCACCGGTTATTTCCATGTAGGTACGAGGCCATGAGCTTTGTGCAAAAGCCTCTCGGTAAACAATCCTTTTTATTTTCCACTAAACAACCACTCCAGAACAAGGAGGAGGCCACCAGTGAGTTCGGTGTCACTGAGGGGCCACTGCTGAGTATCCTGACGTGTCTGCTGTGCATATATCAGAGCAGACTGAGGTAGCAAACTGGTTTCTTTTCCCCATTTTACAATTTGGAAAGCCCCTTTTTTCTCCATCTACATCCTTGTCTCTGACATTAATCAGCAATGCCGTTGCAGGGCTGTTTGTTAATATGGAGATTGGTCTTCTCCATCAGCCTCTGAGCACTTGGCTCCCATTCGGCATGGTGAAAAATCCAGCAGCTAAGGCAGCACGTTTCTGTAATCTTGGTGGAGCTCGTACTTTAAAGTTCAAAGGAGCTTAAACAGCAGGAAAGCCCCTGTGGAAGATCCAGCGTTTTCATGTGCGAGTCAGGTTTTTGGTTGTGTATCAGTTGTTATTTTCAGGAGCTGGTGTTTCGTTTCTGCACAGAAGCAAATGTAAAAAAGCAAGTGAGCAATTTATAATGAAATAATCAATGCTGGTGGTGAATTCACTGGTGCCTGTGCACTTAGCCTTGCCTATGATCAGAAATTTCTCTTGGGGGCAGCATTTCTTACAGAGATGGATGGATTTATTTTCCATCTATAAAATGTTTACCAGCACGTCCAGATCTCCTGCTCCAGCCGTGCTGCTGGGTGAGGGCCAAGAGCTGCCCGGGGCACATCCAGCAGGGGAGAGCATCACAAAGATCGGCAACCCAAAGGCGACCCAAAAGCAGGCCACCATCCCGTTCCTATTAGTTACCGGGGGTAACTAAGGCTGAAGATGAAGTGGATGGAGCACACTTTATTCACTTAACTCTTGCCCACATGGCTCACTGTAGTGCAGGAGGGGATGCAGGTGAATCTGCTCAGAAAGCTAAAGAAAAACACCGCCACTGCGAGCAGGAGGAGCCGTGGTGGTCAGCCAGGACATGGCCCAGGCCCAGGCCCACACACACCTCTGCCACCCCAGGGATATAGGTCAGAGATGGAGCCCCAGCAGGGGCAGGGCTCTGCCTCCTGTGTCACCGAGGGACTCGTCTGAGCGGCGCGGGACATGGACGGGCCTGCGGGCGAGCAGGCTGGGGCCTGCGCCAAGGTGGCGGCGAAATCGCAGCCAAGTCACAGCCTATGTAGGTCAGGCAGCAGGCCGGCCCACCCACGTGCCAGGAGGCTACAGGGCTATAAATGTTTAATTGCTTTCCCCACATCAGTCGCAGCAGGTGAATGAAGCCCTGCGAGGCGGGTGGGAGAAGCAGGCGCAGATCCTCGCCATGACGCTGTGTAGGACTGAGGGCTCTCAGACCCCGTGGGCTTCTCAGGAGCCAAACCAGGTGACAAATACAGCAGAGGGCAGCTGATTAGCTGCAGGACCATTAGCAGTCTGTGAGGATTTAACTCTTCTGTGAGCTAAACACGTGAAGAGTACAGCTGAGGTTGGAAAAAGAGTGGTGACGAGTGGAGGACTGAAGAAACGAAGCCGTATGGTGAGCGAGACTGGAGTAAGAGCAGAAGGGAGACCCTGCAGGGAACAGTCCCAGCAACCTGGATGATTACACAGCACAGAACAAACTGAGGAGCTTTGCATCAACGAAACTTCACAACCCTTGCCAGGCAGGACGTCAGGAGTTCAGTATTTATCAACAAAGCCGTGGGGACAGTTGTACTTAGAGCTAGCCTAACACGAGAGCTCCAAAACAGATGCTTCTGAAAGCAGGCAGAGATAAACCCAGGCCATTTTTGGAAGCTGGCCTCTTCTTTTTTCCCCTTTGGTTAGCTCCAGACTGTCTGGAAACTGAGGCGACTGATTTTCATCTTGCTTATGTGACCGTAAATCAGAAGCACAGTTAGCAAAGGCAAGAAGGTGACGTGGAGGTACCGGGCTGGAATGCCTGAGAACCACCTTTGTTGTTATTATGAAGCCATAACTGCATGCTGGGCTATAAATCAGCCCACCCTGCTGAGCACGGAGTGCAGGTAGCTCCTCCTGCACCCACCAGGACAGGCCGCAGCTCTTCCCTTCCCTTCACTGCTGTGGCCAGGCCACTAAAACCCCTCTGCCTTCATCCCTAAAGCCCAGATCTGTGTCTGTGCCTGCGTTTGGCAGTGCTCCTCTGGGCAGACTGTAGGTCCTGCAGACCCCCAGGGTTCTTGTTAGATACAGCAGCTTTTCACAGGGGGAGAAAATACAGAGCAGGAGACTTCCCTGCAGAAATGAAGCTTGGCAAAGCGTTGACAGCTGAACTGGCTGTGGCTGGATACCCACGGCCTTCCCTCGCTGCCCATAGGTATGGGATGATGAGAGCCTTGCTGCAGAGACAGGCAGCCCTGTTGGTGCTGCAGAAGATGCTGCCGGTCACAAAACCATCCACCGCTTCTCACAGGATGCTGCGGCACGGCTCAGACATGTTGTATCTGGGTGTTAACAAGAGGTCATCCTGCAGCCTCCGTGAGTGTTGGTCTTGGCTTCACAGCCACCTCAAGGCCTCCTTTCACCTGCTGCCTGTCACCTCGTCCTTCTCTTCAAATGCCAGGGCACTGCTTCCCCACTGCAATGCTCTGTCTGCTCTTGGGGGAAGGGAGAACGGGTCTTTATTTTTAGGATGACACCGAAGAGCTACAGAAAACATCTTGAAGGGTGCCTCCCCTCCCCCTCAGCCTCCACAAGTAAACATCCTCGCGTAGGTGTGCCTTTTACCATATTAATAGCTACTTCCCTTTCCGTAATCACCGGGTTATTGCTAAAGAAATTGCAGCAACGTTCATAGCCAGTGACCCATAAACGCAACACAACACCAAAGGTCGCAGAGTTATCTCGTGCGACAAACTCACTTTTGATGAATTGGTACCATTCCCTGGAATATTCCTACAGTAATTTTAAGAGTCATAACATCTCCCCACGTGCTGCTTCAACTCTCTGACATGCAGCTAAAAATAGCGAGCGCTGCAAAGCCTGGGAGAGCAGCTTCCAGTTCAGATCGGAGCTGAAAATCCCGGGTGTTTCAGGCTGTTCGCATCAGCCTTCTGATTTCAGCACACCATGAAGACAAGGTTAAACCAAGACGTTTGGGTATGAATCCAGAGCAGGAAAGGGACAGGTACAAAAACAAGTGCCTGCCTTCATCCCATTCCTATTGAAAGACTTGATATTGAAAGTCTGGCAGCTGGTGGGAGCGCAGAGGCCAACCCGAAATGAGCAGTGGGTATGAGCGGACATGGCTCACGCTCTGGTCACTGCCGCTTGCTGTCTGCCACTGTGTCCCCACGCGGGTGGGGTGCCCGTCTTGGGCCTTGCTCACCCACCATGAAGAGTGTAACACGGCCTCACTGGGGAGACGGGAGGCAAGCACTCATTTCTGGCAAGGTTGGATGCTCGTGCCATTTTTGTGTGTGTTTCCGTAACATCCCTCAGGCACACATCCAGTTCTCTTGGATGGGGCTGGGATAGCCTCACGCAGCGGGCTGCTGCAGCCCCTTGGGATGCAGGACAAGGAGGAGGCTCTGCTCCGGTTGCATTTTGGAGCATGGACACAAGCTCACGAGTCCCTGGGCTGGCAGGCGGCTCAGGCACACACTGTTCACCACGAGCTGCAGCGAGCAATGAAACGCGTTAGGTAACCCACAGTGTGGGAAGGGTGAACACCCTGCCATTTGCTGGTTATTTATACACCAGCATTGGCTTTCTTTGCCTGCCTATTTCTTTTTTTTTTTTTTCTCAAAGGGATTGTGAAAATTTAAAAGTCTTTTTGCAATTCTGTTGTCTCTCCCCTCTCCTGGATGCTGCCAAGGGAATTTTCTGCTGTAGTGCCCACAGCTATCACTGTTCCCACCACAACCTCCACGTCACATCGCCATGCCGAGCTGTTGTGATGCAGCATTCCCACCACCGGGATGGGAAGAACTGGGATAAATGGGAGGCCCATGGGAGCAGCAGTGCCAGGCAGCCCAGCCAGAGGGGAGCAGCAGAGGGTTTGGGTTTTTCTCAAGGGTTTATGAGGCAAGGCTGGAGGATAGATGCAAATGTAGTTGGGTTTGGATTGGACCAGCACATCTGCTGCTTGCCATGCACCAAGTTAGGTCTGATCTATGCAGTCATTAAGTCCAGGACAAGCTTGCAAGTGACCCTTTGGGTAATTCTGTCCATGTTCGTGTTGTGTTATGGACCCTAGACAAAAAAAATGTCACGACACAGTCCTCTTCTTCTACCTGTCTGCCCATCCCTAGGCTTCTAACAGGGACTTCTGGGTTATTTTCCTTGCAGAATATCAACATGCAAATACTGCAGAAAAATAAGAGCAAAGTTTAACGCTGCCCCAGTGCGGCTGTTAGACACGGGTTAGGTACTGCTTCTCTTCTTCTCTGCCACATGAGGCTCCTAGGCAAAACCAATAAAACGTAGGGGAAAAAATCTGCACTTGCACAAAGCCTTTTGTGCCAGCAGCTCTCAGCGTTGCACCCACAACAATGTGTCGGGCCCCGCGATGCTCCTTTGGGGCGGATTAACACCATCACACGCTTTTTGGATGACTATTAGAGCCAGTGAAAGTCAAAATTAATTCCAGTGTGTTGTGCTGGGCAATAACCGGACCGATCCATCAGGGTATCTTAGCTGAGGGTCCCAGGGCCCTCCTCCTCCTCCCATGCTGGCATGAGGCAGTGATGCTCAGACGTTCCCCTAACAATTTCCCAAATGAGGAAAAATGCCAGGGTTCAGCTGGGGGCACCGCAGAGGGTGGTTAGCAGGCCGTGAGTCTGAGAAGCTGCAGAAGCTGATAAAAATCCCAGTTTCTGCTTATTTTCCCCTAAGGACCCCTAGAGCAGGATGAGCTGCTCTCTGATGCAACTCCTCCAGCAGGCGCAGCCCCGGAGGAGGAGGACTTGCGTGCTGCCCATGGCACAGGTCACCAGAGGGCATCACTGAGACTCCAGAGCCCAAACCCGCCTTGGGTTAGATCAGAAATCCTACAATTAGGGGCACCCCAGGGCTCCCCAATTCCGTGCATTTCACTGCAAGAACCCGGGGGTTGTGCAGGCCTTGGGGAGCTGAGCTGCAGTGCTGTGCCCCCAAACCCCTCCGCATCCCCACCGGGCCCTCGTCCTTCTGCAGGGCCAGCAGCCCAGGGGCAACTAAAATCTTTTTTTTTTTTTTAAAACGAATGAACAACATAAACGCATAAATAAAAGCGGATCTTCGCAATGCAAATTAAGGCCATATTGCAGGGGAAATTGAATCCAAAGAATGCAAGCAGCCAAACAAACAAACAAGCGAGCAGCAAAGGAAAACCAATTATTTTGGAGGGAGTCGCAAATGAGCAAACAAAACCACGAATGGCCCCGGCCTCCAGCAGCCCTGCAAGGCCTCCGTCACAGCCCACTGGGAGCAAGGCCGGGGCTTCCTCCTGGGGTCACCCCTGCCTCTCCGTGATGCCTCCGCACCCTGTGCCTCGTTTGTATCCGATTAAAGTGACTGAATTGCGGCACATCAGTTTGTGTGAGGAGCCTGGCACCATTGTTAATTTTTATTTTGTTTTTTTTTGGTTAAGCCAAAAAGTCTCAGACACGTTGGCCAACAATGCCCTAAACGCAGGCCCCCGGCTCTTTTCGGCACCTCGTAGCCCAAAAAAAGGGCAACAGGGCCCGAGGCCGCCCGGCTGCCTGAAGACACACGAACCGCCCGCTGATAGATGTACAGCTTATCCCATCCCTTGGCCGACTTTGTTGATTTTAGCCAAAAAATATGCACGATTTCTGGCTGAGCGTTATTCCATCAGGGGGATCTGGCCTTCTTGTTGTCCCCTCCCGCTTACTGCCTTTGTTTCTCTTTCCCCAGATTAATTACAAACACCGCGCTCTGCCGGGCGGGCTCCCGCTGCATGGCGGCCGTGTGATCTCAGCGCCATGAATTATAGATGCCTGACATATTACACCAACCTATTATGATTTTTTTTTTTTTCCACAAGCAAGCTATGAATTATGAAGCAGACCCATTAAATTTATAATATTCTCTATCTTCGGAGCGGGAACGAAGGCACGGCCGGGTGATGCCTTCATGCGTCCCTCTCACGGGCTCGGGCAGCGCACACAACACCAACACCAACACAGATTTGATGTATTTAGGGAAAATTATTTATTTCAGAGCAGCGACAACCCTGGAGCTCCTTATTTTGGGGATGCTTGAGGATAACTTAGGGTGACCAGAGGCGAAGGAGGGAAGCACCAGGCGAGCCTCCACGCCTTGTGAGGGGATTTTAGGGATGGGGTGGAGGCAGTGGGGTGGAGGCAGTGGGGTGGAGGCCCAAAGGGCTGGGGGAGGCCCTGGGGGAGGCCCAGCCCTAGGGCCGCGGCCTCCCCCTCACGGCCTCCCCCCCCCCCCCCTCCCCGCCCCCTCCCCTCACGGAGCCGCCGGCAGCAGCCGGGCGCTGCCCGCGCGCCGCGGTGACGTCACCGTGTTATTGCCTCTCAATGACTGAGCACCCGGCGGGAGGGGGGGGGGGGCGCGCGCGGCGCCCGGCCAGGCGCAAATGGAAGCGGAGGGAGGGGGAGGGAAAGGGGCGTGGCTTGAGGAGGAGGAGGAGGAGGGGGGGGCGTGGCTTGGGGTGCGGCCCCGCCCTCCCGGCCGCCCGCGGGAGGCGTCGCGAAATGGCGGCCGGGAGCCGCCTGCGCGCGGCCGCCCGGCGGGGAGGGGGCGGCCATTTTCAGAGGGGCCCGGCCCGGCTGAGGGGTGCCGGGGATGCTGCACGCTGAGGGCGGCCCTGGGGGTCCGTACAGCCCGGCGGGGGCTGGAGGCAGGGCAAGGGGAGCGCTGCCGTGTGGGGAAGCCTCTAGGGGCTTGTACGCGGCCCCAGTGGCATCCTGGTGCCTGCCGCCCTGCCATGTTCCCCTGTAGGGCGTGAGGGGCGCACCTCACGCCTCGGCTCCTTGTGCCCTGCTTTCCTTGTCTGGTGCTGATAAAGCATAAATAAAGGAATTCTGCCTGGCAGCCAGCTGTACAAATTATAAACGTCCTTACACTGCCACAAACCTTCACACTTTGTCTAAAATGCACATTTTTTCTGGGGAGCATCCCTGCCACTGGGTACTTTTTGTATTCCCACACAGCTCCCCCCTTGCAGCAGTGCCCCTTTCCTCTCACCATGCCCCGTATGGGCCCCCTCTGCCCCTCTCCACGAGGGACACGCACAAAGATCGTCTTCATTGCCCATTTTGTTGCCCACACCGTCCCTGGCATACTTCCACCAGTTCACATGCTTCGTCATGGCAAACATGGTGCCTTGTTTTCAGTTCCCTGACCCGCCGCGCTCTGCCCAGTGCTGGCTCTCATTAAGGATCAAACAGAATCTGTCACCTACTTCTTCCATGCTCAGACAAGCCATTTTAAGCCTTTTCACGTGTTTACAGCCCTGCTTTGCCATGAGGCTGACGATGTGTTGCAGTGGTGAGGCTGTGGGGTGCCACATGCTTTACTCAGCAGCGTTGCGATTTCCCATCTGCATCGTCCTGTGCATCGCCAGCTCGTAGCTAGGTTGGGAGCTCCCTAGGATGGGCAGTTGTGTGTCTCATTTGGGAGAGAGGCACAGAAATGGTGTCCTGGGCCCTATTCCCCCTGCTCAGCTTGGCCCATAGCAAAGGACTGGGCAAGAAGCAGCCGGTGCCTGTAGCAGTCCGTCACTATCACCAAGTGAACTGGGGACATCCCAGAGGGGCTGCTGAGTGCCAGGAGCTGTGGAGTCTGGAGCTGAGGCTTCTCCTACCCAGACCTGAGGGATACAAACCCCATCTTGTCACTCAGACAGCAGGTTTCATGTGAGGCAGGCTTGCACGCAGGGTGCCTGCCATGACGGTGGTGGGAATCACCTGTGCCGAGAGCAATTTATCCTGTCGGTGGGGTGTAGCAGAGGCAACGTGGTTCGACGGAGGACTATGAGAGATGATGGCACTTAATTTTAAGGCTAGCTCGATGCTATCATTGTGAACAGCAGGTATCCATTCTGAGCATTTGGCCAATATTTATGGGATCAAATAGCTGCTAATAGCAGGGAGGTTTAAATTGTGGGATACTGACACACTCCAGAAGCAAATGCCCTAGTATTCATTTCAGTGCACACACGGAGTGATTAAAGCCCAGACTGTCATTTACCACCTGAAAGCTGGCTCTCACGGGATAAAGCACGGGGAGAAATATCTGCAGTGTGGCCTAGTCCTCTTGTCCGTGTCCGACAGGGATTTAGGGGCTTTCCTGGAGCATCCCAGGTGCCATGCCTCTGGGAGCTGCTGGAGCCAAGCGAGATGGACACCACAAATGTCTCCTGGATATAATCGCTCACAGGTGCAGCAGAAGGAAAGAAAGACTTTTATAAACAATTAGCCACGCAAGCTGCAAAAGTAGCATTTGCACTAGCTCTCCAGGGCCCTGGTAGTACTCCCTGAGACGTGCTGAGATGGATAGGATTTATAAACTGTGGATGGGTATTTCCTACACTGCAACTCTCTCAGCAGTATTATTCCACAAGGCTCTCTGTGGAAGACATATATGTTCATGAAAACATTTTATAGCCCTGTTGTGCTGGGATTAATATCAGATAAGAAAGTTCAGACTACGTGTACTTTGTTCTTCCCAGCACATTTCTGAGTCCACAAATAGAAAGGAGCCCATGGGAGGATACGACTATTAAGTAACTAATATACTTCCAAGTTGATGCAATTTTGGCATTTCATACACAGTTTTCACAATAATTTACAGACAATGCATTTTTCAGATGCAGTCAGCAGTTGTGCACCCTTTGAAAAGCAGTGTCTGTATCTACAGGTACGCAGACATGGGTGATACATCTTGGTGTATATAAGCTATAAGGCAGCGTTGGACGTGTTGAATGTCAGTTTGTAAATGCTGCTTAGTAGTGACCATACGGCCACAGTAACAGCATGACCAGAGCACACTCAGAGCTCCTGGAGGTAGCAGAGAACGATGGAGCTGACCAGAACCTCTTTTGGAAACACCTGGCAGTTGGATGAAGCTAGCAAGGCAGAGGTGGGTCTCCACTTTGGTGTCTTCAAATAAGGGCTTTCTGAAAGGAACTGACTACCCAACACAACACAATATAGGGAACTCACTGGGCAGCACAGCGCTGTAACTGGAAGGAATTAAGGATATGTGACACTGGAGGTCAGACCAGAAACCCTTCTGCCCCGGTGGCCCCAACCTCCAGGAAGAGATGTTACATCAAGATATCGGCCTCTGTTACAACTGCTGATACTGAACCAGTCCACCCCATTTTTGAAACAACAACGTTTCTGCTTTCCTTTCCTTTTCTTTCCTTTCTGTAAGCGTTTTGCTGCCTTGCAGTGTTGTCCATGCACATAACTTTTTCGTGCGGAGCGAGCTGCAGGTTGGGCTGAGCACAGCAGGGTCTCCTCTCTTCAGAACAACGATGAAATTCTACACACCTTGGGCATTCCTGATCAGCTCCTGCCCTCAGCTCCACCGCTGCAGGACCAGACCAGGACCATTGCCACAGCCAGCGGCGCTCAGGGAGCCTTTCATCTGCCTTGGGGAACTCGCAGAACTCGAGGCCACGTCCTGCTTTGAGGGACTCGGTGCTTAATACAACCAAAACCACACGAGCTGCCCCTGTGCCGATGGCCGCCCTCTCCCAGGAAGGAGCGCTGCCAGCTGAGCAGTTGCAGGGAAGCTCTTAAAAGGGGAACCGAACACGTTGTGCTGAACATGTTTTGTTTTACATTAGGCTTACAATTTTAGGTCTAATGTTTGGTTTGGAAGCTCAAAGCCATGCTCAAGCCCACAGCTGCCAGCTCTGGAGCAGGCAGTGGTGTAATAGTCATTTAATTCCTCGGCACTGTAATCTGATGGTAGGATGTGCTCCCAAGCTGCTTTTAGGTCTGACTGGGGAATGAAATCAATCACAGAATGCACATTACAAGAAAAGTGCTGTTGGTGTCAATTACCTAAGCTCTGCGAACGTAACTCTTCTAATTTCCTGTTAAATCAGTAATGTTACCAATCTCAGTCTATTATTTTAATTAGGACTGTGACTGCAGTTGCTAGGAGCCGAGCGAGCGCAGACAAATGTGAATGCGTAATTAGTCCCACAAACGAGTGGCAAGCTGAATGTGTCAACATCAGGGATGGTTACAACATGGGGTGCAGCAGGAGGCCAAGTGGCTCGGGCCAGATTCTGCTCTCACTGCCAGCCCCGCACGACGCCACCGAGGTCAGCGTTACCCCAGACGTAAGCTGGGGTGAGCAAGGCTGGGTCTGGCCCCTGATCGTCACGGTTTCCTGGAGCTTCACCGTGGGCTATTTTTGAAGCGCCCGATGTCCCGTCTGGGTGGGATTCTTGGCACTGTAACATCCCCGCCACGCACGGCACCAAACACCGACCGCTGCATCGAGTGCCAGCCGTCCCCTGGGACCGCAGCTCCTGGGGTGGGCATGGAAGTGCTCGGCTTCCTCCTCCTCCCCTGTAGCTGTGAAAGAAACCTCTCAGCTTCTGTCCCATCTGCCTGCCTCCTGCCTCCCAGGAGCAGCCTGGCAGTGAGAAGGGAAGGCAGCGCGCAGGCAGCGTTAGCAAGCAGCCTTCCCGACAGAATACGCCGAGGACAGGATCCCCGGCTAAATATAGAGCCGAGCTGGGAGAGAAAACAGCGTGGCGATGCGGCTCCATCAAAATTAAGAATGGAAATCTTCAGCTGCTGCTTGGTTTGTGACCCCGGGCTGCTCGCAGCGAGCACGGTGTGCCCAGAGGTCCGTCCTGCCTGCGGTACACGGCAGCGGCTGGCACAGGAGGCAGAGCGCGGCTTTTATTAGCTCTTGGCCATCGGGCAGCAGTCCACGCTCCGCAAATAAACGGGCGGGCTGGGTGCGTGTCATCCCAGTTCACATGGTACAGAAATAACGCTGGACTGGAACCAGAGTTAACACAGCTGAGGTCTGGGATGCAGCAGATTTTTAGAAGGGGGGATGGCAGAGCCTCGTTAGGTGAGGCCTGCCTTCGGAGGCAAACCTGATTTATAGCTCAATCCATTTCTGCTCTCGGATCTCCCTGCTTTAGTAGGTTGTTCTCCCACTTCGCTTCACAAGATACTTCCTTTGGAACAAAGAGGCTTGGAAAAAGTCAAGGGTTAACTGAATGTTAGATTCAGTCACCTTTCCAAGACAAAAATATTACAGCAATAGTGTGATGGAAAGCAAATATTCGGCTGTGAAGGTAGCTCACAGGGGACTCAAGCCCTGCACCCTGATGCTGTGGCAAAATGACCACGGCAATGCCATCGGTCTCAGGACCTCAATTAGGGCTGGCTACAGCTTTATGCTCTCACCCCCGGGTTGCTTTGTTGTTTTGTTTTTCATCCTGTCATGATTCTCTGACCTGTGAGCAGAGGCCAGGCGTTGTTACTGGAGGCATTAAAACACCGGCCCAGGCGGGCTGGCAGCGCTCAGCACGCAGCTTCCTCCTTTCAGGAGCCTGTCACCAGCAGGACACGGAGTGACTCAGGAGCCTTCCTGAAGAAAGCAAACACTGCCTGCAAACACGCGCGTGCCTGCTTATCTGCTGGGCCTCTGCGGGAGCTTTGAGCCCAGTCCCTCTGCCCTTGCGTTGCAGGAGCCGGTTTTATGCAGAAAATACTATTTTTTTTAGGTCACCTCCCTGCCTTTCCAGCCTGAGCAGAGCAGGGACAGGCTGGGCAGGCTCCTTCCAGGTGGGCAACTCTTAGCCTGGGATTAAAGCCCGGGCGATGCCATGTGCGTACAAAGTCATCCGTGGCCCTAAGAGCGCACAGCTAGCTTGTAATGGGCATGTTAATAAGGCTATTAAGGTTTACAAATATTCTGCTCTTCCGTACAGTTTATAATTTAATTAATTGCCAGTTAATTGTCTTATTTTCCCCCTGTGATTGATGTCACCGAGTAGGATTAGGCAGCATCAGATGATAGGGAAAGTGGGAATGAATGCCGCGTCCTACGACGGTGCGAGAGGAGATGTTTTCATGGACAAATCCTTTCCGACATGGATGAGTACCGCAGTGAGATATCACCGGCTATCAGCTCGATACATATTGTAATGGGATCATTAGCGGCGGTACCAGCTGTGTGAGGTTTGTGTTCACAAGCCATGGGTAAGTAACAGGGAAAATATCGGCGCCTTGGAAATGTTTGCCAACTATAAATCCTCCCCTTTCTACAGAGCCAGCGCTCGGTTTGTGTAACGTGGGCTAATACTCCACGAGGCCCCCGGGACTGCTGCGGCCACCCCTGCTGTCGGTAAGGGCAGGGGAGCCCTGGCTCTGTGCTGGAGGAAGGGACCTGGCCGCTGCCTCAGAGCCACCCGAGCAAGCTGGTGGCATCGCTGCTCCTGGTGCCAGCAGCCCAAGGGGTCGCTGAGTTCCAGGTTGGCTTTTAACCCACCCTCTGTGGGGTATAAATCTGAAGGGGCTGCAGAAATACTTCAGGCGTTTTGCTTTCTCTGAGCCCTTCTGGGTGACCAGAGGCAGCCCGCTCTGGCGTGCCCTCAGCTCCCAAAGCCCGCAGTGGTGCCAAGCAAGGGGACCCGGGGTAAACGAAAACCCAGACCTAAGTGACTTTTGACCAGACTTTGATGTCATTTCAGCAGAATCAACCTGGAACAATTACAGAGGCTTTGGCATGAGTGAGCTCAGATTGTGAAAGCGAGCTGAAGAGAAAATAACCCGTGTGTGCCTGCCCGGGTGGGCGTGCAGTGAGTTAGAGCCCCTGCATAAATCAGCACACGCGAAGTAGGTTATTTCTGAGGCTGTAATCAGAACAAGGAGTCAGCCAAACCACATCTGTCTCTTTTAATTCATTCCTTCCATTTTGGGGACTTCGCCTTCAGGAACAGCTATCAGGGATTACATAAAAGAGATTAGCTAACATTTCTGCATAAATCAAGGCCGGCGCAAGATGTTTCCTACAGGCGTTGCGAAACCCATGCTGGGCGGAGGACACGGACACGGGCACACTCCCCACCGAGCACGGCAATGCTGCCCTGGCCCAGCAGCAGCTCAGGGGCCACGGACAAAACCTTCGTGCTTCTCCAGCCAGCCTTGAAGAAAGCAGATCCAACGTGTGCATGGAGGGGAACGGCGGGCCTTGGGTCTGCGTGGTGTTTTTTTTTTTTTTTTTTTTTTTTTCCAGCAGATCTTCCAGCCAAGATACATGAGAGAAACAATGAAAGGAAGAGAGGGGCAGGGGAGCCTTACTGTAAACCAGATTTCCATGTGTGAATGCAAATCAATCTTGCTGTTAAAGAAAGAGCCGAGCCAGAACGTGTTACATCTCCGCTTTTAGCACAGTCGCTAGCAGAATGTCTTGATGTGAACGCTGTTGTGTGACTCAACAAATCTTCGTGTTTGTTTCTTTTTTTTTTTTTTTCCATTTCAAGGCAGTTTCATCATTTTCCTCTGTTTTTTGCTCTGTTACCCTGAACGGTGAGGCTGTCGTAGGGTCAGGGTGTTGGAATTTTCCTTTCAGTGTTGTCTCACTGCTCATCCCCTATTTTTCCTTCCCTTTTTGCTACAGGTCAGAGCAGATCTATGATGAGATACAGGGGAAGGCTCAGCCCTTCTCTCCCATTTGATCAGCCCTAAGTTGTTCCAGTCCCCTGACTGCAGAGCATCTGTCCCTGCCCTGTCCTTCCACCCATCATCTGCATCCGAGCTTCCCTGCAGAGCCTTCGAGCCAAAAATACCAAAAGAAGTCTCAAGTTTTTCATTCCTTCAATTTTGAGGAACTGAATTCGAGACCCCGCAGCTGAGTTTCAACACTGCCAAATACCAGTAGCTCCCATTAGCTGCTGAGTACTCATCACTTCTCAAAGGCAGGCCCAGAGTATCTCTTACTGGTATTTATTACTCGGAATTGTGCTTGAAACCTTAGCAAGACATAGGAAGAACTGGAAAGAGGAAGATTCACACTCCTTTCTTTCCAGGTGGGGAACTGAACTGCAGTGCAATTTAAGGTCTGATGTTAAAAAAATAAATTAAAAAAAAAAAAAAAGCACAAAGATGCCCATCTCCTGTTGAAATACATGCCCAGGAATATATCTAGAAATAAAGCTCGTTCTCTCCATCCTTTGATCTCGAGCATCTTTCAAAATCTGGCCTCCAAGTGCTATACCCAGGGATGCATGAAATCGAGCATTAAACCTTTATCTCCTCCACGTGTGCTTCTCTGCACTGCGATTCACAACACAGATCTGTTCCTCGCCCAGTCTTGGCTCAGTGATCAACACGACTAATCCCAGAAATAAGGGTACTGGCCAGGCATCACGGGGCGGGGGGAAGATGTGGCCCCCAGACATATGCCTCCCCAAATTTCCCCATGGTGAGCGATGTCCCTGCACAGACACAGACACAGACACCCTCCGCTGCTCCTCCCATCCAGGCTGCAGCTGGCCTTGGATTCTCCCCTGATGTGTGAAGAATGTAAAAATGTGCCCCTAATCCTTGACCTGTGTTGAGGACCACGGAGCCAGTCATTTCTGAAACAGCACCCAGAGAGAATCCCAGACCTTTTCGTGCCAGCAGTGTAGCAGGGAGGAGAGTGCCTGGAGAGACCCAACTACCCATACAGTGAAGGGAAATCTGAAGTTTCCCCTTCGCTTTCTCGTGCATAACAGCATCTGTATGCTTCATTTCCATCTTCACAGCTCCGGCAATTTACATAATGAAGATTTGCAAAGCCTGAGAGCTGGGTTCACTTTGTATCACATTTACTGTAGATGACCTTCAACATATCATCAGAAAAGTTTCCCAGGCAATTTTCCCAAAGGGTATGAATGTGAAGCATAAGACCATCAGGAGGGAAGAAAAGGGAATAAGATCAGATTTCTGAGATACCCATTATTCTAAGATACATTTTCTCTTCTACAGCAGGAAAAAAATACTGGAGTTTAAAAAAAAAGGAGTTCTGGCCTTGCTTCTTTAAAACCAGTGTTGGTATAAGGCCCATCAATAAAGTAATTTAATTAGATTTGCAGAAAGAATATTTCCATAACAGAATGCATATGAAGAAATGTTAAATTGAGGAAAAAAACATAACCAGAGAGACAATTTTATTTTTATTCCTTCATAAACAATGGCTGTAAAACGAGTTTATTCATTTTGACCGCCTGGTCAGAAAAAAAAAATCTGATGGCAAATAACGGGGCAGTCAAGGCAGAAACTCAAGACCTGAGACAAATCCTGACCTCAGGGGTCAGAGCAGGGCATCAGGGTAAGAACGAGCATCTGGGGGCAGTTGTGCCTCCTGCGAAGGTGTCAGGTGTAGCTCGGGTTTCTCATAATCATAAGTGCAGTAAGCACAAGGTGATAAAGCAGGAAGGGAGGCCATAGACCATTTTTGCCTCCGATGCCCATCCTCAGAGCAACATCTTCTTCAGCCCCCTTGCAACCTGGGGATAACCCCTCACCTGACGGCTGCCCATGAGTTTTGTTTTCTTTTCCTGTTTGGGCTGTCAAGCTGGTTATCGGTCACTGAAGCAACAGAGAGTGCTCTGAAAGGAGAGATGTGTTTTGCAACGTTATTTGTATAGGAAATTAGTATAAAGCTGAATACAGAGATGTCCTGGTGGTGAAGGAAAGGTCTCATGTCGGCAGTCCTGAGGCTCCTCAGATAAAATGGATGTTATACACTGCCACGATAAGCCTGCTGGAAATGTCTGAAGTAGCTAAGTCTGGTGCTGTTCCCATTGCTCTAGTCCGAGCTTATAAGGACTATTGCCCTACACAATAAGCACAAGCTGTTAGGAAGAATTTTGGACTCCTTTGTTTTAAGATAGTGCCCTGTGTGCCCTCCTTTCTGGGCAAATTTGGGCATTTACCTGCTGGTGTTAGCTTGCATTTTCTGACCTCAGATGTGTTGCAAGAAGTCTCTCAGTGTATTCTGTGTGGCTCCATATTACCAGAATGGGGGCAGTGTCGTGGCACTGCCACGGGGTGATCTTTACCACCTTGCTTCTTTCAGTGCCTTTGGTTCAACGTTATCCTAGGCCAGACACAGGTTCTCTGTAGCTCCCCTGTGCGCTGTCATAAAATGGCCCCAACCTGCTGTGTAGGGTTGCTGGGCCTTCCTCTCAGATTGGCAGCTTCTAGTCTGCAATCCCTGAGCAGAGGTCATCAGAGAAGCATCACATTTAATCCATGGAGAAAGGGAGAAAGTAGCAGCCTGTGCAGCTGGAGAAGCTGGTCCTTAGACTTAAGAATGCATCCTCCTTTTATCCCTTTTTTTTTAATACTACCATATAGTGTTTAATAATTCAATATACACATAATCCAAAATAAACACACTAATTAACCTTTGTTTTGAGAAATCTAATTAGTTAATGCATAGTCTCTGTTCAGATTCCAAACAGTTTGGAGTGGGAAAGGTGCCACGGGGAAAGCGTGACAAAATATGTTTAATGCTGAGCACCTTCAATTATTTAAGCAGAAACGTGGGCTGGACCAATTTAAAAAAAAAAAAAAAGTTGTAATGCAGGCATGTACACGCTGAAATAACTGCATGCAGCGCTCCTAAACTCTAATCCTGCAGCAGAATGGTAAAACATGTCCACATGTTTAGCAACTGTACTGAGATGGGGGTCTGGTGGCTTCGGAGCAGCTCTGCTGTTTGCCAGGAACCCCCAAACCTTCCTGCTGGAGCTCAGGAGGCGAGAGAGGGGAGGAAGGAACTAAAACTAGTGCTGGCAGAGGCTGCCCACCCTGGCTGGGTAAAGCTGGATGTTGAGTCCCTGTCTGCATCCCAAGGAGATGATGAATTCCCTGAAAGGTCAGATGCTGTGCTCTGACTCACTTGTACTGGTCTTCTACAGCCCAAATGCCTTCAAAATATATTACTGTGTGATAATAATTTTCCCCAAATGCTGGAGTTTTAATATTCTTCCCCAGCTGAACTGTAAATAAAATTATTTCCTAAGAGCACTTATTTGAGCTTGATTATTAAACACATTGCCAAAATCTGGTCGGTTAATATACTGGCTGCTACTTGAGCTGAAGTATCTAGAAGACAAAGAACGAAGTAAACGAAAAGGAAATCAACATTTTGCTAAATTGCATGTTTTTAAAAATCCTATAATTGAGGCTGCTACTTCATTTCCATTTGTAAAACAGATTGAGTTCCCCTTCCATCTACTAATGGATTTGGTTTATCTGTGATACTAATTGCAGCATTTGCATGGCTTGCACAGGCTGCTTGTGACAGGACGTTGAGTAAGAAAAGTCAAAGTGCTGCTGCTGCACTCTGGGGTGTCATTTAGGAGCGATACTTGGCACCGAGCTCTGCTGAACTTCAAGCCCTTGTTCTTCTTCCCGTGGCTCCAAAGTCTGGGTCAATCAACCAAGATAAACTTGTTAAGTCGCTGTCAGGATTATGCGCCTCAGGTCTCACTCGAGAAGCAGTGGGAAGGTTCAGGTGATAATAAGGCAATACCAGACAGTCTGGATGTTTAATTAAACTTGTCCGTGCCCGCTTTGACCTGGTGATTGGGCTGGAAATGTCACCAGAACAAAGGTTGCTCATGAGGTTTGCACGTGTGCCTCTGCTCGGCAGGGCTCGTTGCAGAGGAGGGGTTTTGCACCATTTCTCCTCATTCTTTCACATCGCTGTCGGGAAGGGAATTGTGTCCTGAAGTTCTGGGGGGAGAGAAAACCCACTTTTTCTGAGATGAGCAAGCCTTTTCTTACAACCTGCTACAGCAGCTCAGTTTACATACATCTGAATTAAGCACCATGTGTGATTCTGGGCCTCAGGTCTGGTGATAAGCGGTGAAAACACACTGCCCGCAGCCCAGCCAGTGTTCAGCTCCAGAGCTCAGGTACAAACTGTTTTATTGCTGAGGTGGGCAGGACAAGCAGCTTCCCAGAGCCCGTCCCCAGGAACGTGAGCTGTATCAGCACCCGCAGCAGCAAGCGAACAGAGGACTCACGGTTTGGCTCCCATTGTTCTGTTCTAAGTTTACAAACAGAAGCTTTATTATTATTTTTAAGGCGCTCGTGAAAGCAATCCGTCAGATTCCCAGGGAGTTCAGCATGGCAAAGAAAGCCCCAGCTACAGGGTTGCCTTTGTGGAGCAGGTCCGTGGGCTCGCTGCCATTCGCACAGCAGGGGAGTGGTGTAATAATGACACCAACATCTACCAGATGTCTTCTGCAGGATTTTGTTTCAAGATGCATGGCTGCTAGTTCGCAAGGACGTGTGTGGGGGTTTCTACCCTAATATACATGATTTGTTTAAAAAGTTTGCAGGTGTTAGGATTTTTTATTGAAGTCAGAGCTGAGAAATTATATACAGTCGGTGAGGTAATGCTTTCTCCTCTCAGACCGGAGCAGGGAGTACGCGCAGTCTGTATTAAATAAAGGGCAGCTGTGTTGCCAGCACAGTTTTATACATCTGAAAACTAATCCCAGCCACACCAAGCCAGCCATCCTTTCCTGCAAATCCTTGGTGAGAGCAAGAAAATCCACCGATTGCTTGCTGCTCTCCTCCGGGAGCTTGCATGGCAGGCTCTTCCCATGGCTGGCGGTGGTGGCAGACCCCTTGCTGCACCCCTCTTTGGGCTGGCCCCACATCTGGCCAGCTGCAAGGAGCCCCAAGCCCCCGGCTCTTCCCTGCAGCTGTTAGGGTGCAGCTGGGGGGCTTGGGGTTTGGGGAGCAGGACAGCTGCTTCCTCTGTCATCACTTCATGCACGGGTTTTGTTTCTTTTCCTCTTTCTCTGGGCTCGGTTCAGCTGCTTGCTGAAGCCCCGAAGAAGCCTGCAGAGATTTGAGATTTTTTATTATTATGATGATTTTTATATAGGTAGGTTGTAATGTCAGGATGTGAGGTTGAAAGGGCAGGTCTGAGTCAACTCTCTGCTGAATTCAGAGTATTTCCTTTCTGTGTGGATGAGATCCAAGAACTTATCTCGGTTCAATAAGCCCCACTTATTTCTGATGCTCGCTTGCCTAGACTTTGAATCCGTTGCATCTGCAGAAGGGAGCTGGTCATCTGGGTTCAGCACTGCTCTTCTGAAGAGACTGGGACATGCACAGTCAGCAAGGGAAATGTTTTGGGGTGGCAGCTGAAGTGGGACATTTTATTTATATATAAATAAATGTGTTGTATGTATATAAATACTATATGTATTGTGTGCTGTGTGTGTATGCGTGTACACACAGCTACAGAGGACAAAGGTGCTGCAGTTTGGGGCCCCTCTGCCCGAGCCTGCTGCACCCCACGGTGCTGCTCCCGCTGTCCTCAGTGTCCCCGGGCCCAGGCTGAACAAGTCCCGTGGGGTCTCTCAGCCACCTGAAGTAAATTTCCTCTTATTTCCCTCCAGGCTGTCTTTTCCCCTATTGCTGAATTTCACTCAGCATAATGATTTTGAGAGCACCATTTTCAATTTCCTCCACGGAGCTGAAATTAATACTAACTTTATGCCACCGCGTAGCCGAGCAGGGCTTTAAGCATCCGCCAACAGTGTGCATATTTCAAAATAATGTAATGGCTCCGAAGTCCCAGTACTGCTTAAAACCACTGCCGTAGCCCATGGTAAACACCGGCGGTGCCTGTCTGAACTGCAGCACCAGGAATAACAACCATCATGTCCCTCAGGGAGCAGCGCTTTGTTACCATGAGGGGCACAAGGCCGGAGGGCACCCAGGTGCCCCTCCAAGCTGGAAGTGTCCTGTGAGCATGGGGTCTGGCAGACCCATGGCTTTGTGTGTGAGGAAGCTCCTTGTGACTCTGAATGGAGTGAGGCTTTGTGAGCTCTCCTCACATGGAGGCCCAAGCTGAAGAAGCCGCCTGAGGTAGGCCACAGGCTGCACTGCTCCTCATGCTGGAGTCGCTGGTGGGACAGGGCTTCTGCTCCCCTTGGAGACTTGTTCTCCATCAGACCTCATGGCAAGGAGCTTCTCCTGCCAGGAAGGCCTTCCTCGCTCTCAGAGCTTTCCTCTTTTTTCCCCCTATCTATGTAGGGCAGCTCCTCTCTCCTCATGGGGCTGGTTTCCTCAGTCCCCAGTCCTCATGGGTGAATTTTTGAGGTCAGGGGTTTCAGCTGGGTTAAGACCTGGGTTTGTGCCCTTCTGCTCATGCCTCACTCCTTACAAGGGAGACCACCACGTTTTGTTGTCTTCAGAGAGGTGGGAGGAACAGAGGAAAACACAAACCAAAACGCTCTGATTGCCAAGTGTGTGTTTTCACCGAGCCCATTCACTGCCTTGGGCTTGCGATTTTGACTGTGTTTACAGAGGAGCAGAGGGATTATAAGAAACTGTGCGTGTGAAAGTACACAATGCATTAATTACAGCGAGCGCTTTGTGATACGGTCTAACAGAGCTAATGGAGCACAAGGAAGTGGTGGAAAACGTCAGTGAGATCTGTCAGGGTGTTTGTCCTGCAGGCTGATGTGGCTGACCTCACTTCCCAGCGCAGCGAGGTGCCAGGGGGTGCCTGGGGCCAGCAGGAGGATGGAGAGGAGGCACGGGGTGTACTGAGGTGTGGGCAAGGTGGAGAAACACCGGGGTCCTTGTGGCTACACTCTGCAGTAGGATCTGGGCTGTGTGGGTGCCGAGAGAATGACTTGAGGCCGAGGTCAGCTTGCTGTCTTGGTTCATAAAAGATCTTGCTGCGTCCCAGGGCTGTTCTGGCTTCTCATTCATGCTGGAGCTGATGGAGAGCTGTGCTTAACCAGCATTACAGTGCTGGCAGGGGCTGCTTGTTGGAGCAGGAAACCGCTCCCTTTATCCTTGCTTGCTCTCCGGGAGTGAAATATGCACAGTGCCCCTGTCAGCAGTAAGAGCCGCGTATGGGGGGAAAGAAGAAATATTAACAAGCAGGCACAGATGTTTACCTTTAACTTCTCACTTTGTGTGGACTTGGGAAACCAGGGGAGAGAGGAGGTAAGGGACAGAGGTCTGCAGTGCAGGAGAAAAAGCTCTCCGAAAGCCTGTGGAGGTTGTCAGATTGAATCTGTGTTTCCCCTGATATTGCTGTGGCTTTTCTTTGGCCCAGCATTATTTTTATTGTTATTTAAACCCACCATTCCATTAAAAAAGAGAAAGGTAATTGCTTTTTCTTTCTTCTGCCTGAGCTTCTCAATATGATTAAGATATGGAAAACAAATGACTGGACATAAGGATGATGTAATGGGCAGAGACAAGCCAAAGTCACTGTGGCCCAGTTTAAAAACATGGCACTCCTCCAGGATCTATTTGTTTCTTCTAATACGGTGATTTGTTTTTATATATTGCTCTCTATAATTATCATCACACTGTCTATTCACTGGCTCTACGTTCAGTGTAATATAAATCTGGAATTAGTCTATTGAAGACAATGTCGGATACATTTGCTTTAACAGCTAAACTAGGTCTTAGTCTCATTTATTCTACTGTAGCTCCAAAACAACTCCACCAAAGCAAATACAGCTCCTCTCTCAATGAGGTTTTTCACAAAGCCCTTGTTCTGCTCCTGGGCTACACCACCCACCCTGGTGCTGAACTGGTGTTGCAGATAGGGATGGCCACGGTGCTGAGGCACAGCTAGGAAAAGCAACACAAGGCATAGGGCAAGACTGGCCAACAGCCATGAGCTGGGAGCCCAATGCCAGAAATGGGGTGGTCGTATGGAATCATGGAACCATTAAGGTTGGAAAAGACCCCCAAGATCATCAGTCCCACCATACGTGTTCATCCCAGAGCTAAGCGGCCTGTTCTGGGATCTCGACTGTTATCTGGGGGATTAGGTGTTGAGTTTGGGGTCAATGATGAGGTGGAGAGGCTCGGAGAGAAGGGCTAAGCCTGGGGAGAGCCACAGCAACTGAGGGAGAGCTGCACGAGGAGATTAAGGGGGCCGCGAGCATGGAAGGCGGCGCTGGGGAAGCAGCGGGCCAGCAGCCAAGCTGAGGTTGAGAAAACCTCTGCAGGCTGGAGAGCAGCCATGGCAGCTGGAAGCCATCGGAGCCGCGAGGGCTGTGGTGCGAGGTCGGCGGCGAGGAGTGGGCTCGGCCTCCGCAGGGAGGCTCTGGGGCAGGCAGAGGCGATGCAGGCTGCTGCACTCCACTCAATGGCCACGGTGTGACCCACCATGGGAGTCATTTCCACCCAACATGGGGAATGTAACTTTTCAGCCTCTTCCAGTTTTCATTTCTGGCAATCCGGGGAAATTCTGATGTAGCTCAGGGCAAACTTCAGCTTTTCTTTTTCCTTTCTCACAGGGAGGCTCTGCACACCTCTGGGTGCCCAAAACATGCTTCAGACTTTTCTATGTCTTCCATAGACTTTTCCTTCAGTAGCTGTGCAATAATTGCATTTTACAGCTCTATGCTGCTACTTGATAAAACAGCTGGAAAGAAGCTCTTCGGATTTTCGAATGCCGTAGTTGGCCTCTAATGCTAGTTTTCAGTGGTGGTTTAACAAGTTCTTAGAAAACTGTTCAACTTCCTGCTTAGTACTAAGAAGGTAAGCAGCAGATATAACTTACTAGTAACCAGACAAAACCAAAAAGCTTAGGGATTTTTTTTTTAAGATGTAAATGGGGGTTTATTCTTTTTTTTTTTTTTTTTTTTGAGATGCCACATGGATCACCTCTACCCCCAGAAGAAAGAAATGTTCAGCATTCCTTTCTACCAGACTTAGACGGGGGGATGTAGAGTTTTGTCTGAAAAGTCGAAATGTAAAGATTTTTGGGAAAAAAAAAAAAAAAGCTTTCAATTTGAAGTTCATAGATTTGATTTGAAAATTTACCCAAGGGGATCTCTGGAGGGCTTTGCTGGCCTGTCCTTTTGTCCCTTGCTACCCTGTGATGTCCTCCCAAAGAGGAACAAAATGTTCCAGTCACCAAACCACTTTGGGGATGAGGTAGGGCCTGGGAGCTGGTTTTGTTAGACAAAAACACTAAGTTTCCATAGGAAAGCAAGCCTGTCTCATAAGATTTTTAGCTGGAAGAAAAAAAAAAAAAACCACAACACATTTTGTCAGAAAACATTGTTCCCACTGGCTGAGTGCATCACTGCAGAACACAGAGAGCCTCCGTGCCCCCTCTGCGAGTGCCCCAAACCAGCAATCTCCTGCCGGCTGCTCCCCATTAACATTCACGCCGCAGCCTTTCTCCCCGCTCCTGTTCTCAGATGACATTTAAACCTGCCAGCAGTTACAACTGGTGTCATGTAGTCTTTGTAACCAATGCAAAAATTGCTCTCTTGCTTCATTATGGCCTCTAAAAACAGAAAAAAAAAAATGAGGGAAAGAGGATGGCTAAGCATGGACGTAAATATTCTGAAATGCCTGCGTGCTGTTTTCCCTGCTACTGGTCTGAAATCTTCTCCACTGCTCCTTCCCTGGACGTGCCTGCTGAGAAGTTGCGCTGCATCCCTAGACCAGCTGAAGGATCTCCTCTGAAATCAGTGGGGTTTGGGCAACACCTCTGCAGTCAAATTAGGAGTAGTGTAATTTAATACAGAGCAGATAAAATGCACCAAAACAGCGCTTTGTGGTGGCTGAGGGGTGATGGAGCAGCGATGCCTGGTGTGCCACGAGGCGCACCAGCTCTCAAGCAAGTACCTTGTGGTTCTCCAGTGCATCCCTGGATGCTTTAACTGGCACAGCAACAGCTCCCCTGCATGGGAGGGGTTTTCTTCACTGTAAGTCCTGAGAGCATCACAGCCACCCTGCAGAGGTGGCCCCGGAGGGACACGAGCCAAAGTGCTGGCAGAGCCCCCACAGCCGCTGGTAGTGCCCGGGGCCACGTGCTTTGCTCCGCTTTTCCACTGACCCCTCCTGATTTCCCAGATTTGTAGGTCATTAAAATCAGGGAAAACATCAGGGTTAGGCAACTTTTGGTCCTTGGACTTTGGACAAAGTGTGATTCGTGAATCCGAATGCTTTCACTGCGCGGGGAGGCTCGGGTTGTGCTGCTCAGCACCATGGGGGCTGAGCCCAGAACAGGCAGCAGCGAGGCTCCGGGAGCTGGGTGCCCGCTCAGTGATCCCATCAGCTGGGGAAGGGGCACTGAGGGTCCAGCAGGATGCACCACTGCTGCAAACAGCAGAGAGCAAGCTTGATTTTCTTGCATCCCATTTGGCTCTGAGGAGAGGCAGCCTCCGCTTTAAGCCCTGCTCGAGGTTTCTTCCATTTGTAGCTCTGGGACCTGTTTGGGGTAAATGTTCTTTAGGCAGAACAGCTGACATGTAACGGGACTTTGACCATTCTGCATGCAACCGTTTGAGTTGCTCTTGTTTGGTATGGGCCCAAAATGTGACCGCTGGTAAAACAGCAACGTGTCTTGTTCCTACAGCGTGGAAGGGGAGCTGGACGGTCCGCCCGCCTGTTTCCATTTACCCACGGTTAACGTAGCCAAGCCTATAGTCATCTGTTTTTGTAACGCTCACAAACAAAAACTTTGTGTTGATGTTTTGGTACCAAGCTCAAATATGGGAACAATTTTATTCTCAGTGCCAGCATTTCTGATGTGAGAACTGAAAGGCGTCCAGAAACGCTGCCTTTTCACTGAATATTCTTCGGTCCCAAGATATAGCATTTTTAAAGCATTACAGAAGCAAAAACAATTCCAGTGCCTTGAAAGCTTTTTCTACTGACTCTGCTTCACGGAAACACTGACTCAGGGCCAAATGGCTGATTGTATTGTGTGATGTAACAAGGAGTTAGAAAGCTTAGCGGAGAATTAGAATAATGCGTTGTGTGCCTGTGTGAAGTGGAGGGGGGGCACAGCGTTTATTAGATTTTTTTTTTTTTCAGCTATACGTTATTTGCTTGCAGAACTCTCGCAGGCCTCGTTGGAACAGGTGGGGATTTGGCGTGTGACAAGGTTTTGGCTGCCGAACTAAACCAAAGGTTGGGATCTTCTCAGCTCCACGAAGAGCTGGAACGTCGGTGGCCTTGCTGGGGCGTGGAGGGAGCGAGCACTGCTGCTGGTAGGAAGGAGAGGATGAGCAGCATAACGCCTCGGGCAGGGGAAGGAAGCATCTGGCCTGGCCTCTGTCGTCACACCAAGCTAAATGTTGGGGTGGATGTTGGGGTTTTGGGGCCGAGGTGGCCGGTGGCAAGGTGCAGAGCAGATTGCTTTTTGCTTGCTCTCCTGGTCCTGCCCGTGAGGAAAGCCATTAACTGCAAGCGTGAACTCTGAGATGAGTAAAAATCAAAGATGACCCAAGTGCCTGGAGGCATAAAAACAGCTACTGAATTGTTCAGCTTGTTTAATGAAATGGAGCAGCGCGCAGACACAGTTCACATACAGATGTATGGATGTGAATACAACACCAGCGGCTCTCAAACATTGCACAGAGCTGGCTGCAGATCCCCAAATGGGGAAGCCTGGCTGCCGTCAGCTGTTCAGAAGAGATTTGGGATAAAAAAATCCCATCAGAAACCTGCCCTTGCTGTAGTGCAGCACCAGCAGAATGGAAAGGAGCGCTGGGCATGCTGTGTAGCCCGTGGGTCTGGTGCACATCAGCAAGGTGCCTGGCCCGCCAGCTCCTGGGGTCTGCCTGCAGTGCTGCTGGCCTGATCGAGCCTCCTGGTGCTATCTCGGGCTCACCGCCTGCTTTCTGCATCAGAGAGGGGTGCGTGAGCCTCCTGGCTCCATCCCAGGCTGCCTGACCTTTGCTGTGCTCGGCACTAATTGTTGTCTTGCCCTGAGTCACAACTTCCCGTAACATCGGAGGGAAAATCCCTGTCCCCTGCTATACCTGCAGGATGGGCAGGGCTATGAGCCAGGTCTGCTGCAGTTCGCTCCTGCTTCCTAAATCTGCGTATCCATGCATATACCAGCCTTGGGAGACCCCCCCCTTGCTGTCCCATCGTAGCTCTTCCCATCTCCAGTGGCTCCCAGGACAAGATGAAATGCCAGCACTGAACTATATTTGATGCTTGTGGCTGTAACACCAGGTTTGGATGCTGGTGCAGGTCGCTAGGTCCTTAATTTCCCCTTTAATTGATTTTCTAGTGCATTTGATGAATAAATAGGTGCTCACTAGCAAGCTGAAATACCGTTTGCAATCTTGGGCTTGGAACAGGGCCTTAATGTTGCCATTATTTGTGTTTACAGCAGTCCTGCGGAGCTTGGGGAGGTGGAGTACGTGCAAATGTTAAAATGGTCGGGGCCCAGAGGCGTGCAGCAGCGCCAGCCCAGGCTGTGTTCAGAGAAACAACCCGGGTGTGTGCCTGGCTGTAAGCATGAATGATCCCATTGACTTCACATTGGCTACGGATGCGACCGGAGCTGAATGTGCGTTGTGTTTGTGGGGAAAGATGATCCAGAAGGAGCTGGCTGCTCAGGAGGGCGGCGGGGGCTGGAATTGGTGTGGGTCTGCAGGAGAGGGAAGGCAGGAGGGCTGCCCTGGTGGTGGGAGCTGCCAGTGCTTTGCGGGCTCCTGCTTCGTGCAGGTGCTGCGGTCCCCAGCAGCATCCTGCCCCGGCTGGTCGAGCAATTTGAGCCTCTTGGTTTACAAGTACCACGTTCGTGCGGGCAGAGCGATGCGATTACAGGTTCGCATCAATTTGTGTAAAGTTGGCAGCATCCTCGGTGAATATTTTTGTCCCTCTGGCTTCTAAATGGCATCGCTGTTAGCAGCAATGCATCACCATTAGCAGCGGGACTTAGAGGACGCGTGAGCAAAGCGTGATATTGCTTCAACCTCTGGAAGTGCGGTGTGATAATTAACCAGGCACAGGTTCATCACTTGGATTTTGGTTACACTTCTTCAGCGAGCTGTCCCCTCCGGGGCCGGGACAGCCGCAAGCTCTGGCTCTGTGCTGCAGCACCAGGTAGGGAGAGGTCGGTGCCAGCCCAGAGACACCAAACATCCAGCCCAAAGCTGCAGACCCTCAGCCCTCCCTTGTCCAGACCTTGCTGATTTCTGGGTTTTGTCCCTGTGAGGGAAGCTGTGCTGGCTGCGGCGCTCCCTCCACTGCTGTGCTCATGTATTGGGAAGGGCTGGAGCTGGCAGCAGGGCAGGGCAGCAGCAGAACGCATTTGTCTTGCTGTCCGGCGAGCCACGTAACAAATAGCAATGCCAAGTGTAATCCTGCCTCGGTTAAAACTGTTGCTTTGGTTTGTCATCGTTCATTGTTCGGAATACAGCTGCTTAATGACAGGATGTGGGAAATGAAGTTTATGTCCTCGTAGGCTTTAAAATAAAAATTCCTGAACAATGGAGGGGAAGGACACGCACAGAGCCTGCCTGCGCGCTGAGCTGCAGCTCCAGAGACAGAGCTTTTGCTCTTGGCTTTAAAAATAACCTGCAGTGTAAACCTGGGCAGCATCCACGCCTCGGCTCTGCTTACAGTACACGGCCGCTGCAGCTGCCTCTGCCCCACACCCGTGTTTGATAGGAAGAAATGGAAAATAAAAGACAAATGCCACGGACCTGCACAGGGACGCTGCTGCTTTGCAAGCGCCCCTTGATCAATTTGGCTAGCAAATGATCAGGAGGGGAAGGGAAGGAATTGGCCATAAAGACTGGGAGCAAGTGGGACACAGGCAGAGGAGACTTTAAGCAGGTAACAGGAGGCAGCCCTCGCGCATGGGAACGCCGGGGTGCGTGGCACGAGGTCCCTGTGGGTGACAGCCGAGGCCCCGGCTGACTCTGCTCTCATCCCTCTGTAAAGCCCACTGCTGGGGCAGGGATCGTGCTGGTGTTGCTGTTGTTTTTACAGTGATCTTCACTTTTGGACAGGCCATGGTGCAGGGCCCCCGTTGGCGTGCCCGCGGCTCATCCCTGGCGGTGCAGGCGGGCGCGTGATCTTTGCTCCCGGTGGGAACGCTTTCATCAGGGTGCGCGGCCCATTAGGTAAGCAAATGGGGAAGCTGAGGGGTTTGGTGGGAGACGCTTCTCATCCAGGCTTTAAACTAATTTCTGGCCTCAAATAGCAGGCGCAGCCCTTGAAGAACCACCAAGGGCTGGGATGCGGCCAACGGATCTGCATAATTGCCGGCCCATCCCATGCTTCATTCTGCCTCTAGAAATATTCTCCCTCCTCCTCTACATACGTTTATTAATCCCTGTCCTGAACTGTGTGAAATCAGAGAGGAATTTGCCTGAGGTTCCTCTCCGCCAGCACTGGCCCAGGGCTTCTCAGCAGCATAAGCAAAATTAAAGGAGGTTCTGGGGCTGGGATGAAACCACCCTGGCTTGTCAGAGGGAGGAAGAGAGGAGTCACGGTGCTGAACTTGCTGCCCTTGGTGCAGTGAGGATGGAGGAGCTGCTGAACCTCCCAGCGGCGGATTTCCCACATCCCTGGGATTTTCCATGTCTTAAAATCTCAGCTAAACATCCCCTTTTTAGGATTATTTGTTATATTTCTACAGTCATTTATTAACAGCAGATCACTGCCATGCTCCTTGCCACTCTTGTGGTCCCAAAGTTACTCTCTATTTTTTGTATCCCTTGCAAATTTCTATTTCCAACAAGCCTACTGTTATCTCACTTTTGCTATTTTAAGTTCAGTGGCACAAAAAGGCTGACTCACAGAAAGCCGTGTTGTAGGAAATATTGGCTCAGCTGAGGAAATAATTCTCAGTTCATTCTTCCACCATGTGCTTTAGGTTTTTTCTGTCCTTTTTTTTTTTTTTTTTTCCTGTCTGTTGGTCTCATGTTATGCCACACATCTAGCTAGCACTGTGAAAGATGGAGAGCTATTTCTAATACACACAGCACTGGTCTACAAAGTCAAATGTCTCTTTCTATATATACCCTGGAGTGTTTTATGTACCTGCTAGGAATGTTACACAGAATGCTCACACAGCTCATAAAATTTGGTCTTGTATTGGAAATGTTTTGTGGAAATATGCTGCTTAATCTACTGCAGCAATTCACAGTTAATGTTGTCACAGTGCGCACTGGAGGTTGTGAATGAAGATTACGACTGGCTCAGTGGAGTTTGATATGTTATCACAAGTCCTCAAGAATAAAGCTGAAAGCTGTGGTTGTTCCAGAAAATGCAGGTAATTGGCCAAAAAAAAAAAAGGGGACAGCCAGGAGGCCCAGGCGAAGTCATCCTTCGGGTCGGGCTTATGTTGATCCTGGGCTCTGCTGAGTACCTGCAAACCCTGCCTCAAAGCTAAGGGACTATAAAAGAAAGCATGAACCATGCCAGGGTGTGCTTTAACTAACTGAGTGTTAAGCACATCAGTGAAAGATGGGGCTGAAGATCTAGGATTAAGTCACATCTCAGTAGGGTGTGAGGGGGAGGAGGTTTAAAAAAAAAAAAAAAGCTACACAACCTTTATTTACTTCACAAGGACTTTCATCGCTGTAGCAAGTTGTCTAATAAACTGCAGGGTGTGCTTTGGCCCTGCCACATAGTTCATTCATTTTAGGTGTAATCTACCAGAAAATAATGTTGAATGTCTTCTAGATGCAGATATGGCAGCTATCTACAGGAAAGCAGTTGATACCAATAATATAAGAAAAATAAAGGACTTCTGGAAGTACCTATTGATAATTTTTTTCTAAACCTTTTTGACACTATCATTAGCAAAACCTAATTAGAAGGTGGTTTTCAACAATTGCTGTCCTCCGGATATTAAAGTATAGCCCTCGTATAAATAATATCATCTTTAAAATACTTTGTAATAAACACTAATTTACCCTCCCAATTTTCTTGTGAGATAGATAATTATGTGTTAACAATAATATCATCATCATTAGTAGCCGCCTTAGTCCTCTCTTTTTGTAGATGGAGGCTCATGCGCTGATAATAAACAGCTTGCTGAAGGCCACATGAGGAGTCTTTCAGGACTCTGATTAGAGAGCAAACAGTCCTGGCTCCCAGTCCTCTGCTCGCACGGAGAAGGAGAACAATGTTGGTATAATGAGAGAAAAGCAGGGGCTTAAATATCAGCGAGAAAGAGGAATCCTCCCCAGATTGGCTTGCCAGGAAATATTAAAGTGTTATGTGACAGAGATAAAGGTAAATATCTAATAGATTTTGCACCTTTTGTACTTGTACTTTTATTTAGTAATTATACCAAGTAATGCAGATAATGTTATGAATCACGATGGCACTTAAAATGCTGAATTTTTGCAACCACATCCTGGCCCCGTGAGATAATCCATTTTGATCTCAAGCTGCAGCCAGGTATGTCTTGCTTGAAACTTCAGAGGAGTGTGATAGCTGCCAGCGCCGCACCCTTTTTCGTAATGTTGTTAAAATAAAACATGTTTGGATTTGCTCAGCCATTGTAGGATGCAAGATCACAGTTCCAGCTCTGCCGTGAACACAGCCTTGCCGTGACCATGTAGTTAACAGGGCCTTCTGGAGCAATTTTGAGATGTAAAATTTTTGCCATTTTAAGGAATGTGGTTATTTATACATTTAACTGTAAAACTGAAAAAAAAAATCCTTTGAGAGCAATAAAAGCCCCCAGATAAATGCTTTGCTGTGTCCCAATCTCAGCTCACGACCTGCAGGAACGTTGAGGCGGTGTGACCTTGTGTTACGGGGCTGCTCACAGAGCACTTGTTTTACCACAGCCCGCCTGCTGTCACGGCACCCATCCCTCTGAGCAGCTGCTGGTAGCTTTTCAAGGCAGAAAAGGGAAATAGCTTGCATGCAATATTGGATCCATGCCAGGACCAGTGGTTTGTGCCCACCACAGCTCTGTAGAACACAGAAGTTGCCTCTTCCACACCTCGTAGCACCACGGTTTCACAGCAGCACTGAACAGGCTCTAAGCAGTGTAGCTCATGTGAAATTTCTGGAAAAAGCTGCTTCATGGACCTCGCAGTTCCTCTGCTGTGTGAATGAGAGAACATTCCCCTGGTCGGGCCCTTCTTCCGCTCTTGCCACTTACTCCAGGCAGCAGAAGTGCCTGGGATTGATGCAGATAAGCATCAGTGAGACCTTTCTGTGACCAAATCTTCTGTCTTACAGAGATCTACAACATATTTGCGTCCGATGCATTTAAAGAAACCGAGGGAAATAAGTAATGCTTCAGTGCACTAATCACCAGCATTGCATTTTTTTACACTATATCAACTGATCAACTACTAGTCAATTTGTACACCAACTTAGTGGCATAAGATGCTCCCAGCCTGCCCTCTTCTGTGATCACTGGAAGGAGCTGCAGAAAGAATAAAATCAGTGCCTTCCGAGTGGTGAGCTTCCATTTTCTCTCCACACACACCGTCCCTCCTCCACCCTGCCAGCCCACGGTGGGACCAGCTCAGTTCTTCTATTTAAGTCAACAGGATTTCAGTCCCACTTGTTTAAATATCAGGTTTGACTGGGGCTTGCCTGCATATCAAAGGCAATATGGTAATTTTTACGAGGGATAGGGTTTGCCCTGGTATTGGCCAGACTTGTCCCTGCTCTCCCTGTTGCACAATGAGGAGCTGAGTCACTGTCATTTCTCACCCAGTAAGTGCCTGCGTTTCACTGGTGCTGTGTTCATAAAGCACAGGGTCATAGCACACGTACTGTAACTGGGGGAGTCTTTGCATAAACAGGAGCTAAAAATGAACAAAGAACGTTCCTGGTCTGCTCTTATTTATTTATGCACTGCCACACATGGGAAGTTTCATTCTGGCACCTAGGTTGCGTGGTGGACTGGGCTCGAGCCTGCTTTTCTGAAGTCAGTAGTCTAGTTCCTATTGACACACTGCTATCTCATTGAGCCTTTAGTTTCATCCCAATCTGCAGAAGATTTATAGTTATATATTATACAGATTTAACACAATACCATGGCTTTTATTATTTGCGGGAAAATGTTAATAAAAAAACAAGTATTACAGATGCATTTTAATCCCTGAAGTGATTTTTTGAGTAGAACACATGAATTATTAATTATTGTTATTGTTATTACTGCAATGCATACCTATCTCACAGGACATTGTGAGGATTAATTAATTCTTGTAAAGATGTAAAAGGCCATATAGGTGTCAAGGGTTATGACTAAAGTGCTTTGAAAATGGAAACCACTCTGTGAGTGCCAAGTATTATTATTTATGGAGTCCAGGCAGTGTGCTTGGTGCTGTGCAAACACTGGTCCAGTTATTGCAAATATTTGCTTATATGTGCTTAGTAGGCCGAGCACTCACTGTTACAAGTAATTTAAACTATTTTAAGGATATACCTTACAAATGTGGCTGTGAGAAGACTTCCCTAAAGTTGGAGTGCCAGGACCACGGAAAGTGAGCAGCCGCGTTACTGAAGCACTTCAAAGGCCCGTTTTTATTCAAACACGTGAATGAACCAAGACTACAGATCCAATTCAATTCTACATCCAGGAGTTTGGGCTTGGTCCTGCCTTTTGGACTTTGGGAACAGAAACACATCAGTAATTGCTGTTTAAAACTGTCTCTCCTGGCTTAATTTGCAGCCAACCCTTATGCTCAGATCATTTGCTGAACAACCCGTCGTGCTCCATAACCTGTTCAGCTGCCCTACGTCACCCATTCTTGGAAACCTTTGAAAGTGAGAACGTCCCTCCTGCCAGGCTCTGGAAATCACCCCAGAAAGTGTGTGACCAGCTGTATGTTTGGGCAATGGAAATGTGAAATTGTAAGCTAGTCATAGGAAGTAATGCTTTTGTGTGGCCTTGTGAGGTGTTCACTGAGCCTCACTCAAGTGAGGAGAAAAAAAGGAACAAAATTGAAAGGGTAAAATTATTATTTGTAGATATTATTTGTATATATTATTTGTAGAGTGTACAGGGCATAAGATTTGGGTCATAATACTCAGGTAATCACGCAGTCCAGCACACAGTAACAGTAAAAGCGAAAGCCTGGCACGCTGGAGTCGTGACTGAACATTTGGTGAACAGTAGACCACGGAAACCTTCAGCCAGCTGACTTCAGCTCAGCATGTTGTTGCTGCTCGGCAGATGGATGGGAAGACAGTGTTTGTAATTTCTGTGGGCCAAACAACGCACACTTGAGGGGTTTTCCCTCCTCCGTTTCTCACACAAGCCTCCTGAGCATCACACCTCCCATTGCTATTTCGTGGACTTTTTGCAGCCCCTCCCATATCCTTCTTCAGGGCCGGGTGTCCCACACTCCCTGACAGGAGAGGTCCCTTATCATCTTCCCTTTTGCCTTAGGCTACGTGCATACTCCCGTTCCCCCTTCCTCCTCCCACTGTTACTTCTTATCTTCTTTTAACAAGGAAGTAAGTCATTGTGAGTATCAGGAGGTTAAACTCCTTTAGAAGCATGGACAGATCTGAGATTACCCCGTAGGAAGCTGTTAATTAGTCCCTTGCCATTTCTTCCCCCCCCATTTTAAGTTTCTCAACCTTCAGCAAACTCGTCAGGTTTGTCTACAAATGACAACAACATTCTCTGAAATTTTTAAATTGAACTGGATATGGTCTTCAAAAATAATTGCTTATTTACAACCCATCTTTTACTTTACTATCACTGAGAAGAGAAAGTTGCCCACTTGGGCCATCAGAAAACATCGAACTTTGAGGGGTTTGCAGTCACAAATACTTTCCAGAGAGACGTCAATTTCCTTGTATAATTCAGTCAATTTAAAGCAAACAGGCTCAGGGCCTTCTCAAAATTAAACAATTTTGCAATGTAAGAAAAAAAAAAATCAGCTTTCTGCAAATATTTCAATATTATTCTTCGTAAAAGAATGAAAAGTGTACGGGCCTGACCCTGAAAAAAAATGAGCACCGTGAGGGGATCCTACACCCGGAGACCCACCCATCTGCTCTCCTCAGGGTTTGGAGGAGTAGAAGGGTCCCATCTGCTTGCGCGACGAAGCTCAGGTAGGTGAAATCTGCCCACGTTGTGTTCTGCTTGGTAGGCTGGAAGTGAAATACACCCTTAACTCTAGATAGAACTAGCGTGATTCTCCGGCAATTTAGAGCTCTATTTAAAAAAATATTAAAGTGCTACGTTTGTGGCCCATCTCTACACTCTGGTTTTCCAGGCACCGTGAAGGCAAGCAGCGTGGAGATGTGATGTGGGGGGTCCTGTTGGGGCAGTGTCAGACCTGGCCCTATGTTTGTGGGGTGCTCGGCACCACCAGGAGCAGCACCCGGTGCCACAGTCGGATTCAAGCAGGGTTTGTGGTCGCTGCGAGTGCCAGTGGCAGCACAGCCGCCTGGACCCACGCCCAAGGGCTACTGCGAGGGACATTTTTAAGATGGGCAAGGACCGCCCCGCCATGGATGTGGTTCAGCTCAACAAAGCCCGCTTTAAGAAAATAAACAAACCTGCGATAGAAATGACAAATGGCTTTTATGTTCTAAAAACGAACAGCGTGCGGGGATAGGGCGCGTTATTATTGTGGAGGGCTTTATT